>NW_026893888.1:0-296806 GCF_032452875.1 Bos javanicus
GTATGCCGAGCCTCCTTCCTCATGACCTTTGTCCAGAGTGGAATGCCTCCCCGGCTCCCGGCACATGATCAGTGCATGCTCAGTCACGATATCAGTGCCTGCTCAGCCACGTGATCACTGACGCACAGTCACGTGATCAGCGCCTCTCAGTCACGTGATCACCGTATGAAACACGTGATCAGTGAACGACCAGCCAGGTGATCACTGCATGCGCGGTCAGGTGGTCAGTTCCTGATCAGCCACCTGATCAGTGCGTGCACAGTCCCTGATCAGCGCCTGTCAGTCACTGATCACTGCCTGATAAACCGTGATCAGTGCCCGAACAGCCACGTCATCAGTGCATGCGCAGTCACGTGATCAGTGCATGATAGCCACGTGATCAGTGCGTGCACAGTCCCATGATCAGCGCCTGTCAGTCACTGATCATTGCCTGATAAACACGTGATCAGTGCATGATGAGCCATGTGATCAGTGCCCGATCAGCCACGTCATCAGTGCATGCGCAGTCACGTCATCAGTGCATGATAGCCACGTGATCAGTGCATGCTCAGTCACGTGATCTGGACTTGATCAGCCACGTGATCAGTGCCTGCAGAGTCACGATCAGGGCCTGCTGAGCTGCGTGATTCCTGCCGGCTCATCTGCATGACAATTGCCAGCTGAGCTGCGTGATTCCTGTCGGCTCATCTGCTTGACAATTGCCAGCTGAGCTGCGTGATTCCTGCCTGGTCACGTGCTTGATTATTGCCAGTTGAGCAGCATGATTCGTCACTGCTGAGCTCCATGCTTATTGCCTGCTGATTGCGTGGTTCGTGTCTGCTCAGCTCTTTGAGTATTGCCTCCTGAGGTCCCTGTTCGGTCGCCACCTGCCGGGGACCAGCCCCAACTGATCCAGGGTATTCGAAGGAGAGATGGCCTAGGCGACTATTTATATGCTAATCAGAGATGTCAAGAATAATAGTATGAGGAGAGCTCAGTAGGAAAATTCGGTGGAGAAAAGAGACTGAGTAGCTTGGTTTACGCGGAAGACCAATCAAACTTCAAGACAAGAAGTTTGCACCACTTACGTAGGCCGCAGGCGCCCTCTCGAATGGCGAAAGGTGCCTCACCCTAGACACCTTCTCGAGTGGTCTTAGCAGCCCAGGCATAATTAGTAAGCGTGGTGGGTTCCGCGCTCCAGATGGAGACTCAGCTGGAAGTTAAAGGGAAGAATGACAAGGAACTTTATGAATTGGAGCTGTAAGTTAACTCTTTGACAGAGAGAGCGAGATGGTGGTGGGGGACAGCCCCCAGTGAAATCAGAGGTGAGAGCACAAAGCAATACAGTAGGCAGACTCCGGTTTTTGGGGGAGATGCTCGAGAATATCCGGGTGGACTCCTGAGGCTCGATCCCGCATTTGCGTATGCCGAGCCTCCTTCCTCATGACCTTTGTCCAGAGTGGAATGCCTCCCCGGCTCCCGGCACATGATCAGTGCATGCTCAGTCACGATATCAGTGCCTGCTCAGCCACGTGATCACTGACGGCACAGTCACGTGATCAGCGCCTCTCAGTCACGTGATCACCGTATGATAAACACGTGATCAGTGAACGACCAGCCAGGTGATCACTGCATGCGCGGTCAGGTGGTCAGTTCCTGATCAGCCACCTGATCAGTGCGTGCACAGTCCCCTGATCAGCGCCTGTCAGTCACTGATCACTGCCTGATAAACCGTGATCAGTGCCCAACAGCCACGTCATCAGTGCATGCGCAGTCACGTGATCAGTGCATGATAGCCACGTGATCAGTGCGTGCACAGTCCCATGATCAGCGCCTGTCAGTCACTGATCATTGCCTGATAAACACGTGATCAGTGCATGATGAGCCATGTGATCAGTGCCCGATCAGCCACGTCATCAGTGCATGCAGTCACGTCATCAGTGCATAATAGCCACGTGAACAGTGCCTGCAGAGTCACGTGATCAGGGCCTGCTGAGCTGCGTGATTCCTGCCGGCTCATCTGCATGACAATTGCCAGCTGAGCTGCGTGATTCCTGTCGGCTCATCTGCTTGACAATTGCCAGCTGAGCTGCGTGATTCCTGCCTGGTCACGTGCTTGATTATTGCCAGTTGAGCAGCATGATTCGTCACTGCTGAGCTCCATGCTTATTGCCTGCTGATTCCGTGGTTCGTGTCTGCTCAGCTCTTTGAGTATTGCCTCCTGAGGTCCCTGTTCGGTCGCCACCTGCCGGGGACCAGCCCCAACTGATCCAGGGTATTCGAAGGAGAGATGGCCTAGGCGACTATTTATATGCTAATCAGAGATGTCAAGAATAATAGTATGAGGAGAGCTCAGTAGGAAAATTCGGTGGAGAAAAGAGACTGAGTAGCTTGGTTTACGCGGAAGACCAATCAAACTTCAAGACAAGAAGTTTGCACCACTTACGTAGGCCGCAGGCGCCCTCTCGAATAGCGAAAGGTGCCTCACCCTAGACACCTTCTCGAGTGGGTCTTAGCAGCCCAGGCATAATTGGTAAGCGTGGTGGGTTCCGCGCTCCAGATGGAGACTCAGCTGGAAGTTAAAGGGAAGAATGACAAGGAACTTTATGAATTGGAGCTGTAAGTTAACTCTTTGACAGAGAGAGCGAGATGGTGGGGGACAGCCCCCAGTGAAATCAGAGGTGAGAGCACAAAGCAATACAGTAGGCAGACTCCGGTTTTTTTGGGGGGAGATGCTCGAGAATATCCGGGTGGACTCCTGAGGCTCGATCCCGCATTTGCGTATGCCGAGCCTCCTTCCTCATGACCTTTGTCCAGAGTGGAATGCCTCCCGGCTCCCGGCACATGATCAGTGCATGCTCAGTCACGATATCAGTGCCTGCTCAGCCACGTGATCACTGACGGCACAGTCACGTGATCAGCGCCTCTCAGTCACGTGATCACCGTATGATAAACACGTGATCAGTGAACGACCAGCCACGTGATCACTGCATGCGCGTCAGGTGGTCAGTTCCTGATCAGCCACCTGATCAGTGCGTGCACAGTCCCCTGATCAGCGCCTGTCAGTCACTGATCACTGCCTGATAAACACGTGATCAGTGCCCGAACAGCCACGTCATCAGTGCATGCGCAGTCACGTGATCAGTGCATGATAGCCACGTGATCAGTGCGTGCACAGTCCCATGATCAGCGCCTGTCAGTCACTGATCATTGCCTGATAAACACGTGATCAGTGCATGATGAGCCATGTGATCAGTGCCCGATCAGCCACGTCATCAGTGCATGCGCAGTCACGTCATCAGTGCATGATAGCCACGTGATCAGTGCATGCTCAGTCACGTGATCTGGACTTGATCAGCCACGTGATCAGTGCCTGCAGAGTCACGTGATCAGGGCCTGCTGAGCTGCGTGATTCCTGCCGGCTCATCTGCATGACAATTGCCAGCTGAGCTGCGTGATTCCTGTCGGCTCATCTGCTTGACAATTGCCAGCTGAGCTGCGTGATTCCTGCCTGGTCACGTGCTTGATTATTGCCAGTTGAGCAGCATGATTCGTCACTGCTGAGCTCCATGCTTATTGCCTGCTGATTGCGTGGTTCGTGTCTGCTCAGCTCTTTGAGTATTGCCTCCTGAGGTCCCTGTTCGGTCGCCACCTGCCGGGGACCAGCCCCAACTGATCCAGGGTATTCGAAGGAGAGATGGCCTAGGCGACTATTTATATGCTAATCAGAGATGTCAAGAATAATAGTATGAGGAGAGCTCAGTAGGAAAATTCGGTGGAGAAAAGAGACTGAGTAGCTTGGTTTACGCGGAAGACCAATCAAACTTCAAGACAAGAAGTTTGCACCACTTACGTAGGCCGCAGGCGCCCTCTCGAATAGCGAAAGGTGCCTCACCCTAGACACCTTCTCGAGTGGGTCTTAGCAGCCCAGGCATAATTAGTAAGCGTGGTGGGTTCCGCGCTCCAGATGGAGACTCAGCTGGAAGTTAAAGGGAAGAATGACAAGGAACTTTATGAATTGGAGCTGTAAGTTAACTCTTTGACAGAGAGAGCGAGATGGTGGTGGGGGACAGCCCCCAGTGAAATCAGAGGTGAGAGCACAAAGCAATACAGTAGGCAGACTCCGGTTTTTTGGGGGAGATGCTCGAGAATATCCGGGTGGACTCCTGAGGCTCGATCCCGCATTTGCGTATGCCGAGCCTCCTTCCTCATGACCTTTGTCCAGAGTGGAATGCCTCCCCGGCTCCCGGCACATGATCAGTGCATGCTCAGTCACGATATCAGTGCCTGCTCAGCCACGTGATCACTGACGGCACAGTCACGTGATCAGCGCCTCTCAGTCACGTGATCACCCTATGATAAACACGTGATCAGTGAACGACCAGCCACGTGATCACTGCATGCGCGGTCAGGTGGTCAGTTCCTGATCAGCCACCTGATCAGTGCGTGCACAGTCCCCTGATCAGCGCCTGTCAGTCACTGATCACTGCCTGATAAACACGTGATCAGTGCCCGAACAGCCACGTCATCAGTGCATGCGCAGTCACGTGATCAGTGCATGATAGCCACGTGATCAGTGCGTGCACAGTCCCATGATCAGCGCCTGTCAGTCACTGATCATTGCCTGATAAACACGTGATCAGTGCATGATGAGCCATGTGATCAGTGCCCGATCAGCCACGTCATCAGTGCATGCGCAGTCACGCCATCAGTGCATGATAGCCACGTGATCAGTGCATGCTCAGTCACGTGATCTGGACTTGATCAGCCACGTGATCAGTGCCTGCAGAGTCACGTGATCAGGGCCTGCTGAGCTGCGTGATTCCTGCCGGCTCATCTGCATGACAATTGCCAGCTGAGCTGCGTGATTCCTGTCGGCTCATCTGCTTGACAATTGCCAGCTGAGCTGCGTGATTCCTGCCTGGTCACGTGCTTGATTATTGCCAGTTGAGCAGCATGATTCGTCACTGCTGAGCTCCATGCTTATTGCCTGCTGATTGCGTGGTTCGTGTCTGCTCAGCTCTTTGAGTATTGCCTCCTGAGGTCCCTGTTCGGTCGCCACCTGCCGGGGACCAGCCCCAACTGATCCAGGGTATTCGAAGGAGAGATGGCCTAGGCGACTATTTATATGCTAATCAGAGATGTCAAGAATAATAGTATGAGGAGAGCTCAGTAGGAAAATTCGGTGGAGAAAAGAGACTGAGTAGCTTGGTTTACGCGGAAGACCAATCAAACTTCAAGACAAGAAGTTTGCACCACTTACGTAGGCCGCAGGCGCCCTCTCGAATAGCGAAAGGTGCCTCACCCTAGACACCTTCTCGAGTGGGTCTTAGCAGCCCAGGCATAATTAGTAAGCGTGGTGGGTTCCGCGCTCCAGATGGAGACTCAGCTGGAAGTTAAAGGGAAGAATGACAAGGAACTTTATGAATTGGAGCTGTAAGTTAACTCTTTGACAGAGAGAGCGAGATGGTGGTGGGGGACAGCCCCCAGTGAAATCAGAGGTGAGAGCACAAAGCAATACAGTAGGCAGACTCCGGTTTTTTTGGGGGGGAGATGCTCGAGAATATCCGGGTGGACTCCTGAGGCTCGATCCCGCATTTGCGTATGCCGAGCCTCCTTCCTCATGACCTTTGTCCAGAGTGGAATGCCTCCCCGGCTCCCGGCACATGATCAGTGCATGCTCAGTCACGATATCAGTGCCTGCTCAGCCACGTGATCACTGACGGCACAGTCACGTGATCAGCGCCTCTCAGTCACGTGATCACCGTATGATAAACACGTGATCAGTGAACGACCAGCCACGTGATCACTGCATGCGCGGTCAGGTGGTCAGTTCCTGATCAGCCACCTGATCAGTGCGTGCACAGTCCCCTGATCAGCGCCTGTCAGTCACTGATCACTGCCTGATAAACACGTGATCAGTGCCCGAACAGCCACGTCATCAGTGCATGCGCAGTCACGTGATCAGTGCATGATAGCCACGTGATCAGTGCGTGCACAGTCCCATGATCAGCGCCTGTCAGTCACTGATCATTGCCTGATAAACACGTGATCAGTGCATGATGAGCCATGTGATCAGTGCCCGATCAGCCACGCCATCAGTGCATGCGCAGTCACGTCATCAGTGCATGATAGCCACGTGATCAGTGCATGCTCAGTCACGTGATCTGGACTTGATCAGCCACGTGATCAGTGCCTGCAGAGTCACGTGATCAGGGCCTGCTGAGCTGCGTGATTCCTGCCGGCTCATCTGCTTGACAATTGCCAGCTGAGCTGCGTGATTCCTGCCTGGTCACGTGCTTGATTATTGCCAGTTGAGCAGCATGATTCGTCACTGCTGAGCTCCATGCTTATTGCCTGCTGATTGCGTGGTTCGTGTCTGCTCAGCTCTTTGAGTATCGCCTCCTGAGGTCCCTGTTCGGTGGCCACCTGCCGGGGACCAGCCCCAACTGATCCAGGGTATTCGAAGAGAGATGGCCTAGGCGACTATTTATATGCTAATCAGAGATGTCAAGAATAATAGTATGAGGAGAGCTCAGTAGGAAAATTCGGTGGAGAAAAGAGACTGAGTAGCTTGGTTTACGCGGAAGACCAATCAAACTTCAAGACAAGAAGTTTGCACCACTTACGTAGGCCGCAGGCGCCCTCTCGAATAGCGAAAGGTGCCTCACCCTAGACACCTTCTCGAGTGGGTCTTAGCAGCCCAGGCATAATTAGTAAGCGTGGTGGGTTCCGCGCTCCAGATGGAGACTCAGCTGGAAGTTAAAGGGAAGAATGACAAGGAACTTTATGAATTGGAGCTGTAAGTTAACTCTTTGACAGAGAGAGCGAGATGGTGGTGGGGGACAGCCCCCAGTGAAATCAGAGGTGAGAGCACAAAGCAATACAGTAGGCAGACTCCGGTTTTTTGGGGGAGATGCTCGAGAATATCCGGGTGGACTCCTGAGGCTCGATCCCGCATTTGCGTATGCCGAGCCTCCTTCCTCATGACCTTTGTCCAGAGTGGAATGCCTCCCGGCTCCCGGCACATGATCAGTGCATGCTCAGTCACGATATCAGTGCCTGCTCAGCCACGTGATCACTGACGGCACAGTCACGTGATCAGCGCCTCTCAGTCACGTGATCACCGTATGATAAACACGTGATCAGTGAACGACCAGCCACGTGATCACTGCATGCGCGGTCAGGTGGTCAGTTCCTGATCAGCCACCTGATCAGTGCGTGCACAGTCCCCTGATCAGCGCCTGTCAGTCACTGATCACTGCCTGATAAACACGTGATCAGTGCCCGAACAGCCACGCCATCAGTGCATGCGCAGTCACGTGATCAGTGCATGATAGCCACGTGATCAGTGCGTGCACAGTCCCATGATCAGCGCCTGTCAGTCACTGATCATTGCCTGATAAACACGTGATCAGTGCATGATGAGCCATGTGATCAGTGCCCGATCAGCCACGTTATCAGTGCATGCGCAGTCACGTCATCAGTGCATGATAGCCACGTGATCAGTGCATGCTCAGTCACGTGATCTGGACTTGATCAGCCACGTGATCAGTGCCTGCAGAGTCACGTGATCAGGGCCTGCTGAGCTGCGTGATTCCTGCCGGCTCATCTGCATGACAATTGCCAGCTGAGCTGCGTGATTCCTGTCGGCTCATCTGCTTGACAATTGGCAGCTGAGCTGCGTGATTCCTGCCTGGTCACGTGCTTGATTATTGCCAGTTGAGCAGCATGATTCGTCACTGCTGAGCTCCATGCTTATTGCCTGCTGATTGCGTGGTTCGTGTCTGCTCAGCTCTTTGAGTATTGCCTCCTGAGGTCCCTGTTCGGTCGCCACCTGCCGGGACCAGCCCCAACTGATCCAGGGTATTCGAAGGAGAGATGGCCTAGGCGACTATTTATATGCTAATCAGAGATGTCAAGAATAATAGTATGAGGAGAGCTCAGTAGGAAAATTCGGTGGAGAAAAGAGACTGAGAGCTTGGTTTACGCGGAAGACCAATCAAACTTCAAGACAAGAAGTTTGCACCACTTACGTAGGCCGCAGGCGCCCTCTCGAATAGCGAAAGGTGCCTCACCCTAGACACCTTCTCGAGTGGGTCTTAGCAGCCCAGGCATAATTAGTAAGCGTGGTGGGTTCCGCGCTCCAGATGGAGACTCAGCTGGAAGTTAAAGGGAAGAATGACAAGGAACTTTATGAATTGGAGCTGTGAGTTACCTCTTTGACAGAGAGAGCGAGATGGTTTTGGGGGACAGCCCCCAGTGAAATCAGAGGTGAGAGCACAAAGCAATACAGTAGGCAGACTCCGGTTTTTTGGGGGGAGATGCTCGAGAATATCCGGGTGGACTCCTGAGGCTCGATCCCGCATTTCCGTATGCCGAGCCTCCTTCCTCATGACCTTTGTCCAGAGTGGAATGCCTCCCTGGCTCCCGGCACATGATCAGTGCATGCTCAGTCACGATATCAGTGCCTGCTCAGCCACGTGATCACTGACGGCACAGTCACGTGATCAGCGCCTCTCAGTCACGTGATCACCGTATGATAAACACGTGATCAGTGAACGACCAGCCAGGTGATCACTGCATGCGCGTTCAGGTGGTCAGTTCCTGATCAGCCACCTGATCAGTGCGTGCACAGTCCCCTGATCAGCGCCTGTCAGTCACTGATCACTGCCTGATAAACCCGTGATCAGTGCCCGAACAGCCACGTCATCAGTGCATGCGCAGTCACGTGATCAGTGCATGATAGCCACGTGATCAGTGCGTGCACAGTCCCATGATCAGCGCCTGTCAGTCACTGATCACGTAAACATCAGTGCATGATGAGCCATGTGATCAGTGCCCGATAAGCCAAGTCATCAGTGCATGCGCAGTCACGTCATCAGTGCATGATAGCCACGTGATCAGTGCCTGCTCAGTCACATGATCTGGACTTGATCAGCCACGTGATTAGTGCCTGCAGAGTCACGTGATCAGGGCCTGCTGAGCTGCGAGATTCCTGCCGGCTCATCTGCATGACAATTGCCATCTGACCTGCGTGATTCCTGTCGGCTCATCTGCATGACAATTGCCATCTGAGCTGCGTGATTCCTGCCTGGTCACGTGCTTGATTATTGCCAGTTGAGCAGCATGATTCGTCACTGCTGAGCTCCATGCTTATTGCCTGCTGATTGCGTGGTTCGTGTCTGCTCAGCTCTTTGAGTATTGCCTCCTGAGGTCCCTGTTCGGTCGCCACCTGCCGGGACCAGCCCCAACTGATCCAGGGTATTCGAAGGAGAGATGGCCTAGGCGACTATTTATATGCTAATCAGAGATGTCAAGAATAATAGTATGAGGAGAGCTCAGTAGGAAAATTCGGTGGAGAAAAGAGACTGAGGAGCTTGGTTTACGCGGAAGACCAATCAAACTTCAAGACAAGAAGTTTGCACCACTTACGTAGGCCGCAGGCGCCCTCTCGAATAGCGAAAGGTGCCTCACCCTAGACACCTTCTCGAGTGGGTCTTAGCAGCCCAGGCATAATTAGGAAGCGTGGTGGGTTCCGCGCTCCAGATGGAGACTCAGCTGGAAGTTAAAGGGAAGAATGACAAGGAACTTTATGAATTGGAGCTGTAAGTTACCTCTTTGACAGAGAGAGCGAGATGGTGGTGGGGACAGCCCCCAGTGAAATCAGAGGTGAGAGCACAAAGCAATACAGTAGGCAGACTCCGGTTTTTTTGGGGGGAGATGCTCGAGAATATCCGGGTGGACTCCTGAGGCTCGATCCCGCATTTGCGTATGCCGAGCCTCCTTCCTCATGACCTTTGTCCAGAGTGGAATGCCTCCCGGCTCCCGGCACATGATCAGTGCATGCTCAGTCACGATATCAGTGCCTGCTCAGCCACGTGATCACTGACGGCACAGTCACGTGATCAGCGCCTCTCAGTCACGTGATCACCGTATGATAAACACGTGATCAGTGAACGACCAGCCACGTGATCACTGCATGCGCGGTCAGGTGGTCAGTTCCTGATCAGCCACCTGATCAGTGCGTGCACAGTCCCCTGATCAGCGCCTGTCAGTCACTGATCACTGCCTGATAAACCCGTGATCAGTGCCCGAACAGCCACGTCATCAGTGCATGCGCAGTCACGTGATCAGTGCATGATAGCCACGTGATCAGTGCGTGCACAGTCCCATGATCAGCGCCTGTCAGTCACTGATCATTGCCTGATAAACACGTGATCAGTGCATGATGAGCCATGTGATCAGTGCCCGATCAGCCACGTCATCAGTGCATGCGCAGTCACGTCATCAGTGCATGATAGCCACGTGATCAGTGCCTGCTCAGTCACGTGATCTGGACTTGATCAGCCACGTGATCAGTGCCTGCAGAGTCACGTGATCAGGGCCTGCTGAGCTGCGTGATTCCTGTCGGCTCATCTGCTTGACAATTGCCAGCTGAGCTGCATGATTCCTGCCTGGTCACGTGCTTGATTATTGCCAGTTGAGCAGCATGATTCGTCACTGCTGAGCTCCATGCTTATTGCCTGCTGATTGCGTGGTTCGTGTCTGCTCAGCTCTTTGAGTATTGCCTCCTGAGGTCCCTGTTCGGTCGCCACCTGCCGGGGACCAGCCCCAACTGATCCAGGGTATTCGAAGGAGAGATGGCCTAGGCGACTATTTATATGCTAATCAGAGATGTCAAGAATAATAGTATGAGGAGAGCTCAGTAGGAAAATTCGGTGGAGAAAAGAGACTGAGGAGCTTGGTTTACGCGGAAGACCAATCAAACTTCAAGACAAGAAGTTTGCACCACTTACGTAGGCCGCAGGCGCCCTCTCGAATAGCGAAAGGTGCCTCACCCTAGACACCTTCTCGAGTGGGTCTTAGCAGCCCAGGCATAATTAGGAAGCGTGGTGGGTTCCGCGCTCCAGATGGAGACTCAGCTGGAAGTTAAAGGGAAGAATGACAAGGAACTTTATGAATTGGAGCTGTAAGTTAACTCTTTGACAGAGAGAGCGAGATGGTGGTGGGGGACAGCCCCCAGTGAAATCAGAGGTGAGAGCACAAAGCAATACAGTAGGCAGACTCCGGTTTTTTTGGGGGGGAGATGCTCGAGAATATCCGGGTGGACTCCTGAGGCTCGATCCCGCATTTGCGTATGCCGAGCCTCCTTCCTCATGACCTTTGTCCAGAGTGGAATGCCTCCCCGGCTCCCGGCACATGATCAGTGCATGCTCAGTCACGATATCAGTGCCTGCTCAGCCACGTGATCACTGACGGCACAGTCACGTGATCAGCGCCTCTCAGTCACGTGATCACCGTATGATAAACACGTGATCAGTGAACGACCAGCCAGGTGATCACTGCATGCGCGGTCAGGTGGTCAGTTCCTGATCAGCCACCTGATCAGTGCGTGCACAGTCCCCTGATCAGCGCCTGTCAGTCACTGATCACTGCCTGATAAACCCGTGATCAGTGCCCGAACAGCCACGTCATCAGTGCATGCGCAGTCACGTGATCAGTGCATGATAGCCACGTGATCAGTGCGTGCACAGTCCCATGATCAGCGCCTGTCAGTCACTGATCATTGCCTGATAAACACGTGATCAGTGCATGATGAGCCATGTGATCAGTGCCCGATCAGCCACGTCATCAGTGCATGCGCAGTCACGTCATCAGTGCATGATAGCCACGTGATCAGTGCCTGCTCAGTCACGTGATCTGGACTTGATCAGCCACGTGATCAGTGCCTGCAGAGTCACGTGATCAGGGCCTGCTGAGCTGCGTGATTCCTGCCGGCTCATCTGCATGACAATTGCCATCTGAGCTGCGTGATTCCTGTCGGCTCATCTGCTTGACAATTGCCAGCTGAGCTGCGTGATTCCTGCCTGGTCACGTGCTTGATTATTGCCAGTTGAGCAGCATGATTCGTCACTGCTGAGCTCCATGCTTATTGCCTGCTGATTGCGTGGTTCGTGTCTGCTCAGCTCTTTGAGTATTGCCTCCTGAGGTCCCTGTTCGGTCGCCACCTGCCGGGGACCAGCCCCAACTGATCCAGGGTATTCGAAGGAGAGATGGCCTAGGCGACTATTTATATGCTAATCAGAGATGTCAAGAATAATAGTATGAGGAGAGCTCAGTAGGAAAATTCGGTGGAGAAAAGAGACTGAGGAGCTTGGTTTACGCGGAAGACCAATCAAACTTCAAGACAAGAAGTTTGCACCACTTACGTAGGCCGCAGGCGCCCTCTCGAATAGCGAAAGGTGCCTCACCCTAGACACCTTCTCGAGTGGGTCTTAGCAGCCCAGGCATAATTAGAAGCGTGGTGGGTTCCGCGCTCCAGATGGAGACTCAGCTGGAAGTTAAAGGGAAGAATGACAAGGAACTTTATGAATTGGAGCTGTAAGTTAACTCTTTGACAGAGAGAGCGAGATGGTGGTGGGGGACAGCCCCCAGTGAAATCAGAGGTGAGAGCACAAAGCAATACAGTAGGCAGACTCCGGTTTTTTGGGGGGAGATGCTCGAGAATATCCGGGTGGACTCCTGAGGCTCGATCCCGCATTTGCGTATGCCGAGCCTCCTTCCTCATGACCTTTGTCCAGAGTGGAATGCCTCCCCGGCTCCCGGCACATGATCAGTGCATGCTCAGTCACGATATCAGTGCCTGCTCAGCCACGTGATCACTGACGGCACAGTCACGTGATCAGCGCCTCTCAGTCACGTGATCACCGTATGATAAACACGTGATCAGTGAACGACCAGCCACGTGATCACTGCATGCGCGGTCAGGTGGTCAGTTCCTGATCAGCCACCTGATCAGTGCGTGCACAGTCCCCTGATCAGCGCCTGTCAGTCACTGATCACTGCCTGATAAACCCGTGATCAGTGCCCGAACAGCCACGTCATCAGTGCATGCGCAGTCACGTGATCAGTGCATGATAGCCACGTGATCAGTGCGTGCACAGTCCCATGATCAGCGCCTGTCAGTCACTGATCATTGCCTGATAAACACGTGATCAGTGCATGATGAGCCATGTGATCAGTGCCCGATCAGCCACGTCATCAGTGCATGCGCAGTCACGTCATCAGTGCATGATAGCCACGTGATCAGTGCCTGCTCAGTCACGTGATCTGGACTTGATCAGCCACGTGATCAGTGCCTGCAGAGTCACGTGATCAGGGCCTGCTGAGCTGCGTGATTCCTGCCGGCTCATCTGCATGACAATTGCCATCTGAGCTGCGTGATTCCTGTCGGCTCATCTGCTTGACAATTGCCAGCTGAGCTGCGTGATTCCTGCCTGGTCACGTGCTTGATTATTGCCAGTTGAGCAGCATGATTCGTCACTGCTGAGCTCCATGCTTATTGCCTGCTGATTGCGTGGTTCGTGTCTGCTCAGCTCTTTGAGTATTGCCTCCTGAGGTCCCTGTTCGGTCGCCACCTGCCGGGGACCAGCCCCAACTGATCCAGGGTATTCGAAGGAGAGATGGCCTAGGCGACTATTTATATGCTAATCAGAGATGTCAAGAATAATAGTATGAGGAGAGCTCAGTAGGAAAATTCGGTGGAGAAAAGAGACTGAGGAGCTTGGTTTACGCGGAAGACCAATCAAACTTCAAGACAAGAAGTTTGCACCACTTACGTAGGCCGCAGGCGCCCTCTCGAATAGCGAAAGGTGCCTCACCCTAGACACCTTCTCGAGTGGGTCTTAGCAGCCCAGGCATAATTAGGAAGCGTGGTGGGTTCCGCGCTCCAGATGGAGACTCAGCTGGAAGTTAAAGGGAAGAATGACAAGGAACTTTATGAATTGGAGCTGTAAGTTAACTCTTTGACAGAGAGAGCGAGATGGTGGTGGGGGACAGCCCCCAGTGAAATCAGAGGTGAGAGCACAAAGCAATACAGTAGGCAGACTCCGGTTTTTTTGGGGGGAGATGCTCGAGAATATCCGGGTGGACTCCTGAGGCTCGATCCCGCATTTGCGTATGCCGAGCCTCCTTCCTCATGACCTTTGTCCAGAGTGGAATGCCTCCCCGGCTCCCGGCACATGATCAGTGCATGCTCAGTCACGATATCAGTGCCTGCTCAGCCACGTGATCACTGACGGCACAGTCACGTGATCAGCGCCTCTCAGTCACGTGATCACCGTATGATAAACACGTGATCAGTGAACGACCAGCCAGGTGATCACTGCATGCGCGGTCAGGTGGTCAGTTCCTGATCAGCCACCTGATCAGTGCGTGCACAGTCCCCTGATCAGCGCCTGTCAGTCACTGATCACTGCCTGATAAACCCGTGATCAGTGCCCGAACAGCCACGTCATCAGTGCATGCGCAGTCACGTGATCAGTGCATGATAGCCACGTGATCAGTGCGTGCACAGTCCCATGATCAGCGCCTGTCAGTCACTGATCATTGCCTGATAAACACGTGATCAGTGCATGATGAGCCATGTGATCAGTGCCCGATCAGCCACGTCATCAGTGCATGCGCAGTCACGTCATCAGTGCATGATAGCCACGTGATCAGTGCCTGCTCAGTCACGTGATCTGGACTTGATCAGCCACGTGATCAGTGCCTGCAGAGTCACGTGATCAGGGCCTGCTGAGCTGCGTGATTCCTGCCGGCTCATCTGCATGACAATTGCCAGCTGAGCTGCGTGATTCCTGCCTGGTCACGTGCTTGATTATTGCCAGTTGAGCAGCATGATTCGTCACTGCTGAGCTCCATGCTTATTGCCTGCTGATTGCGTGGTTCGTGTCTGCTCAGCTCTTTGAGTATTGCCTCCTGAGGTCCCTGTTCGGTCGCCACCTGCCGGGGACCAGCCCCAACTGATCCAGGGTATTCGAAGGAGAGATGGCCTAGGCGACTATTTATATGCTAATCA
The DNA here is from genome assembly GCF_032452875.1 of Bos javanicus. Classification (NCBI taxonomy): domain Eukaryota; kingdom Metazoa; phylum Chordata; class Mammalia; order Artiodactyla; family Bovidae; genus Bos; species Bos javanicus. Next base: position 14,843 of record NW_026893888.1, read on the forward strand.
GAGATGTCAAGAATAATAGTATGAGGAGAGCTCAGTAGGAAAATTCGGTGGAGAAAAGAGACTGAGGAGCTTGGTTTACGCGGAAGACCAATCAAACTTCAAGACAAGAAGTTTGCACCACTTACGTAGGCCGCAGGCGCCCTCTCGAATAGCGAAAGGTGCCTCACCCTAGACACCTTCTCGAGTGGGTCTTAGCAGCCCAGGCATAATTAGGAAGCGTGGTGGGTTCCGCGCTCCAGATGGAGACTCAGCTGGAAGTTAAAGGGAAGAATGACAAGGAACTTTATGAATTGGAGCTGTAAGTTACCTCTTTGACAGAGAGAGCGAGATGGTGGTGGGGGACAGCCCCCAGTGAAATCAGAGGTGAGAGCACAAAGCAATACAGTAGGCAGACTCCGGTTTTTTGGGGGGAGATGCTCGAGAATATCCGGGTGGACTCCTGAGGCTCGATCCCGCATTTGCGTATGCCGAGCCTCCTTCCTCATGACCTTTGTCCAGAGTGGAATGCCTCCCCGGCTCCCGGCACATGATCAGTGCATGCTCAGTCACGATATCAGTGCCTGCTCAGCCACGTGATCACTGACGGCACAGTCACGTGATCAGCGCCTCTCAGTCACGTGATCACCGTATGATAAACACGTGATCAGTGAACGACCAGCCAGGTGATCACTGCATGCGCGGTCAGGTGGTCAGTTCCTGATCAGCCACCTGATCAGTGCGTGCACAGTCCCCTGATCAGCGCCTGTCAGTCACTGATCACTGCCTGATAAACCCGTGATCAGTGCCCGAACAGCCACGTCATCAGTGCATGCGCAGTCACGTGATCAGTGCATGATAGCCACGTGATCAGTGCGTGCACAGTCCCATGATCAGCGCCTGTCAGTCACTGATCATTGCCTGATAAACACGTGATCAGTGCATGATGAGCCATGTGATCAGTGCCCGATCAGCCACGTCATCAGTGCATGCGCAGTCACGTCATCAGTGCATGATAGCCACGTGATCAGTGCATGCTCAGTCACGTGATCTGGACTTGATCAGCCACGTGATCAGTGCCTGCAGAGTCACGTGATCAGGGCCTGCTGAGCTGCGTGATTCCTGCCGGCTCATCTGCATGACAATTGCCATCTGAGCTGCGTGATTCCTGTCGGCTCATCTGCTTGACAATTGCCAGCTGAGCTGCGTGATTCCTGCCTGGTCACGTGCTTGATTATTGCCAGTTGAGCAGCATGATTCGTCACTGCTGAGCTCCATGCTTATTGCCTGCTGATTGCGTGGTTCGTGTCTGCTCAGCTCTTTGAGTATTGCCTCCTGAGGTCCCTGTTCGGTCGCCACCTGCCGGGGACCAGCCCCAACTGATCCAGGGTATTCGAAGGAGAGATGGCCTAGGCGACTATTTATATGCTAATCAGAGATGTCAAGAATAATAGTATGAGGAGAGCTCAGTAGGAAAATTCGGTGGAGAAAAGAGACTGAGGAGCTTGGTTTACGCGGAAGACCAATCAAACTTCAAGACAAGAAGTTTGCACCACTTACGTAGGCCGCAGGCGCCCTCTCGAATAGCGAAAGGTGCCTCACCCTAGACACCTTCTCGAGTGGGTCTTAGCAGCCCAGGCATAATTAGGAAGCGTGGTGGGTTCCGCGCTCCAGATGGAGACTCAGCTGGAAGTTAAAGGGAAGAATGACAAGGAACTTTATGAATTGGAGCTGTAAGTTACCTCTTTGACAGAGAGAGCGAGATGGTGGTGGGGGACAGCCCCCAGTGAAATCAGAGGTGAGAGCACAAAGCAATACAGTAGGCAGACTCCGGTTTTTTTGGGGGGAGATGCTCGAGAATATCCGGGTGGACTCCTGAGGCTCGATCCCGCATTTGCGTATGCCGAGCCTCCTTCCTCATGACCTTTGTCCAGAGTGGAATGCCTCCCCGGCTCCCGGCACATGATCAGTGCATGCTCAGTCACGATATCAGTGCCTGCTCAGCCACGTGATCACTGACGGCACAGTCACGTGATCAGCGCCTCTCAGTCACGTGATCACCGTATGATAAACACGTGATCAGTGAACGACCAGCCAGGTGATCACTGCATGCGCGGTCAGGTGGTCAGTTCCTGATCAGCCACCTGATCAGTGCGTGCACAGTCCCCTGATCAGCGCCTGTCAGTCACTGATCACTGCCTGATAAACCCGTGATCAGTGCCCGAACAGCCACGTCATCAGTGCATGCGCAGTCACGTGATCAGTGCATGATAGCCACGTGATCAGTGCGTGCACAGTCCCATGATCAGCGCCTGTCAGTCACTGATCATTGCCTGATAAACACGTGATCAGTGCATGATGAGCCATGTGATCAGTGCCCGATCAGCCACGTCATCAGTGCATGCGCAGTCACGTCATCAGTGCATGATAGCCACGTGATCAGTGCATGCTCAGTCACGTGATCTGGACTTGATCAGCCACGTGATCAGTGCCTGCAGAGTCACGTGATCAGGGCCTGCTGAGCTGCGTGATTCCTGCCGGCTCATCTGCATGACAATTGCCATCTGAGCTGCGTGATTCCTGTCGGCTCATCTGCTTGACAATTGCCAGCTGAGCTGCGTGATTCCTGCCTGGTCACGTGCTTGATTATTGCCAGTTGAGCAGCATGATTCGTCACTGCTGAGCTCCATGCTTATTGCCTGCTGATTGCGTGGTTCGTGTCTGCTCAGCTCTTTGAGTATTGCCTCCTGAGGTCCCTGTTCGGTCGCCACCTGCCGGGGACCAGCCCCAACTGATCCAGGGTATTCGAAGGAGAGATGGCCTAGGCGACTATTTATATGCTAATCAGAGATGTCAAGAATAATAGTATGAGGAGAGCTCAGTAGGAAAATTCGGTGGAGAAAAGAGACTGAGGAGCTTGGTTTACGCGGAAGACCAATCAAACTTCAAGACAAGAAGTTTGCACCACTTACGTAGGCCGCAGGCGCCCTCTCGAATAGCGAAAGGTGCCTCACCCTAGACACCTTCTCGAGTGGGTCTTAGCAGCCCAGGCATAATTAGTAAGCGTGGTGGGTTCCGCGCTCCAGATGGAGACTCAGCTGGAAGTTAAAGGGAAGAATGACAAGGAACTTTATGAATTGGAGCTGTAAGTTACTCTTTGACAGAGAGAGCGAGATGGTGGTGGGGGACAGCCCCCAGTGAAATCAGAGGTGAGAGCACAAAGCAATACAGTAGGCAGACTCCGGTTTTTTTGGGGGAGATGCTCGAGAATATCCGGGTGGACTCCTGAGGCTCGATCCCGCATTTGCGTATGCCGAGCCTCCTTCCTCATGACCTTTGTCCAGAGTGGAATGCCTCCCCGGCTCCCGGCACATGATCAGTGCATGCTCAGTCACGATATCAGTGCCTGCTCAGCCACGTGATCACTGACGGCACAGTCACGTGATCAGCGCCTCTCAGTCACGTGATCACCGTATGATAAACACGTGATCAGTGAACGACCAGCCACGTGATCACTGCATGCGCGGTCAGGTGGTCAGTTCCTGATCAGCCACCTGATCAGTGCGTGCACAGTCCCCTGATCAGCGCCTGTCAGTCACTGATCACTGCCTGATAAACACGTGATCAGTGCCCGAACAGCCACGTCATCAGTGCATGCGCAGTCACGTGATCAGTGCATGATAGCCACGTGATCAGTGCGAGCACAGTCCCATGATCAGCGCCTGTCAGTCACTGATCATTGCCTGATAAACACGTGATCAGTGCATGATGAGCCATGTGATCAGTGCCCGATCAGCCACGTCATCAGTGCATGCGCAGTCACGTCATCAGTGCATGATAGCCACGTGATCAGTGCATGCTCAGTCACGCGATCTGGACTTGATCAGCCACGTGATCAGTGCCTGCAGAGTCACGTGATCAGGGCCTGCTGAGCTGCGTGATTCCTGCCGGCTCATCTGCATGACAATTGCCAGCTGAGCTGCGTGATTCCTGCCTGGTCACGTGCTTGATTATTGCCAGTTGAGCAGCATGATTCGTCACTGCTGAGCTCTATGCTTATTGCCTGCTGATTGCGTGGTTCGTGTCTGCTCAGCTCTTTGAGTATTGCCTCCTGAGGTCCCTGTTCGGTCGCCACCTGCCGGGGACCAGCCCCAACTGATCCAGGGTATTCGAAGGAGAGATGGCCTAGGCGACTATTTATATGCTAATCAGAGATGTCAAGAATAATAGTATGAGGAGAGCTCAGTAGGAAAATTCGGTGGAGAAAAGAGACTGAGGAGCTTGGTTTACGCGGAAGACCAATCAAACTTCAAGACAAGAAGTTTGCACCACTTACGTAGGCCACAGGCGCCCTCTCGAATGGCGAAAGGTGCCTCACCCTAGACACCTTCTCGAGTGGGTCTTAGCAGCCCAGGCATAATTAGGAAGCGTGGTGGGTTCCGCGCTCCAGATGGAGACTCAGCTGGAAGTTAAAGGGAAGAATGACAAGGAACTTTATGAATTGGAGCTGTAAGTTACCTCTTTGACAGAGAGAGCGAGATGGTGGTGGGGGACAGCCCCCAGTGAAATCAGAGGTGAGAGCACAAAGCAATACAGTAGGCAGACTCCGGTTTTTTGGGGGGAGATGCTCGAGAATATCCGGGTGGACTCCTGAGGCTCGATCCCGCATTTGCGTATGCCGAGCCTCCTTCCTCATGACCTTTGTCCAGAGTGGAATGCCTCCCCGGCTCCCGGCACATGATCAGTGCATGCTCAGTCACGATATCAGTGCCTGCTCAGCCACGTGATCACTGACGGCACAGTCACGTGATCAGCGCCTCTCAGTCACGTGATCACCGTATGATAAACACGTGATCAGTGAACGACCAGCCAGGTGATCACTGCATGCGCGGTCAGGTGGTCAGTTCCTGATCAGCCACCTGATCAGTGCGTGCACAGTCCCCTGATCAGCGCCTGTCAGTCACTGATCACTGCCTGATAAACCCGTGATCAGTGCCCGAACAGCCACGTCATCAGTGCATGCGCAGTCACGTGATCAGTGCATGATAGCCACGTGATCAGTGCGTGCACAGTCCCATGATCAGCGCCTGTCAGTCACTGATCATTGCCTGATAAGCACGTGATCAGTGCATGATGAGCCATGTGATCAGTGCCCGATCAGCCACGTCATCAGTGCATGCGCAGTCACGTCATCAGTGCTTGATAGCCACGTGATCAGTGCCTGCAGAGTCACGTGATCAGGGCCTGCTGAGCTGCGTGATTCCTGCCGGCTCATCTGCATGACAATTGCCAGCTGAGCTGCGTGATTCCTGTCGGCTCATCTGCTTGACAATTGCCAGCTGAGCTGCGTGATTCCTGCCTGGTCACGTGCTTGATTATTGCCAGTTGAGCAGCATGATTCGTCACTGCTGAGCTCCATGCTTATTGCCTGCTGATTGCGTGGTTCGTGTCTGCTCAGCTCTTTGAGTATTGCCTCCTGAGGTCCCTGTTCGGTCGCCACCTGCCGGGGACCAGCCCCAACTGATCCAGGGTATTCGAAGGAGAGATGGCCTAGGCGACTATTTATATGCTAATCAGAGATGTCAAGAATAATAGTATGAGGAGAGCTCAGTAGGAAAATTCGGTGGAGAAAAGAGACTGAGGAGCTTGGTTTACGCGGAAGACCAATCAAACTTCAAGACAAGAAGTTTGCACCACTTACGTAGGCCGCAGGCGCCCTCTCGAATAGCGAAAGGTGCCTCACCCTAGACACCTTCTCGAGTGGGTCTTAGCAGCCCAGGCATAATTAGGAAGCGTGGTGGGTTCCGCGCTCCAGATGGAGACTCAGCTGGAAGTTAAAGGGAAGAATGACAAGGAACTTTATGAATTGGAGCTGTAAGTTAACTCTTTGACAGAGAGAGCGAGATGGTGGTGGGGGACAGCCCCCAGTGAAATCAGAGGTGAGAGCACAAAGCAATACAGTAGGCAGACTCCGGTTTTTTGGGGGAGATGCTCGAGAATATCCGGGTGGACTCCTGAGGCTCGATCCCGCGTTTGCGTATGCCGAGCCTCCTTCCTCATGACCTTTGTCCAGAGTGGAATGCCTCCCCGGCTCCCGGCACATGATCAGTGCATGCTCAGTCACGATATCAGTGCCTGCTCAGCCACGTGATCACTGACGGCACAGTCACGTGATCAGCGCCTCTCAGTCACGTGATCACCGTATGATAAACACGTGATCAGTGAACGACCAGCCAGGTGATCACTGCATGCGCGGTCAGGTGGTCAGTTCCTGATCAGCCACCTGATCAGTGCGTGCACAGTCCCCTGATCAGCGCCTGTCAGTCACTGATCACTGCCTGATAAACACGTGATCAGTGCCCGAACAGCCACGTCATCAGTGCATGCGCAGTCACGTGATCAGTGCATGATAGCCACGTGATCAGTGCGTGCACAGTCCCATGATCAGCGCCTGTCAGTCACTGATCATTGCCTGATAAACACGTGATCAGTGCATGATGAGCCATGTGATCAGTGCCCGATCAGCCACGTCATCAGTGCATGCGCAGTCACGTCATCAGTGCATGATAGCCACGTGATCAGTGCATGCTCAGTCACGTGATCTGGACTTGATCAGCCACGTGATCAGTGCCTGCAGAGTCACGTGATCAGGGCCTGCTGAGCTGCGTGATTCCTGCCGGCTCATCTGCATGACAATTGCCAGCTGAGCTGCGTGATTCCTGCCTGGTCACGTGCTTGATTATTGCCAGTTGAGCAGCATGATTCGTCACTGCTGAGCTCCATGCTTATTGCCTGCTGATTGCGTGGTTCGTGTCTGCTCAGCTCTTTGAGTATTGCCTCCTGAGGTCCCTGTTCGGTCGCCACCTGCCGGGGACCAGCCCCAACTGATCCAGGGTATTCGAAGGAGAGATGGCCTAGGCGACTATTTATATGCTAATCAGAGATGTCAAGAATAATAGTATGAGGAGAGCTCAGTAGGAAAATTCGGTGGAGAAAAGAGACTGAGGAGCTTGGTTTACGCGGAAGACCAATCAAACTTCAAGACAAGAAGTTTGCACCACTTACGTAGGCCGCAGGCGCCCTCTCGAATAGCGAAAGGTGCCTCACCCTAGACACCTTCTCGAGTGGGTCTTAGCAGCCCAGGCATAATTAGTAAGCGTGGTGGGTTCCGCGCTCCAGATGGAGACTCAGCTGGAAGTTAAAGGGAAGAATGACAAGGAACTTTATGAATTGGAGCTGTAAGTTACCTCTTTGACAGAGAGAGCGAGATGGTGGTGGGGGACAGCCCCCAGTGAAATCAGAGGTGAGAGCACAAAGCAATACAGTAGGCAGACTCCGGTTTTTTTGGGGGGAGATGCTCGAGAATATCCGGGTGGACTCCTGAGGCTCGATCCCGCATTTGCGTATGCCGAGCCTCCTTCCTCATGACCTTTGTCCAGAGTGGAATGCCTCCCCGGCTCCCGGCACATGATCAGTGCATGCTCAGTCACGATATCAGTGCCTGCTCAGCCACGTGATCACTGACGGCACAGTCACGTGATCAGCGCCTCTCAGTCACGTGATCACCGTATGATAAACACGTGATCAGTGAACGACCAGCCAGGTGATCACTGCATGCGCGGTCAGGTGGTCAGTTCCTGATCAGCCACCTGATCAGTGCGTGCACAGTCCCCTGATCAGCGCCTGTCAGTCACTGATCACTGCCTGATAAACACGTGATCAGTGCCCGAACAGCCACGTCATCAGTGCATGCGCAGTCACGTGATCAGTGCATGATAGCCACGTGATCAGTGCGTGCACAGTCCCATGATCAGCGCCTGTCAGTCACTGATCATTGCCTGATAAACACGTGATCAGTGCATGATGAGCCATGTGATCAGTGCCCGATCAGTCCACGTCATCAGTGCATGCGCAGTCACGTCATCAGTGCATGATCAGCCACGTGATCAGTGCCTGCAGAGTCACGTGATCAGGGCCTGCTGAGCTGCGTGATTCCTGCCGGCTCATCTGCATGACAATTGCCATCTGAGCTGCGTGATTCCTGTCGGCTCATCTGCTTGACAATTGCCAGCTGAGCTGCGTGATTCCTGCCTGGTCACGTGCTTGATTATTGCCAGTTGAGCAGCATGATTCGTCACTGCTGAGCTCCATGCTTATTGCCTGCTGATTGCGTGGTTCGTGTCTGCTCAGCTCTTTGAGTATTGCCTCCTGAGGTCCCTGTTCGGTCGCCACCTGCCGGGGACCAGCCCCAACTGATCCAGGGTATTCGAAGGAGAGATGGCCTAGGCGACTATTTATATGCTAATCAGAGATGTCAAGAATAATAGTATGAGGAGAGCTCAGTAGGAAAATTCGGTGGAGAAAAGAGACTGAGGAGCTTGGTTTACGCGGAAGACCAATCAAACTTCAAGACAAGAAGTTTGCACCACTTACGTAGGCCGCAGGCGCCCTCTCGAATGGCGAAAGGTGCCTCACCCTAGACACCTTCTCGAGTGGGTCTTAGCAGCCCAGGCATAATTAGGAAGCGTGGTGGGTTCCGCGCTCCAGATGGAGACTCAGCTGGAAGTTAAAGGGAAGAATGACAAGGAACTTTATGAATTGGAGCTGTAAGTTAACTCTTTGACAGAGAGAGCGAGATGGTGGTGGGGGACAGCCCCCAGTGAAATCAGAGGTGAGAGCACAAAGCAATACAGTAGGCAGACTCCGGTTTTTTTGGGGGAGATGCTCGAGAATATCCGGGTGGACTCCTGAGGCTCGATCCCGCATTTGCGTATGCCGAGCCTCCTTCCTCATGACCTTTGTCCAGAGTGGAATGCCTCCCCGGCTCCCGGCACATGATCAGTGCATGCTCAGTCACGATATCAGTGCCTGCTCAGCCACGTGATCACTGACGGCACAGTCACGTGATCAGCGCCTCTCAGTCACGTGATCACCGTATGATAAACACGTGATCAGTGAACGACCAGCCACGTGATCACTGCATGCGCGGTCAGGTGGTCAGTTCCTGATCAGCCACCTGATCAGTGCGTGCACAGTCCCCTGATCAGCGCCTGTCAGTCACTGATCACTGCCTGATAAACACGTGATCAGTGCCCGAACAGCCACGTCATCAGTGCATGCGCAGTCACGTGATCAGTGCATGATAGCCACGTGATCAGTGCGTGCACAGTCCCATGATCAGCGCCTGTCAGTCACTGATCATTGCCTGATAAACTCGTGATCAGTGCATGATGAGCCATGTGATCAGTGCCCGATCAGCCACGTCATCAGTGCATGCACAGTCACGTCATCAGTGCATGATAGCCACGTGATCAGTGCCTGCTCAGTCACGTGATCTGGACTTGATCAGCCACGTGATCAGTGCCTGCAGAGTCACGTGATCAGGGCCTGCTGAGCTGCGTGATTCCTGCCGGCTCATCTGCATGACAATTGCCATCTGAGCTGCGTGATTCCTGTCTCATCTGTCAATTGTGAGCTGCGTGATTCCTGCCTGGTCACGTGCCAGTTGAGCAGCATGATTCGTCACTGCTGAGCTCCATGCTTATTGCCTGCTGATTGCGTGGTTCGTGTCTGCTCAGCTCTTTGAGTATTGCCTCCTGAGGTCCCTGTTCGGTCGCCACCTGCCGGGGACCAGCCCCAACTGATCCAGGGTATTCGAAGGAGAGATGGCCTAGGCGACTATTTATATGCTAATCAGAGATGTCAAGAATAATAGTATGAGGAGAGCTCAGTAGGAAAATTCGGTGGAGAAAAGAGAATGAGGAGCTTGGTTTACGCGGAAGACCAACCAAACTTCAAGACAAGAAGTTTGCATCACTCACGTAGGCCGCAGGCGCCCTCTCGAATAGCGAAAGGTGCCTCACCCTAGACACCTTCTCGAGTGGGTCTTAGCAGCCCAGGCATAATTAGTAAGCGTGGTGGGTTCCGCGCTCCAGATGGAGACTCAGCTGGAAGTTAAAGGGAAGAATGACAAGGAACTTTATGAATTGGAGCTGTAAGTTAACTCTTTGACAGAGAGAGCGAGATGGTGGTGGGGGACAGCCCCCAGTGAAATCAGAGGTGAGAGCACAAAGCAATACAGTAGGCAGACTCCGGTTTTTTTGGGGGGAGATGCTCGAGAATATCCGGGTGGACTCCTGAGGCTCGATCCCGCATTTGCGTATGCCGAGCCTCCTTCCTCATGACCTTTGTCCAGAGTGGAATGCCTCCCCGGCTCCCGGCACATGATCAGTGCATGCTCAGTCATGATATCAGTGCCTGCTCAGCCACGTGATCACTGACGCCACAGTCACGTGATCAGCGCCTCTCAGTCACGTGATCACCGTATGATAAACACGTGATCAGTGAACGACCAGCCACGTGATCACTGCATGCGCGGTCAGGTGGTCAGTTCCTGATCAGCCACCTGATGAGTGCGTGCACAGTCCCCTGATCAGCGCCTGTCAGTCACTGATCACTGCCTGATAAACACGTGATCAGTGCCCAAACAGCCACGTCATCAGTGCATGCGCAGTCACGTGATCAGTGCATGATAGCCACGTGATCAGTGCGTGCACAGTCCCATGATCAGCGCCTGTCAGTCACTGATCATTGCCTGATAAACACGTGATCAGTGCATGATGAGCCATGTGATCAGTGCCCGATCAGCCACGTCATCAGTGCATGCGCAGTCACGTCATCAGTGCATGATAGCCACGTGATCAGTGCATGCTCAGTCACGTGATCTGGACTTGATCAGCCACGTGATCAGTGCCTGCAGAGTCACGTGATCAGTGCCTGCTGAGCTGCGTGATTCCTGCCGGCTCATCTGCATGACAATTGCCAGCTGAGCTGCGTGATTCCTGCCTGGTCACGTGCTTGATTATTGCCAGTTGAGCAGCATGATTCGTCACTGCTGAGCTCCATGCTTATTGCCTGCTGATTGCGTGGTTCGTGTCTGCTCAGCTCTTTGAGTATTGCCTCCTGAGGTCCCTGTTCGGTCGCCACCTGCCGGGGACCAGCCCCAACTGATCCAGGGTATTCGAAGGAGAGATGGCCTAGGCGACTATTTATATGCTAATCAGAGATGTCAAGAATAATAGTATGAGGAGAGCTCAGTAGGAAAATTCGGTGGAGAAAAGAGACTGAGGAGCTTGGTTTACGCGGAAGACCAATCAAACTTCAAGACAAGAAGTTTGCACCACTTACGTAGGCCGCAGGCGCCCTCTCGAATGGCGAAAGGTGCCTCACCCTAGACACCTTCTCGAGTGGGTCTTAGCAGCCCAGGCATAATTAGTAAGCGTGGTGGGTTCCGCGCTCCAGATGGAGACTCAGCTGGAAGTTAAAGGGAAGAATGACAAGGAACTTTATGAATTGGAGCTGTAAGTTAACTCTTTGACAGAGAGAGCGAGATGGTGGTGGGGGACAGCCCCCAGTGAAATCAGAGGTGAGAGCACAAAGCAATACAGTAGGCAGACTCCGGTTTTTTTGGGGGAGATGCTCGAGAATATCCGGGTGGACTCCTGAGGCTCGATCCCGCATTTGAGTATGCCGAGCCTCCTTCCTCATGACCTTTGTCCAGAGTGGAATGCCTCCCCGGCTCTCGGCACATGATCAGTGCATGCTCAGTCACGATATCAGTGCCTGCTCAGCCACGTGATCACTGACGGCACAGTCACGTGATCAGCGCCTCTCAGTCACGTGATCACCGTATGATAAACACGTGATCAGTGATCGACCAGCCAGGTGATCACTGCATGCGCGGTCAGGTGGTCAGTTCCTGATCAGCCACCTGATCAGTGCGTGCACAGTCCCCTGATCAGCGCCTGTCAGTCACTGATCACTGCCTGATAAACCTGTCATCAGTGCCCGAACAGCCACGTCATCAGTGCATGCACACTCACGTGATCAGTGCATGATAGCCACGTGATCAGTGCGTGCACAGTCCCATGATCAGCGCCTGTCCGTCACTGATCATTGCCTGAGAAACACGTGATCAGTGCATGATGAGCCATGTGATCAGTGCCCGATCAGCCACGTCATCAGTGCATGCGCAGTCACGTCATCAGTGCATGATAGCCACGTGATCAGTGCATGCTCAGTCACGTGATCTGGACTTGATCAGCCACGTGATCAGTGCCTGCAGAGTCACGTGATCAGGGCCTGCTGAGCTGCGTGATTCCTGCCGGCTCATCTGCATGACAATTGCCAGCTGAGCTGCGTGATTCCTGCCTGGTCACGTGCTTGATTATTGCCAGTTGAGCAGCATGATTCGTCACTGCTGAGCTCCATGCTTATTGCCTGCTGATTGCGTGGTTCGTGTCTGCTCAGCTCTTTGAGTATTGCCTCCTGAGGTCCCTGTTCGGTCGCCACCTGCCGGGGACCAGCCCCAACTGATCCAGGGTATTCGAAGGAGAGATGGCCTAGGCGACTATTTATATGCTAATCAGAGATGTCAAGAATAATAGTATGAGGAGAGCTCAGTAGGAAAATTCGGTGGAGAAAAGAGACTGAGTAGCTTGGTTTACGCGGAAGACCAATCAAACTTCAAGACAAGAAGTTTGCACCACTTACGTAGGCCGCAGGCGCCCTCTCGAATAGCGAAAGGTGCCTCACCCTAGACACCTTCTCGAGTGGGTCTTAGCAGCCCAGGCATAATTAGTAAGCGTGGTGGGTTCCGCGCTCCAGATGGAGACTCAGCTGGAAGTTAAAGGGAAGAATGACAAGGAACTTTATGAATTGGAGCTGTAAGTTAACTCTTTGACAGAGAGAGCGAGATGGTGGTGGGGGACAGCCCCCAGTGAAATCAGAGGTGAGAGCACAAAGCAATACAGTAGGCAGACTCCGGTTTTTTGGGGGGAGATGCTCGAGAATATCCGGGTGGACTCCTGAGGCTCGATCCCGCATTTGCGTATGCCGAGCCTCCTTCCTCATGACCTTTGTCCAGAGTGGAATGCCTCCCCGGCTCCCGGCACATGATCAGTGCATGCTCAGTCACGATATCAGTGCCTGCTCAGCCACGTGATCACTGACGGCACAGTCACGTGATCAGCGCCTCTCAGTCACGTGATCACCGTATGATAAACACGTGATCAGTGAACGACCAGCCACGTGATCACTGCATGCGCGGTCAGGTGGTCAGTTCCTGATCAGCCACCTGATCAGTGCGTGCACAGTCCCCTGATCAGCGCCTGTCAGTCACTGATCACTGCCTGATAAACACGTGATCAGTGCCCGAACAGCCACGTCATCAGTGCATGCGCAGTCACGTGATCAGTGCATGATAGCCACGTGATCAGTGCGTGCACAGTCCCATGATCAGCGCCTGTCAGTCACTGATCATTGCCTGATAAACACGTGATCAGTGCATGATGAGCCATGTGATCAGTGCCCGATCAGCCACGTCATCAGTGCATGCGCAGTCACGTCATCAGTGCATGATAGCCACGTGATCAGTGCATGCTCAGTCACGTGATCTGGACTTGATCAGCCACGTGATCAGTGCCTGCAGAGTCACGTGATCAGGGCCTGCTGAGCTGCGTGATTCCTGCCGGCTCATCTGCATGACAATTGCCAGCTGAGCTGCGTGATTCCTGTCGGCTCATCTGCTTGACAATTGCCAGCTGAGCTGCGTGATTCCTGCCTGGTCACGTGCTTGATTATTGCCAGTTGAGCAGCATGATTCGTCACTGCTGAGCTCCATGCTTATTGCCTGCTGATTGCGTGGTTCGTGTCTGCTCAGCTCTTTGAGTATTGCCTCCTGAGGTCCCTGTTCGGTCGCCACCTGCCGGGGACCAGCCCCAACTGATCCAGGGTATTCGAAGGAGAGATGGCCTAGGCGACTATTTATATGCTAATCAGAGATGTCAAGAATAATAGTATGAGGAGAGCTCAGTAGGAAAATTCGGTGGAGAAAAGAGACTGAGTAGCTTGGTTTACGCGGAAGACCAATCAAACTTCAAGACAAGAAGTTTGCACCACTTACGTAGGCCGCAGGCGCCCTCTCGAATAGCGAAAGGTGCCTCACCCTAGACACCTTCTCGAGTGGGTCTTAGCAGCCCAGGCATAATTAGTAAGCGTGGTGGGTTCCGCGCTCCAGATGGAGACTCAGCTGGAAGTTAAAGGGAAGAATGACAAGGAACTTTATGAATTGGAGCTGTAAGTTAACTCTTTGACAGAGAGAGCGAGATGGTGGTGGGGGACAGCCCCCAGTGAAATCAGAGGTGAGAGCACAAAGCAATACAGTAGGCAGACTCCGGTTTTTTTGGGGGGAGATGCTCGAGAATATCCGGGTGGACTCCTGAGGCTCGATCCCGCATTTGCGTATGCCGAGCCTCCTTCCTCATGACCTTTGTCCAGAGTGGAATGCCTCCCCGGCTCCCGGCACATGATCAGTGCATGCTCAGTCACGATATCAGTGCCTGCTCAGCCACGTGATCACTGACGGCACAGTCACGTGATCAGCGCCTCTCAGTCACGTGATCACCGTATGATAAACACGTGATCAGTGAACGACCAGCCACGTGATCACTGCATGCGCGGTCAGGTGGTCAGTTCCTGATCAGCCACCTGATCAGTGCGTGCACAGTCCCCTGATCAGCGCCTGTCAGTCACTGATCACTGCCTGATAAACACGTGATCAGTGCCCGAACAGCCACGTCATCAGTGCATGCGCAGTCACGTGATCAGTGCATGATAGCCACGTGATCAGTGCGTGCACAGTCCCATGATCAGCGCCTGTCAGTCACTGATCATTGCCTGATAAACACGTGATCAGTGCATGATGAGCCATGTGATCAGTGCCCGATCAGCCACGTCATCAGTGCATGCGCAGTCACGTCATCAGTGCATGATAGCCACGTGATCAGTGCATGCTCAGTCACGTGATCTGGACTTGATCAGCCACGTGATCAGTGCCTGCAGAGTCACGTGATCAGGGCCTGCTGAGCTGCGTGATTCCTGCCGGCTCATCTGCATGACAATTGCCAGCTGAGCTGCGTGATTCCTGCCTGGTCACGTGCTTGATTATTGCCAGTTGAGCAGCATGATTCGTCACTGCTGAGCTCCATGCTTATTGCCTGCTGATTGCGTGGTTCGTGTCTGCTCAGCTCTTTGAGTATTGCCTCCTGAGGTCCCTGTTCGGTCGCCACCTGCCGGGGACCAGCCCCAACTGATCCAGGGTATTCGAAGGAGAGATGGCCTAGGCGACTATTTATATGCTAATCAGAGATGTCAAGAATAATAGTATGAGGAGAGCTCAGTAGGAAAATTCGGTGGAGAAAAGAGACTGAGTAGCTTGGTTTACGCGGAAGACCAATCAAACTTCAAGACAAGAAGTTTGCACCACTTACGTAGGCCGCAGGCGCCCTCTCGAATAGCGAAAGGTGCCTCACCCTAGACACCTTCTCGAGTGGGTCTTAGCAGCCCAGGCATAATTAGTAAGCGTGGTGGGTTCCGCGCTCCAGATGGAGACTCAGCTGGAAGTTAAAGGGAAGAATGACAAGGAACTTTATGAATTGGAGCTGTAAGTTAACTCTTTGACAGAGAGAGCGAGATGGTGGTGGGGGACAGCCCCCAGTGAAATCAGAGGTGAGAGCACAAAGCAATACAGTAGGCAGACTCCGGTTTTTTGGGGGGAGATGCTCGAGAATATCCGGGTGGACTCCTGAGGCTCGATCCCGCATTTGCGTATGCCGAGCCTCCTTCCTCATGACCTTTGTCCAGAGTGGAATGCCTCCCCGGCTCCCGGCACATGATCAGTGCATGCTCAGTCACGATATCAGTGCCTGCTCAGCCACGTGATCACTGACGGCACAGTCACGTGATCAGCGCCTCTCAGTCACGTGATCACCGTATGATAAACACGTGATCAGTGAACGACCAGCCACGTGATCACTGCATGCGCGGTCAGGTGGTCAGTTCCTGATCAGCCACCTGATCAGTGCGTGCACAGTCCCCTGATCAGCGCCTGTCAGTCACTGATCACTGCCTGATAAACACGTGATCAGTGCCCGAACAGCCACGTCATCAGTGCATGCGCAGTCACGTGATCAGTGCATGATAGCCACGTGATCAGTGCGTGCACAGTCCCATGATCAGCGCCTGTCAGTCACTGATCATTGCCTGATAAACACGTGATCAGTGCATGATGAGCCATGTGATCAGTGCCCGATCAGCCACGTCATCAGTGCATGCGCAGTCACGTCATCAGTGCATGATAGCCACGTGATCAGTGCATGCTCAGTCACGTGATCTGGACTTGATCAGCCACGTGATCAGTGCCTGCAGAGTGATCGTGATCAGGGCCTGCTGAGCTGCTGATTCCTGTCGGCTCATCTGCTTGACAATTGCCAGCTGAGCTGCGTGATTCCTGCCTGGTCACGTGCTTGATTATTGCCAGTTGAGCAGCATGATTCGTCACTGCTGAGCTCCATGCTTATTGCCTGCTGATTGCGTGGTTCGTGTCTGCTCAGCTCTTTGAGTATTGCCTCCTGAGGTCCCTGTTCGGTCGCCACCTGCCGGGGACCAGCCCCAACTGATCCAGGGTATTCGAAGGAGAGATGGCCTAGGCGACTATTTATATGCTAATCAGAGATGTCAAGAATAATAGTATGAGGAGAGCTCAGTAGGAAAATTCGGTGGAGAAAAGAGACTGAGTAGCTTGGTTTACGCGGAAGACCAATCAAACTTCAAGACAAGAAGTTTGCACCACTTACGTAGGCCGCAGGCGCCCTCTCGAATAGCGAAAGGTGCCTCACCCTAGACACCTTCTCGAGTGGGTCTTAGCAGCCCAGGCATAATTAGTAAGCGTGGTGGGTTCCGCGCTCCAGATGGAGACTCAGCTGGAAGTTAAAGGGAAGAATGACAAGGAACTTTATGAATTGGAGCTGTAAGTTAACTCTTTGACAGAGAGAGCGAGATGGTGGTGGGGGACAGCCCCCAGTGAAATCAGAGGTGAGAGCACAAAGCAATACAGTAGGCAGACTCCGGTTTTTTGGGGGAGATGCTCGAGAATATCCGGGTGGACTCCTGAGGCTCGATCCCGCATTTGCGTATGCCGAGCCTCCTTCCTCATGACCTTTGTCCAGAGTGGAATGCCTCCCCGGCTCCTGGCACATGATCAGTGCATGCTCAGTCACGATATCAGTGCCTGCTCAGCCACGTGATCACTGACGGCACAGTCACGTGATCAGCGCCTCTCAGTCACGTGATCACCGTATGATAAACACGTGATCAGTGAACGACCAGCCACGTGATCACTGCATGCGCGGTCAGGTGGTCAGTTCCTGATCAGCCACCTGATCAGTGCGTGCACAGTCCCCTGATCAGCGCCTGTCAGTCACTGATCACTGCCTGATAAACACGTGATCAGTGCCCGAACAGCCACGTCATCAGTGCATGCGCAGTCACGTGATCAGTGCATGATAGCCACGTGATCAGTGCCCGATCTGCCACGTCATCAGTGCATGCGCAGTCACGTCATCAGTGCATGATAGCACGTGATCAGTGCATGCTCAGTCACGTGATCTGGACTTGATCAGCCACGTGATCAGTGCCTGCAGAGTCACGTGATCAGGGCCTGCTGAGCTGCGTGATTCCTGCCGGCTCATCTGCATGACAATTGCCATCTGAGCTGCGTGATTCCTGTCGGCTCATCTGCTTGACAATTGCCAGCTGAGCTGCGTGCTTCCTGCCTGGTCACGTGCTTGATTATTGCCAGTTGAGCAGCATGATTCGTCACTGCTGAGCTCCATGCTTATTGCCTGCTGATTGTGTGGTTCGTGTCTGCTCAGCTCTTTGAGTATTGCCTCCTGAGGTCCCTGTTCGGTCGCCACCTGCCGGGGACCAGCCCCAACTGATCCAGGGTATTCGAAGGAGAGATGGCCTAGGCGACTATTTATATGCTAATCAGAGATGTCAAGAATAATAGTATGAGGAGAGCTCAGTAGGAAAATTCGGTGGAGAAAAGAGACTGAGTAGCTTGGTTTACGCGGAAGACCAATCAAACTTCAAGACAAGAAGTTTGCACCACTTACGTAGGCCGCAGGCGCCCTCTCGAATAGCGAAAGGTGCCTCACCCTAGACACCTTCTCGAGTGGGTCTTAGCAGCCCAGGCATAATTAGTAAGCGTGGTGGGTTCCGCGCTCCAGATGGAGACTCAGCTGGAAGTTAAAGGGAAGAATGACAAGGAACTTTATGAATTGGAGCTGTAAGTTAACTCTTTGACAGAGAGAGCGAGATGGTGGTGGGGGACAGCCCCCAGTGAAATCAGAGGTGAGAGCACAAAGCAATACAGTAGGCAGACTCCGGTTTTTTTGGGGGAGATGCTCGAGAATATCCGGGTGGACTCCTGAGGCTCGATCCCGCATTTGCGTATGCCGAGCCTCCTTCCTCATGACCTTTGTCCAGAGTGGAATGCCTCCCCGGCTCCCGGCACATGATCAGTGCATGCTCAGTCACGATATCAGTGCCTGCTCAGCCACGTGATCACTGACGGCACAGTCACGTGATCAGCGCCTCTCAGTCACGTGATCACCGTATGATAAACACGTGATCAGTGAACGACCAGCCACGTGATCACTGCATGCGCGGTCAGGTGGTCAGTTCCTGATCAGCCACCTGATCAGTGCGTGCACAGTCCCCTGATCAGCGCCTGTCAGTCACTGATCACTGCCTGATAAACACGTGATCAGTGCCCGAACAGCCACGTCATCAGTGCATGCGCAGTCACGTGATCAGTGCATGATAGCCACGTGATCAGTGCGTGCACAGTCCCATGATCAGCGCCTGTCAGTCACTGATCATTGCCTGATAAACACGTGATCAGTGCATGATGAGCCATGTGATCAGTGCCCGATCAGCCACGTCATCAGTGCATGCGCAGTCACGTCATCAGTGCATGATAGCCACGTGATCAGTGCATGCTCAGTCACGTGATCTGGACTTGATCAGCCACGTGATCAGTGCCTGCAGAGTCACGTGATCAGGGCCTGCTGAGCTGCGTGATTCCTGCCGGCTCATCTGCATGACAATTGCCAGCTGAGCTGCGTGATTCCTGCCTGGTCACGTGCTTGATTATTGCCAGTTGAGCAGCATGATTCGTCACTGCTGAGCTCCATGCTTATTGCCTGCTGATTGCGTGGTTCGTGTCTGCTCAGCTCTTTGAGTATTGCCTCCTGAGGTCCCTGTTCGGTCGCCACCTGCCGGGGACCAGCCCCAACTGATCCAGGGTATTCGAAGGAGAGATGGCCTAGGCGACTATTTATATGCTAATCAGAGATGTCAAGAATAATAGTATGAGGAGAGCTCAGTAGGAAAATTCGGTGGAGAAAAGAGACTGAGTAGCTTGGTTTACGCGGAAGACCAATCAAACTTCAAGACAAGAAGTTTGCACCACTTACGTAGGCCGCAGGCGCCCTCTCGAATAGCGAAAGGTGCCTCACCCTAGACACCTTCTCGAGTGGGTCTTAGCAGCCCAGGCATAATTAGTAAGCGTGGTGGGTTCCGCGCTCCAGATGGAGACTCAGCTGGAAGTTAAAGGGAAGAATGACAAGGAACTTTATGAATTGGAGCTGTAAGTTAACTCTTTGACAGAGAGAGCGAGATGGTGGTGGGGGACAGCCCCCAGTGAAATCAGAGGTGAGAGCACAAAGCAATACAGTAGGCAGACTCCGGTTTTTTGGGGGGAGATGCTCGAGAATATCCGGGTGGACTCCTGAGGCTCGATCCCGCATTTGCGTATGCCGAGCCTCCTTCCTCATGACCTTTGTCCAGAGTGGAATGCCTCCCCGGCTCCCGGCACATGATCAGTGCATGCTCAGTCACGATATCAGTGCCTGCTCAGCCACGTGATCACTGACGGCACAGTCACGTGATCAGCGCCTCTCAGTCACGTGATCACCGTATGATAAACACGTGATCAGTGAACGACCAGCCACGTGATCACTGCATGCGCGGTCAGGTGGTCAGTTCCTGATCAGCCACCTGATCAGTGCGTGCACAGTCCCCTGATCAGCGCCTGTCAGTCACTGATCACTGCCTGATAAACACGTGATCAGTGCCCGAACAGCCACGTCATCAGTGCATGCGCAGTCACGTGATCAGTGCATGATAGCCACGTGATCAGTGCGTGCACAGTCCCATGATCAGCGCCTGTCAGTCACTGATCATTGCCTGATAAACACGTGATCAGTGCATGATGAGCCATGTGATCAGTGCCCGATCAGCCACGTCATCAGTGCATGCGCAGTCACGTCATCAGTGCATGATAGCCACGTGATCAGTGCATGCTCAGTCACGTGATCTGGACTTGATCAGCCACGTGATCAGTGCCTGCAGAGTCACGTGATCAGGGCCTGCTGAGCTGCGTGATTCCTGCCGGCTCATCTGCTTGACAATTGCCAGCTGAGCTGCGTGATTCCTGCCTGGTCACGTGCTTGATTATTGCCAGTTGAGCAGCATGATTCGTCACTGCTGAGCTCCATGCTTATTGCCTGCTGATTGCGTGGTTCGTGTCTGCTCAGCTCTTTGAGTATTGCCTCCTGAGGTCCCTGTTCGGTCGCCACCTGCCGGGGACCAGCCCCAACTGATCCAGGGTATTCGAAGGAGAGATGGCCTAGGCGACTATTTATATGCTAATCAGAGATGTCAAGAATAATAGTATGAGGAGAGCTCAGTAGGAAAATTCGGTGGAGAAAAGAGACTGAGTAGCTTGGTTTACGCGGAAGACCAATCAAACTTCAAGACAAGAAGTTTGCACCACTTACGTAGGCCGCAGGCGCCCTCTCGAATAGCGAAAGGTGCCTCACCCTAGACACCTTCTCGAGTGGGTCTTAGCAGCCCAGGCATAATTAGTAAGCGTGGTGGGTTCCGCGCTCCAGATGGAGACTCAGCTGGAAGTTAAAGGGAAGAATGACAAGGAACTTTATGAATTGGAGCTGTAAGTTAACTCTTTGACAGAGAGAGCGAGATGGTGGTGGGGGACAGCCCCCAGTGAAATCAGAGGTGAGAGCACAAAGCAATACAGTAGGCAGACTCCGGTTTTTTTGGGGGAGATGCTCGAGAATATCCGGGTGGACTCCTGAGGCTCGATCCCGCATTTGCGTATGCCGAGCCTCCTTCCTCATGACCTTTGTCCAGAGTGGAATGCCTCCCCGGCTCCCGGCACATGATCAGTGCATGCTCAGTCACGATATCAGTGCCTGCTCAGCCACGTGATCACTGACGGCACAGTCACGTGATCAGCGCCTCTCAGTCACGTGATCACCGTATGATAAACACGTGATCAGTGAACGACCAGCCACGTGATCAC
The DNA here is from genome assembly GCF_032452875.1 of Bos javanicus. NCBI lineage: Eukaryota > Metazoa > Chordata > Mammalia > Artiodactyla > Bovidae > Bos > Bos javanicus. Next base: position 36,108 of record NW_026893888.1, read on the forward strand.
TGCATGCGCGGTCAGGTGGTCAGTTCCTGATCAGCCACCTGATCAGTGCGTGCACAGTCCCCTGATCAGCGCCTGTCAGTCACTGATCACTGCCTGATAAACACGTGATCAGTGCCCGAACAGCCACGTCATCAGTGCATGCGCAGTCACGTGATCAGTGCATGATAGCCACGTGATCAGTGCGTGCACAGTCCCATGATCAGCGCCTGTCAGTCACTGATCATTGCCTGATAAACACGTGATCAGTGCATGATGAGCCATGTGATCAGTGCCCGATCAGCCACGTCATCAGTGCATGCGCAGTCACGTCATCAGTGCATGATAGCCACGTGATCAGTGCATGCTCAGTCACGTGATCTGGACTTGATCAGCCACGTGATCAGTGCCTGCAGAGTCACGTGATCAGGGCCTGCTGAGCTGCGTGATTCCTGCCGGCTCATCTGCATGACAATTGCCAGCTGAGCTGCGTGATTCCTGCCTGGTCACGTGCTTGATTATTGCCAGTTGAGCAGCATGATTCGTCACTGCTGAGCTCCATGCTTATTGCCTGCTGATTGCGTGGTTCGTGTCTGCTCAGCTCTTTGAGTATTGCCTCCTGAGGTCCCTGTTCGGTCGCCACCTGCCGGGGACCAGCCCCAACTGATCCAGGGTATTCGAAGGAGAGATGGCCTAGGCGACTATTTATATGCTAATCAGAGATGTCAAGAATAATAGTATGAGGAGAGCTCAGTAGGAAAATTCGGTGGAGAAAAGAGACTGAGTAGCTTGGTTTACGCGGAAGACCAATCAAACTTCAAGACAAGAAGTTTGCACCACTTACGTAGGCCGCAGGCGCCCTCTCGAATAGCGAAAGGTGCCTCACCCTAGACACCTTCTCGAGTGGGTCTTAGCAGCCCAGGCATAATTAGTAAGCGTGGTGGGTTCCGCGCTCCAGATGGAGACTCAGCTGGAAGTTAAAGGGAAGAATGACAAGGAACTTTATGAATTGGAGCTGTAAGTTAACTCTTTGACAGAGAGAGCGAGATGGTGGTGGGGGACAGCCCCCAGTGAAATCAGAGGTGAGAGCACAAAGCAATACAGTAGGCAGACTCCGGTTTTTTGGGGGGAGATGCTCGAGAATATCCGGGTGGACTCCTGAGGCTCGATCCCGCATTTGCGTATGCCGAGCCTCCTTCCTCATGACCTTTGTCCAGAGTGGAATGCCTCCCCGGCTCCCGGCACATGATCAGTGCATGCTCAGTCACGATATCAGTGCCTGCTCAGCCACGTGATCACTGACGGCACAGTCACGTGATCAGCGCCTCTCAGTCACGTGATCACCGTATGATAAACACGTGATCAGTGAACGACCAGCCACGTGATCACTGCATGCGCGGTCAGGTGGTCAGTTCCTGATCAGCCACCTGATCAGTGCGTGCACAGTCCCCTGATCAGCGCCTGTCAGTCACTGATCACTGCCTGATAAACACGTGATCAGTGCCCGAACAGCCACGTCATCAGTGCATGCGCAGTCACGTGATCAGTGCATGATAGCCACGTGATCAGTGCGTGCACAGTCCCATGATCAGCGCCTGTCAGTCACTGATCATTGCCTGATAAACACGTGATCAGTGCATGATGAGCCATGTGATCAGTGCCCGATCAGCCACGTCATCAGTGCATGCGCAGTCACGTCATCAGTGCATGATAGCCACGTGATCAGTGCATGCTCAGTCACGTGATCTGGACTTGATCAGCCACGTGATCAGTGCCTGCAGAGTCACGTGATCAGGGCCTGCTGAGCTGCGTGATTCCTGCCGGCTCATCTGCATGACAATTGCCAGCTGAGCTGCGTGATTCCTGTCGGCTCATCTGCTTGACAATTGCCAGCTGAGCTGCGTGATTCCTGCCTGGTCACGTGCTTGATTATTGCCAGTTGAGCAGCATGATTCGTCACTGCTGAGCTCCATGCTTATTGCCTGCTGATTGCGTGGTTCGTGTCTGCTCAGCTCTTTGAGTATTGCCTCCTGAGGTCCCTGTTCGGTCGCCACCTGCCGGGGACCAGCCCCAACTGATCCAGGGTATTCGAAGGAGAGATGGCCTAGGCGACTATTTATATGCTAATCAGAGATGTCAAGAATAATAGTATGAGGAGAGCTCAGTAGGAAAATTCGGTGGAGAAAAGAGACTGAGTAGCTTGGTTTACGCGGAAGACCAATCAAACTTCAAGACAAGAAGTTTGCACCACTTACGTAGGCCGCAGGCGCCCTCTCGAATAGCGAAAGGTGCCTCACCCTAGACACCTTCTCGAGTGGGTCTTAGCAGCCCAGGCATAATTAGTAAGCGTGGTGGGTTCCGCGCTCCAGATGGAGACTCAGCTGGAAGTTAAAGGGAAGAATGACAAGGAACTTTATGAATTGGAGCTGTAAGTTAACTCTTTGACAGAGAGAGCGAGATGGTGGTGGGGGACAGCCCCCAGTGAAATCAGAGGTGAGAGCACAAAGCAATACAGTAGGCAGACTCCGGTTTTTTGGGGGGAGATGCTCGAGAATATCCGGGTGGACTCCTGAGGCTCGATCCCGCATTTGCGTATGCCGAGCCTCCTTCCTCATGACCTTTGTCCAGAGTGGAATGCCTCCCCGGCTCCCGGCACATGATCAGTGCATGCTCAGTCACGATATCAGTGCCTGCTCAGCCACGTGATCACTGACGGCACAGTCACGTGATCAGCGCCTCTCAGTCACGTGATCACCGTATGATAAACACGTGATCAGTGAACGACCAGCCACGTGATCACTGCATGCGCGGTCAGGTGGTCAGTTCCTGATCAGCCACCTGATCAGTGCGTGCACAGTCCCCTGATCAGCGCCTGTCAGTCACTGATCACTGCCTGATAAACACGTGATCAGTGCCCGAACAGCCACGTCATCAGTGCATGCGCAGTCACGTGATCAGTGCATGATAGCCACGTGATCAGTGCGTGCACAGTCCCATGATCAGCGCCTGTCAGTCACTGATCATTGCCTGATAAACACGTGATCAGTGCATGATGAGCCATGTGATCAGTGCCCGATCAGCCACGTCATCAGTGCATGCGCAGTCACGTCATCAGTGCATGATAGCCACGTGATCAGTGCATGCTCAGTCACGTGATCTGGACTTGATCAGCCACGTGATCAGTGCCTGCAGAGTCACGTGATCAGGGCCTGCTGAGCTGCGTGATTCCTGCCGGCTCATCTGCATGACAATTGCCAGCTGAGCTGCGTGATTCCTGCCTGGTCACGTGCTTGATTATTGCCAGTTGAGCAGCATGATTCGTCACTGCTGAGCTCCATGCTTATTGCCTGCTGATTGCGTGGTTCGTGTCTGCTCAGCTCTTTGAGTATTGCCTCCTGAGGTCCCTGTTCGGTCGCCACCTGCCGGGGACCAGCCCCAACTGATCCAGGGTATTCGAAGGAGAGATGGCCTAGGCGACTATTTATATGCTAATCAGAGATGTCAAGAATAATAGTATGAGGAGAGCTCAGTAGGAAAATTCGGTGGAGAAAAGAGACTGAGTAGCTTGGTTTACGCGGAAGACCAATCAAACTTCAAGACAAGAAGTTTGCACCACTTACGTAGGCCGCAGGCGCCCTCTCGAATAGCGAAAGGTGCCTCACCCTAGACACCTTCTCGAGTGGGTCTTAGCAGCCCAGGCATAATTAGTAAGCGTGGTGGGTTCCGCGCTCCAGATGGAGACTCAGCTGGAAGTTAAAGGGAAGAATGACAAGGAACTTTATGAATTGGAGCTGTAAGTTAACTCTTTGACAGAGAGAGCGAGATGGTGGTGGGGGACAGCCCCCAGTGAAATCAGAGGTGAGAGCACAAAGCAATACAGTAGGCAGACTCCGGTTTTTTGGGGGGAGATGCTCGAGAATATCCGGGTGGACTCCTGAGGCTCGATCCCGCATTTGCGTATGCCGAGCCTCCTTCCTCATGACCTTTGTCCAGAGTGGAATGCCTCCCCGGCTCCCGGCACATGATCAGTGCATGCTCAGTCACGATATCAGTGCCTGCTCAGCCACGTGATCACTGACGGCACAGTCACGTGATCAGCGCCTCTCAGTCACGTGATCACCGTATGATAAACACGTGATCAGTGAACGACCAGCCACGTGATCACTGCATGCGCGGTCAGGTGGTCAGTTCCTGATCAGCCACCTGATCAGTGCGTGCACAGTCCCCTGATCAGCGCCTGTCAGTCACTGATCACTGCCTGATAAACACGTGATCAGTGCCCGAACAGCCACGTCATCAGTGCATGCGCAGTCACGTGATCAGTGCATGATAGCCACGTGATCAGTGCGTGCACAGTCCCATGATCAGCGCCTGTCAGTCACTGATCATTGCCTGATAAACACGTGATCAGTGCATGATGAGCCATGTGATCAGTGCCCGATCAGCCACGTCATCAGTGCATGCGCAGTCACGTCATCAGTGCATGATAGCCACGTGATCAGTGCATGCTCAGTCACGTGATCTGGACTTGATCAGCCACGTGATCAGTGCCTGCAGAGTCACGTGATCAGGGCCTGCTGAGCTGCGTGATTCCTGCCGGCTCATCTGCATGACAATTGCCAGCTGAGCTGCGTGATTCCTGCCTGGTCACGTGCTTGATTATTGCCAGTTGAGCAGCATGATTCGTCACTGCTGAGCTCCATGCTTATTGCCTGCTGATTGCGTGGTTCGTGTCTGCTCAGCTCTTTGAGTATTGCCTCCTGAGGTCCCTGTTCGGTCGCCACCTGCCGGGGACCAGCCCCAACTGATCCAGGGTATTCGAAGGAGAGATGGCCTAGGCGACTATTTATATGCTAATCAGAGATGTCAAGAATAATAGTATGAGGAGAGCTCAGTAGGAAAATTCGGTGGAGAAAAGAGACTGAGTAGCTTGGTTTACGCGGAAGACCAATCAAACTTCAAGACAAGAAGTTTGCACCACTTACGTAGGCCGCAGGCGCCCTCTCGAATAGCGAAAGGTGCCTCACCCTAGACACCTTCTCGAGTGGGTCTTAGCAGCCCAGGCATAATTAGTAAGCGTGGTGGGTTCCGCGCTCCAGATGGAGACTCAGCTGGAAGTTAAAGGGAAGAATGACAAGGAACTTTATGAATTGGAGCTGTAAGTTAACTCTTTGACAGAGAGAGCGAGATGGTGGTGGGGGACAGCCCCCAGTGAAATCAGAGGTGAGAGCACAAAGCAATACAGTAGGCAGACTCCGGTTTTTTTGGGGGAGATGCTCGAGAATATCCGGGTGGACTCCTGAGGCTCGATCCCGCATTTGCGTATGCCGAGCCTCCTTCCTCATGACCTTTGTCCAGAGTGGAATGCCTCCCCGGCTCCCGGCACATGATCAGTGCATGCTCAGTCACGATATCAGTGCCTGCTCAGCCACGTGATCACTGACGGCACAGTCACGTGATCAGCGCCTCTCAGTCACGTGATCACCGTATGATAAACACGTGATCAGTGAACGACCAGCCACGTGATCACTGCATGCGCGGTCAGGTGGTCAGTTCCTGATCAGCCACCTGATCAGTGCGTGCACAGTCCCCTGATCAGCGCCTGTCAGTCACTGATCACTGCCTGATAAACACGTGATCAGTGCCCGAACAGCCACGTCATCAGTGCATGCGCAGTCACGTGATCAGTGCATGATAGCCACGTGATCAGTGCGTGCACAGTCCCATGATCAGCGCCTGTCAGTCACTGATCATTGCCTGATAAACACGTGATCAGTGCATGATGAGCCATGTGATCAGTGCCCGATCAGCCACGTCATCAGTGCATGCGCAGTCACGTCATCAGTGCATGATAGCCACGTGATCAGTGCATGCTCAGTCACGTGATCTGGACTTGATCAGCCACGTGATCAGTGCCTGCAGAGTCACGTGATCAGGGCCTGCTGAGCTGCGTGATTCCTGCCGGCTCATCTGCATGACAATTGCCAGCTGAGCTGCGTGATTCCTGTCGGCTCATCTGCTTGACAATTGCCAGCTGAGCTGCGTGATTCCTGCCTGGTCACGTGCTTGATTATTGCCAGTTGAGCAGCATGATTCGTCACTGCTGAGCTCCATGCTTATTGCCTGCTGATTGCGTGGTTCGTGTCTGCTCAGCTCTTTGAGTATTGCCTCCTGAGGTCCCTGTTCGGTCGCCACCTGCCGGGGACCAGCCCCAACTGATCCAGGGTATTCGAAGGAGAGATGGCCTAGGCGACTATTTATATGCTAATCAGAGATGTCAAGAATAATAGTATGAGGAGAGCTCAGTAGGAAAATTCGGTGGAGAAAAGAGACTGAGTAGCTTGGTTTACGCGGAAGACCAATCAAACTTCAAGACAAGAAGTTTGCACCACTTACGTAGGCCGCAGGCGCCCTCTCGAATAGCGAAAGGTGCCTCACCCTAGACACCTTCTCGAGTGGGTCTTAGCAGCCCAGGCATAATTAGTAAGCGTGGTGGGTTCCGCGCTCCAGATGGAGACTCAGCTGGAAGTTAAAGGGAAGAATGACAAGGAACTTTATGAATTGGAGCTGTAAGTTAACTCTTTGACAGAGAGAGCGAGATGGTGGTGGGGGACAGCCCCCAGTGAAATCAGAGGTGAGAGCACAAAGCAATACAGTAGGCAGACTCCGGTTTTTTTGGGGGGAGATGCTCGAGAATATCCGGGTGGACTCCTGAGGCTCGATCCCGCATTTGCGTATGCCGAGCCTCCTTCCTCATGACCTTTGTCCAGAGTGGAATGCCTCCCCGGCTCCCGGCACATGATCAGTGCATGCTCAGTCACGATATCAGTGCCTGCTCAGCCACGTGATCACTGACGGCACAGTCACGTGATCAGCGCCTCTCAGTCACGTGATCACCGTATGATAAACACGTGATCAGTGAACGACCAGCCACGTGATCACTGCATGCGCGGTCAGGTGGTCAGTTCCTGATCAGCCACCTGATCAGTGCGTGCACAGTCCCCTGATCAGCGCCTGTCAGTCACTGATCACTGCCTGATAAACACGTGATCAGTGCCCGAACAGCCACGTCATCAGTGCATGCGCAGTCACGTGATCAGTGCATGATAGCCACGTGATCAGTGCGTGCACAGTCCCATGATCAGCGCCTGTCAGTCACTGATCATTGCCTGATAAACACGTGATCAGTGCATGATGAGCCATGTGATCAGTGCCCGATCAGCCACGTCATCAGTGCATGCGCAGTCACGTCATCAGTGCATGATAGCCACGTGATCAGTGCATGCTCAGTCACGTGATCTGGACTTGATCAGCCACGTGATCAGTGCCTGCAGAGTCACGTGATCAGGGCCTGCTGAGCTGCGTGATTCCTGCCGGCTCATCTGCATGACAATTGCCAGCTGAGCTGCGTGATTCCTGTCGGCTCATCTGCTTGACAATTGCCAGCTGAGCTGCGTGATTCCTGCCTGGTCACGTGCTTGATTATTGCCAGTTGAGCAGCATGATTCGTCACTGCTGAGCTCCATGCTTATTGCCTGCTGATTGCGTGGTTCGTGTCTGCTCAGCTCTTTGAGTATTGCCTCCTGAGGTCCCTGTTCGGTCGCCACCTGCCGGGGACCAGCCCCAACTGATCCAGGGTATTCGAAGGAGAGATGGCCTAGGCGACTATTTATATGCTAATCAGAGATGTCAAGAATAATAGTATGAGGAGAGCTCAGTAGGAAAATTCGGTGGAGAAAAGAGACTGAGTAGCTTGGTTTACGCGGAAGACCAATCAAACTTCAAGACAAGAAGTTTGCACCACTTACGTAGGCCGCAGGCGCCCTCTCGAATAGCGAAAGGTGCCTCACCCTAGACACCTTCTCGAGTGGGTCTTAGCAGCCCAGGCATAATTAGTAAGCGTGGTGGGTTCCGCGCTCCAGATGGAGACTCAGCTGGAAGTTAAAGGGAAGAATGACAAGGAACTTTATGAATTGGAGCTGTAAGTTAACTCTTTGACAGAGAGAGCGAGATGGTGGTGGGGGACAGCCCCCAGTGAAATCAGAGGTGAGAGCACAAAGCAATACAGTAGGCAGACTCCGGTTTTTTGGGGGGAGATGCTCGAGAATATCCGGGTGGACTCCTGAGGCTCGATCCCGCATTTGCGTATGCCGAGCCTCCTTCCTCATGACCTTTGTCCAGAGTGGAATGCCTCCCCGGCTCCCGGCACATGATCAGTGCATGCTCAGTCACGATATCAGTGCCTGCTCAGCCACGTGATCACTGACGGCACAGTCACGTGATCAGCGCCTCTCAGTCACGTGATCACCGTATGATAAACACGTGATCAGTGAACGACCAGCCACGTGATCACTGCATGCGCGGTCAGGTGGTCAGTTCCTGATCAGCCACCTGATCAGTGCGTGCACAGTCCCCTGATCAGCGCCTGTCAGTCACTGATCACTGCCTGATAAACACGTGATCAGTGCCCGAACAGCCACGTCATCAGTGCATGCGCAGTCACGTGATCAGTGCATGATAGCCACGTGATCAGTGCGTGCACAGTCCCATGATCAGCGCCTGTCAGTCACTGATCATTGCCTGATAAACACGTGATCAGTGCATGATGAGCCATGTGATCAGTGCCCGATCAGCCACGTCATCAGTGCATGCGCAGTCACGTCATCAGTGCATGATAGCCACGTGATCAGTGCATGCTCAGTCACGTGATCTGGACTTGATCAGCCACGTGATCAGTGCCTGCAGAGTCACGTGATCAGGGCCTGCTGAGCTGCGTGATTCCTGTCGGCTCATCTGCTTGACAATTGCCAGCTGAGCTGCGTGATTCCTGCCTGGTCACGTGCTTGATTATTGCCAGTTGAGCAGCATGATTCGTCACTGCTGAGCTCCATGCTTATTGCCTGCTGATTGCGTGGTTCGTGTCTGCTCAGCTCTTTGAGTATTGCCTCCTGAGGTCCCTGTTCGGTCGCCACCTGCCGGGGACCAGCCCCAACTGATCCAGGGTATTCGAAGGAGAGATGGCCTAGGCGACTATTTATATGCTAATCAGAGATGTCAAGAATAATAGTATGAGGAGAGCTCAGTAGGAAAATTCGGTGGAGAAAAGAGACTGAGTAGCTTGGTTTACGCGGAAGACCAATCAAACTTCAAGACAAGAAGTTTGCACCACTTACGTAGGCCGCAGGCGCCCTCTCGAATAGCGAAAGGTGCCTCACCCTAGACACCTTCTCGAGTGGGTCTTAGCAGCCCAGGCATAATTAGTAAGCGTGGTGGGTTCCGCGCTCCAGATGGAGACTCAGCTGGAAGTTAAAGGGAAGAATGACAAGGAACTTTATGAATTGGAGCTGTAAGTTAACTCTTTGACAGAGAGAGCGAGATGGTGGTGGGGGACAGCCCCCAGTGAAATCAGAGGTGAGAGCACAAAGCAATACAGTAGGCAGACTCCGGTTTTTTTGGGGGAGATGCTCGAGAATATCCGGGTGGACTCCTGAGGCTCGATCCCGCATTTGCGTATGCCGAGCCTCCTTCCTCATGACCTTTGTCCAGAGTGGAATGCCTCCCCGGCTCCCGGCACATGATCAGTGCATGCTCAGTCACGATATCAGTGCCTGCTCAGCCACGTGATCACTGACGGCACAGTCACGTGATCAGCGCCTCTCAGTCACGTGATCACCGTATGATAAACACGTGATCAGTGAACGACCAGCCACGTGATCACTGCATGCGCGGTCAGGTGGTCAGTTCCTGATCAGCCACCTGATCAGTGCGTGCACAGTCCCCTGATCAGCGCCTGTCAGTCACTGATCACTGCCTGATAAACACGTGATCAGTGCCCGAACAGCCACGTCATCAGTGCATGCGCAGTCACGTGATCAGTGCATGATAGCCACGTGATCAGTGCGTGCACAGTCCCATGATCAGCGCCTGTCAGTCACTGATCATTGCCTGATAAACACGTGATCAGTGCATGATGAGCCATGTGATCAGTGCCCGATCAGCCACGTCATCAGTGCATGCGCAGTCACGTCATCAGTGCATGATAGCCACGTGATCAGTGCATGCTCAGTCACGTGATCTGGACTTGATCAGCCACGTGATCAGTGCCTGCAGAGTCACGTGATCAGGGCCTGCTGAGCTGCGTGATTCCTGCCGGCTCATCTGCATGACAATTGCCATCTGAGCTGCGTGATTCCTGTCGGCTCATCTGCTTGACAATTGCCAGCTGAGCTGCGTGATTCCTGCCTGGTCACGTGCTTGATTATTGCCAGTTGAGCAGCATGATTCGTCACTGCTGAGCTCCATGCTTATTGCCTGCTGATTGCGTGGTTCGTGTCTGCTCAGCTCTTTGAGTATTGCCTCCTGAGGTCCCTGTTCGGTCGCCACCTGCCGGGGACCAGCCCCAACTGATCCAGGGTATTCGAAGGAGAGATGGCCTAGGCGACTATTTATATGCTAATCAGAGATGTCAAGAATAATAGTATGAGGAGAGCTCAGTAGGAAAATTCGGTGGAGAAAAGAGACTGAGTAGCTTGGTTTACGCGGAAGACCAATCAAACTTCAAGACAAGAAGTTTGCACCACTTACGTAGGCCGCAGGCGCCCTCTCGAATAGCGAAAGGTGCCTCACCCTAGACACCTTCTCGAGTGGGTCTTAGCAGCCCAGGCATAATTAGTAAGCGTGGTGGGTTCCGCGCTCCAGATGGAGACTCAGCTGGAAGTTAAAGGGAAGAATGACAAGGAACTTTATGAATTGGAGCTGTAAGTTAACTCTTTGACAGAGAGAGCGAGATGGTGGTGGGGGACAGCCCCCAGTGAAATCAGAGGTGAGAGCACAAAGCAATACAGTAGGCAGACTCCGGTTTTTTTGGGGGAGATGCTCGAGAATATCCGGGTGGACTCCTGAGGCTCGATCCCGCATTTGCGTATGCCGAGCCTCCTTCCTCATGACCTTTGTCCAGAGTGGAATGCCTCCCCGGCTCCCGGCACATGATCAGTGCATGCTCAGTCACGATATCAGTGCCTGCTCAGCCACGTGATCACTGACGGCACAGTCACGTGATCAGCGCCTCTCAGTCACGTGATCACCGTATGATAAACACGTGATCAGTGAACGACCAGCCACGTGATCACTGCATGCGCGGTCAGGTGGTCAGTTCCTGATCAGCCACCTGATCAGTGCGTGCACAGTCCCCTGATCAGCGCCTGTCAGTCACTGATCACTGCCTGATAAACACGTGATCAGTGCCCGAACAGCCACGTCATCAGTGCATGCGCAGTCACGTGATCAGTGCATGATAGCCACGTGATCAGTGCGTGCACAGTCCCATGATCAGCGCCTGTCAGTCACTGATCATTGCCTGATAAACACGTGATCAGTGCATGATGAGCCATGTGATCAGTGCCCGATCAGCCACGTCATCAGTGCATGCGCAGTCACGTCATCAGTGCATGATAGCCACGTGATCAGTGCATGCTCAGTCACGTGATCTGGACTTGATCAGCCACGTGATCAGTGCCTGCAGAGTCACGTGATCAGGGCCTGCTGAGCTGCGTGATTCCTGTCGGCTCATCTGCTTGACAATTGCCAGCTGAGCTGCGTGATTCCTGCCTGGTCACGTGCTTGATTATTGCCAGTTGAGCAGCATGATTCGTCACTGCTGAGCTCCATGCTTATTGCCTGCTGATTGCGTGGTTCGTGTCTGCTCAGCTCTTTGAGTATTGCCTCCTGAGGTCCCTGTTCGGTCGCCACCTGCCGGGGACCAGCCCCAACTGATCCAGGGTATTCGAAGGAGAGATGGCCTAGGCGACTATTTATATGCTAATCAGAGATGTCAAGAATAATAGTATGAGGAGAGCTCAGTAGGAAAATTCGGTGGAGAAAAGAGACTGAGTAGCTTGGTTTACGCGGAAGACCAATCAAACTTCAAGACAAGAAGTTTGCACCACTTACGTAGGCCGCAGGCGCCCTCTCGAATAGCGAAAGGTGCCTCACCCTAGACACCTTCTCGAGTGGGTCTTAGCAGCCCAGGCATAATTAGTAAGCGTGGTGGGTTCCGCGCTCCAGATGGAGACTCAGCTGGAAGTTAAAGGGAAGAATGACAAGGAACTTTATGAATTGGAGCTGTAAGTTAACTCTTTGACAGAGAGAGCGAGATGGTGGTGGGGGACAGCCCCCAGTGAAATCAGAGGTGAGAGCACAAAGCAATACAGTAGGCAGACTCCGGTTTTTTTGGGGGAGATGCTCGAGAATATCCGGGTGGACTCCTGAGGCTCGATCCCGCATTTGCGTATGCCGAGCCTCCTTCCTCATGACCTTTGTCCAGAGTGGAATGCCTCCCCGGCTCCCGGCACATGATCAGTGCATGCTCAGTCACGATATCAGTGCCTGCTCAGCCAGGTGATCACTGACGGCACAGTCACGTGATCAGCGCCTCTCAGTCACTTGATCACCCTATGATAAACACGTGATCAGTGAACGACCAGCCACGTGATCACTGCATGCGCGGTCAGGTGGTCAGTTCCTGATCAGCCACCTGATCAGTGCGTGCACAGTCCCCTGATCAGCGCCTGTCAGTCACTGATCACTGCCTGATAAACACGTGATCAGTGCCCGAACAGCCACGTCATCAGTGCATGCGCAGTCACGTCATCAGTGCATGATAGCCACGTGATCAGTGCATACTCAGTCACGTGATCTGGACTTGATCAGCCACGTGATCAGTGCCTGCAGAGTCACGTGATCAGGGCCTGCTGAGCTGCGTGATTCCTGCCGGCTCATCTGCATGACAATTGCCAGCTGAGCTGCGTGATTCCTGTCGGCTCATCTGCTTGACAATTGCCAGCTGAGCTGCGTGATTCCTGCCTGGTCACGTGCTTGATTATTGCCAGTTGAGCAGCATGATTCGTCACTGCTGAGCTCCATGCTTATTGCCTGCTGATTGCGTGGTTCGTGTCTGCTCAGCTCTTTGAGTATTGCCTCCTGAGGTCCCTGTTCGGTCGCCACCTGCCGGGGACCAGCCCCAACTGATCCAGGGTATTCGAAGGAGAGATGGCCTAGGCGACTATTTATATGCTAATCAGAGATGTCAAGAATAATAGTATGAGGAGAGCTCAGTAGGAAAATTCGGTGGAGAAAAGAGACTGAGTAGCTTGGTTTACGCGGAAGACCAATCAAACTTCAAGACAAGAAGTTTGCACCACTTACGTAGGCCGCAGGCGCCCTCTCGAATAGCGAAAGGTGCCTCACCCTAGACACCTTCTCGAGTGGGTCTTAGCAGCCCAGGCATAATTAGTAAGCGTGGTGGGTTCCGCGCTCCAGATGGAGACTCAGCTGGAAGTTAAAGGGAAGAATGACAAGGAACTTTATGAATTGGAGCTGTAAGTTAACTCTTTGACAGAGAGAGCGAGATGGTGGTGGGGGACAGCCCCCAGTGAAATCAGAGGTGAGAGCACAAAGCAATACAGTAGGCAGACTCCGGTTTTTTTGGGGGGAGATGCTCGAGAATATCCGGGTGGACTCCTGAGGCTCGATCCCGCATTTGCGTATGCCGAGCCTCCTTCCTCATGACCTTTGTCCAGAGTGGAATGCCTCCCCGGCTCCCGGCACATGATCAGTGCATGCTCAGTCACGATATCAGTGCCTGCTCAGCCACGTGATCACTGACGGCACAGTCACGTGATCAGCGCCTCTCAGTCACGTGATCACCGTATGATAAACACGTGATCAGTGAACGACCAGCCACGTGATCACTGCATGCGCGGTCAGGTGGTCAGTTCCTGATCAGCCACCTGATCAGTGCGTGCACAGTCCCCTGATCAGCGCCTGTCAGTCACTGATCACTGCCTGATAAACACGTGATCAGTGCCCGAACAGCCACGTCATCAGTGCATGCGCAGTCACGTGATCAGTGCATGATAGCCACGTGATCAGTGCGTGCACAGTCCCATGATCAGCGCCTGTCAGTCACTGATCATTGCCTGATAAACACGTGATCAGTGCATGATGAGCCATGTGATCAGTGCCCGATCAGCCACGTCATCAGTGCATGCGCAGTCACGTCATCAGTGCATGATAGCCACGTGATCAGTGCATGCTCAGTCACGTGATCTGGACTTGATCAGCCACGTGATCAGTGCCTGCAGAGTCACGTGATCAGGGCCTGCTGAGCTGCGTGATTCCTGCCGGCTCATCTGCATGACAATTGCCAGCTGAGCTGCGTGATTCCTGTCGGCTCATCTGCTTGACAATTGCCAGCTGAGCTGCGTGATTCCTGCCTGGTCACGTGCTTGATTATTGCCAGTTGAGCAGCATGATTCGTCACTGCTGAGCTCCATGCTTATTGCCTGCTGATTGCGTGGTTCGTGTCTGCTCAGCTCTTTGAGTATTGCCTCCTGAGGTCCCTGTTCGGTCGCCACCTGCCGGGGACCAGCCCCAACTGATCCAGGGTATTCGAAGGAGAGATGGCCTAGGCGACTATTTATATGCTAATCAGAGATGTCAAGAATAATAGTATGAGGAGAGCTCAGTAGGAAAATTCGGTGGAGAAAAGAGACTGAGTAGCTTGGTTTACGCGGAAGACCAATCAAACTTCAAGACAAGAAGTTTGCACCACTTACGTAGGCCGCAGGCGCCCTCTCGAATAGCGAAAGGTGCCTCACCCTAGACACCTTCTCGAGTGGGTCTTAGCAGCCCAGGCATAATTAGTAAGCGTGGTGGGTTCCGCGCTCCAGATGGAGACTCAGCTGGAAGTTAAAGGGAAGAATGACAAGGAACTTTATGAATTGGAGCTGTAAGTTAACTCTTTGACAGAGAGAGCGAGATGGTGGTGGGGGACAGCCCCCAGTGAAATCAGAGGTGAGAGCACAAAGCAATACAGTAGGCAGACTCCGGTTTTTTGGGGGAGATGCTCGAGAATATCCGGGTGGACTCCTGAGGCTCGATCCCGCATTTGCGTATGCCGAGCCTCCTTCCTCATGACCTTTGTCCAGAGTGGAATGCCTCCCCGGCTCCCGGCACATGATCAGTGCATGCTCAGTCACGATATCAGTGCCTGCTCAGCCACGTGATCACTGACGGCACAGTCACGTGATCAGCGCCTCTCAGTCACGTGATCACCGTATGATAAACACGTGATCAGTGAACGACCAGCCACGTGATCACTGCATGCGCGGTCAGGTGGTCAGTTCCTGATCAGCCACCTGATCAGTGCGTGCACAGTCCCCTGATCAGCGCCTGTCAGTCACTGATCACTGCCTGATAAACACGTGATCAGTGCCCGAACAGCCACGTCATCAGTGCATGCGCAGTCACGTGATCAGTGCATGATAGCCACGTGATCAGTGCGTGCACAGTCCCATGATCAGCGCCTGTCAGTCACTGATCATTGCCTGATAAACACGTGATCAGTGCATGATGAGCCATGTGATCAGTGCCCGATCAGCCACGTCATCAGTGCATGCGCAGTCACGTCATCAGTGCATGATAGCCACGTGATCAGTGCATGCTCAGTCACGTGATCTGGACTTGATCAGCCACGTGATCAGTGCCTGCAGAGTCACGTGATCAGGGCCTGCTGAGCTGCGTGATTCCTGCCGGCTCATCTGCATGACAATTGCCAGCTGAGCTGCGTGATTCCTGTCGGCTCATCTGCTTGACAATTGCCAGCTGAGCTGCGTGATTCCTGCCTGGTCACGTGCTTGATTATTGCCAGTTGAGCAGCATGATTCGTCACTGCTGAGCTCCATGCTTATTGCCTGCTGATTGCGTGGTTCGTGTCTGCTCAGCTCTTTGAGTATTGCCTCCTGAGGTCCCTGTTCGGTCGCCACCTGCCGGGGACCAGCCCCAACTGATCCAGGGTATTCGAAGGAGAGATGGCCTAGGCGACTATTTATATGCTAATCAGAGATGTCAAGAATAATAGTATGAGGAGAGCTCAGTAGGAAAATTCGGTGGAGAAAAGAGACTGAGTAGCTTGGTTTACGCGGAAGACCAATCAAACTTCAAGACAAGAAGTTTGCACCACTTACGTAGGCCGCAGGCGCCCTCTCGAATAGCGAAAGGTGCCTCACCCTAGACACCTTCTCGAGTGGGTCTTAGCAGCCCAGGCATAATTAGTAAGCGTGGTGGGTTCCGCGCTCCAGATGGAGACTCAGCTGGAAGTTAAAGGGAAGAATGACAAGGAACTTTATGAATTGGAGCTGTAAGTTAACTCTTTGACAGAGAGAGCGAGATGGTGGTGGGGGACAGCCCCCAGTGAAATCAGAGGTGAGAGCACAAAGCAATACAGTAGGCAGACTCCGGTTTTTTGGGGGGAGATGCTCGAGAATATCCGGGTGGACTCCTGAGGCTCGATCCCGCATTTGCGTATGCCGAGCCTCCTTCCTCATGACCTTTGTCCAGAGTGGAATGCCTCCCCGGCTCCCGGCACATGATCAGTGCATGCTCAGTCACGATATCAGTGCCTGCTCAGCCACGTGATCACTGACGGCACAGTCACGTGATCAGCGCCTCTCAGTCACGTGATCACCGTATGATAAACACGTGATCAGTGAACGACCAGCCACGTGATCACTGCATGCGCGGTCAGGTGGTCAGTTCCTGATCAGCCACCTGATCAGTGCGTGCACAGTCCCCTGATCAGCGCCTGTCAGTCACTGATCACTGCCTGATAAACACGTGATCAGTGCCCGAACAGCCACGTCATCAGTGCATGCGCAGTCACGTGATCAGTGCATGATAGCCACGTGATCAGTGCGTGCACAGTCCCATGATCAGCGCCTGTCAGTCACTGATCATTGCCTGATAAACACGTGATCAGTGCATGATGAGCCATGTGATCAGTGCCCGATCAGCCACGTCATCAGTGCATGCGCAGTCACGTCATCAGTGCATGATAGCCACGTGATCAGTGCATGCTCAGTCACGTGATCTGGACTTGATCAGCCACGTGATCAGTGCCTGCAGAGTCACGTGATCAGGGCCTGCTGAGCTGCGTGATTCCTGCCGGCTCATCTGCATGACAATTGCCAGCTGAGCTGCGTGATTCCTGTCGGCTCATCTGCTTGACAATTGCCAGCTGAGCTGCGTGATTCCTGCCTGGTCACGTGCTTGATTATTGCCAGTTGAGCAGCATGATTCGTCACTGCTGAGCTCCATGCTTATTGCCTGCTGATTGCGTGGTTCGTGTCTGCTCAGCTCTTTGAGTATTGCCTCCTGAGGTCCCTGTTCGGTCGCCACCTGCCGGGGACCAGCCCCAACTGATCCAGGGTATTCGAAGGAGAGATGGCCTAGGCGACTATTTATATGCTAATCAGAGATGTCAAGAATAATAGTATGAGGAGAGCTCAGTAGGAAAATTCGGTGGAGAAAAGAGACTGAGTAGCTTGGTTTACGCGGAAGACCAATCAAACTTCAAGACAAGAAGTTTGCACCACTTACGTAGGCCGCAGGCGCCCTCTCGAATAGCGAAAGGTGCCTCACCCTAGACACCTTCTCGAGTGGGTCTTAGCAGCCCAGGCATAATTAGTAAGCGTGGTGGGTTCCGCGCTCCAGATGGAGACTCAGCTGGAAGTTAAAGGGAAGAATGACAAGGAACTTTATGAATTGGAGCTGTAAGTTAACTCTTTGACAGAGAGAGCGAGATGGTGGTGGGGGACAGCCCCCAGTGAAATCAGAGGTGAGAGCACAAAGCAATACAGTAGGCAGACTCCGGTTTTTTGGGGGGAGATGCTCGAGAATATCCGGGTGGACTCCTGAGGCTCGATCCCGCATTTGCGTATGCCGAGCCTCCTTCCTCATGACCTTTGTCCAGAGTGGAATGCCTCCCCGGCTCCCGGCACATGATCAGTGCATGCTCAGTCACGATATCAGTGCCTGCTCAGCCACGTGATCACTGACGGCACAGTCACGTGATCAGCGCCTCTCAGTCACGTGATCACCGTATGATAAACACGTGATCAGTGAACGACCAGCCACGTGATCACTGCATGCGCGGTCAGGTGGTCAGTTCCTGATCAGCCACCTGATCAGTGCGTGCACAGTCCCCTGATCAGCGCCTGTCAGTCACTGATCACTGCCTGATAAACACGTGATCAGTGCCCGAACAGCCACGTCATCAGTGCATGCGCAGTCACGTGATCAGTGCATGATAGCCACGTGATCAGTGCGTGCACAGTCCCATGATCAGCGCCTGTCAGTCACTGATCATTGCCTGATAAACACGTGATCAGTGCATGATGAGCCATGTGATCAGTGCCCGATCAGCCACGTCATCAGTGCATGCGCAGTCACGTCATCAGTGCATGATAGCCACGTGATCAGTGCATGCTCAGTCACGTGATCTGGACTTGATCAGCCACGTGATCAGTGCCTGCAGAGTCACGTGATCAGGGCCTGCTGAGCTGCGTGATTCCTGCCGGCTCATCTGCATGACAATTGCCATCTGAGCTGCGTGATTCCTGTCGGCTCATCTGCTTGACAATTGCCAGCTGAGCTGCGTGATTCCTGCCTGGTCACGTGCTTGATTATTGCCAGTTGAGCAGCATGATTCGTCACTGCTGAGCTCCATGCTTATTGCCTGCTGATTGCGTGGTTCGTGTCTGCTCAGCTCTTTGAGTATTGCCTCCTGAGGTCCCTGTTCGGTCGCCACCTGCCGGGGACCAGCCCCAACTGATCCAGGGTATTCGAAGGAGAGATGGCCTAGGCGACTATTTATATGCTAATCAGAGATGTCAAGAATAATAGTATGAGGAGAGCTCAGTAGGAAAATTCGGTGGAGAAAAGAGACTGAGTAGCTTGGTTTACGCGGAAGACCAATCAAACTTCAAGACAAGAAGTTTGCACCACTTACGTAGGCCGCAGGCGCCCTCTCGAATAGCGAAAGGTGCCTCACCCTAGACACCTTCTCGAGTGGGTCTTAGCAGCCCAGGCATAATTAGTAAGCGTGGTGGGTTCCGCGCTCCAGATGGAGACTCAGCTGGAAGTTAAAGGGAAGAATGACAAGGAACTTTATGAATTGGAGCTGTAAGTTAACTCTTTGACAGAGAGAGCGAGATGGTGGTGGGGGACAGCCCCCAGTGAAATCAGAGGTGAGAGCACAAAGCAATACAGTAGGCAGACTCCGGTTTTTTGGGGGAGATGCTCGAGAATATCCGGGTGGACTCCTGAGGCTCGATCCCGCATTTGCGTATGCCGAGCCTCCTTCCTCATGACCTTTGTCCAGAGTGGAATGCCTCCCCGGCTCCCGGCACATGATCAGTGCATGCTCAGTCACGATATCAGTGCCTGCTCAGCCACGTGATCACTGACGGCACAGTCACGTGATCAGCGCCTCTCAGTCACGTGATCACCGTATGATAAACACGTGATCAGTGAACGACCAGCCACGTGATCACTGCATGCGCGGTCAGGTGGTCAGTTCCTGATCAGCCACCTGATCAGTGCGTGCACAGTCCCCTGATCAGCGCCTGTCAGTCACTGATCACTGCCTGATAAACACGTGATCAGTGCCCGAACAGCCACGTCATCAGTGCATGCGCAGTCACGTGATCAGTGCATGATAGCCACGTGATCAGTGCGTGCACAGTCCCATGATCAGCGCCTGTCAGTCACTGATCATTGCCTGATAAACACGTGATCAGTGCATGATGAGCCATGTGATCAGTGCCCGATCAGCCACGTCATCAGTGCATGCGCAGTCACGTCATCAGTGCATGATAGCCACGTGATCAGTGCATGCTCAGTCACGTGATCTGGACTTGATCAGCCACGTGATCAGTGCCTGCAGAGTCACGTGATCAGGGCCTGCTGAGCTGCGTGATTCCTGCCGGCTCATCTGCATGACAATTGCCAGCTGAGCTGCGTGATTCCTGTCGGCTCATCTGCTTGACAATTGCCAGCTGAGCTGCGTGATTCCTGCCTGGTCACGTGCTTGATTATTGCCAGTTGAGCAGCATGATTCGTCACTGCTGAGCTCCATGCTTATTGCCTGCTGATTGCGTGGTTCGTGTCTGCTCAGCTCTTTGAGTATTGCCTCCTGAGGTCCCTGTTCGGTCGCCACCTGCCGGGGACCAGCCCCAACTGATCCAGGGTATTCGAAGGAGAGATGGCCTAGGCGACTATTTATATGCTAATCAGAGATGTCAAGAATAATAGTATGAGGAGAGCTCAGTAGGAAAATTCGGTGGAGAAAAGAGACTGAGTAGCTTGGTTTACGCGGAAGACCAATCAAACTTCAAGACAAGAAGTTTGCACCACTTACGTAGGCCGCAGGCGCCCTCTCGAATAGCGAAAGGTGCCTCACCCTAGACACCTTCTCGAGTGGGTCTTAGCAGCCCAGGCATAATTAGTAAGCGTGGTGGGTTCCGCGCTCCAGATGGAGACTCAGCTGGAAGTTAAAGGGAAGAATGACAAGGAACTTTATGAATTGGAGCTGTAAGTTAACTCTTTGACAGAGAGAGCGAGATGGTGGTGGGGGACAGCCCCCAGTGAAATCAGAGGTGAGAGCACAAAGCAATACAGTAGGCAGACTCCGGTTTTTTTGGGGGGAGATGCTCGAGAATATCCGGGTGGACTCCTGAGGCTCGATCCCGCATTTGCGTATGCCGAGCCTCCTTCCTCATGACCTTTGTCCAGAGTGGAATGCCTCCCCGGCTCCCGGCACATGATCAGTGCATGCTCAGTCACGATATCAGTGCCTGCTCAGCCACGTGATCACTGACGGCACAGTCACGTGATCAGCGCCTCTCAGTCACGTGATCACCGTATGATAAACACGTGATCAGTGAACGACCAGCCACGTGATCACTGCATGCGCGGTCAGGTGGTCAGTTCCTGATCAGCCACCTGATCAGTGCGTGCACAGTCCCCTGATCAGCGCCTGTCAGTCACTGATCACTGCCTGATAAACACGTGATCAGTGCCCGAACAGCCACGTCATCAGTGCATGCGCAGTCACGTGATCAGTGCATGATAGCCACGTGATCAGTGCGTGCACAGTCCCATGATCAGCGCCTGTCAGTCACTGATCATTGCCTGATAAACACGTGATCAGTGCATGATGAGCCATGTGATCAGTGCCCGATCAGCCACGTCATCAGTGCATGCGCAGTCACGTCATCAGTGCATGATAGCCACGTGATCAGTGCATGCTCAGTCACGTGATCTGGACTTGATCAGCCACGTGATCAGTGCCTGCAGAGTCACGTGATCAGGGCCTGCTGAGCTGCGTGATTCCTGCCGGCTCATCTGCATGACAATTGCCAGCTGAGCTGCGTGATTCCTGTCGGCTCATCTGCTTGACAATTGCCAGCTGAGCTGCGTGATTCCTGCCTGGTCACGTGCTTGATTATTGCCAGTTGAGCAGCATGATTCGTCACTGCTGAGCTCCATGCTTATTGCCTGCTGATTGCGTGGTTCGTGTCTGCTCAGCTCTTTGAGTATTGCCTCCTGAGGTCCCTGTTCGGTCGCCACCTGCCGGGGACCAGCCCCAACTGATCCAGGGTATTCGAAGGAGAGATGGCCTAGGCGACTATTTATATGCTAATCAGAGATGTCAAGAATAATAGTATGAGGAGAGCTCAGTAGGAAAATTCGGTGGAGAAAAGAGACTGAGTAGCTTGGTTTACGCGGAAGACCAATCAAACTTCAAGACAAGAAGTTTGCACCACTTACGTAGGCCGCAGGCGCCCTCTCGAATAGCGAAAGGTGCCTCACCCTAGACACCTTCTCGAGTGGGTCTTAGCAGCCCAGGCATAATTAGTAAGCGTGGTGGGTTCCGCGCTCCAGATGGAGACTCAGCTGGAAGTTAAAGGGAAGAATGACAAGGAACTTTATGAATTGGAGCTGTAAGTTAACTCTTTGACAGAGAGAGCGAGATGGTGGTGGGGGACAGCCCCCAGTGAAATCAGAGGTGAGAGCACAAAGCAATACAGTAGGCAGACTCCGGTTTTTTTGGGGGGAGATGCTCGAGAATATCCGGGTGGACTCCTGAGGCTCGATCCCGCATTTGCGTATGCCGAGCCTCCTTCCTCATGACCTTTGTCCAGAGTGGAATGCCTCCCCGGCTCCCGGCACATGATCAGTGCATGCTCAGTCACGATATCAGTGCCTGCTCAGCCACGTGATCACTGACGGCACAGTCACGTGATCAGCGCCTCTCAGTCACGTGATCACCGTGATCAGTGAACGACCAGCCACGTGATCAGTGAATCAGCCACCTGATCAGCCACAGTGATCACGCCTGCAGTCACTGATCACTGCCTGATCACGTGATCAGTTCCTGATCAGCCACCTGATCAGTGCGATGCCACAGTCCCCTGATCAGCGCCTGTCAGTCACTGATCACTGCCTGATAAACACGTGATCAGTGCCCGAACAGCCACGTCATCAGTGCATGCGCAGTCACGTGATCAGTGCATGATAGCCACGTGATCAGTGCGTGCACAGTCCCATGATCAGCGCCTGTCAGTCACTGATCATTGCCTGATAAACACGTGATCAGTGCATGATGAGCCATGTGATCAGTGCCTGATCAGCCACGTCATCAGTGCATGCGCAGTCACGTCATCAGTGCATGATAGCCACGTGATCAGTGCATGCTCAGTCACGTGATCTGGACTTGATCAGCCACGTGATCAGTGCCTGCAGAGTCACGTGATCAGGGCCTGCTGAGCTGCGTGATTCCTGCCGGCTCATCTGCATGACAATTGCCAGCTGAGCTGCGTGATTCCTGTCGGCTCATCTGCTTGACAATTGCCAGCTGAGCTGCGTGATTCCTGCCTGGTCACGTGCTTGATTATTGCCAGTTGAGCAGCATGATTCGTCACTGCTGAGCTCCATGCTTATTGCCTGCTGATTGCGTGGTTCGTGTCTGCTCAGCTCTTTGAGTATTGCCTCCTGAGGTCCCTGTTCGGTCGCCACCTGCCGGGGACCAGCCCCAACTGATCCAGGGTATTCGAAGGAGAGATGGCCTAGGCGACTATTTATATGCTAATCAGAGATGTCAAGAATAATAGTATGAGGAGAGCTCAGTAGGAAAATTCGGTGGAGAAAAGAGACTGAGTAGCTTGGTTTACGCGGAAGACCAATCAAACTTCAAGACAAGAAGTTTGCACCACTTACGTAGGCCGCAGGCGCCCTCTCGAATAGCGAAAGGTGCCTCACCCTAGACACCTTCTCGAGTGGGTCTTAGCAGCCCAGGCATAATTAGTAAGCGTGGTGGGTTCCGCGCTCCAGATGGAGACTCAGCTGGAAGTTAAAGGGAAGAATGACAAGGAACTTTATGAATTGGAGCTGTAAGTTAACTCTTTGACAGAGAGAGCGAGATGGTGGTGGGGGACAGCCCCCAGTGAAATCAGAGGTGAGAGCACAAAGCAATACAGTAGGCAGACTCCGGTTTTTTGGGGGAGATGCTCGAGAATATCCGGGTGGACTCCTGAGGCTCGATCCCGCATTTGCGTATGCCGAGCCTCCTTCCTCATGACCTTTGTCCAGAGTGGAATGCCTCCCCGGCTCCCGGCACATGATCAGTGCATGCTCAGTCACGATATCAGTGCCTGCTCAGCCACGTGATCACTGACGGCACAGTCACGTGATCAGCGCCTCTCAGTCACGTGATCACCGTATGATAAACACGTGATCAGTGAACGACCAGCCACGTGATCACTGCATGCGCGGTCAGGTGGTCAGTTCCTGATCAGCCACCTGATCAGTGCGTGCACAGTCCCCTGATCAGCGCCTGTCAGTCACTGATCACTGCCTGATAAACACGTGATCAGTGCCCGAACAGCCACGTCATCAGTGCATGCGCAGTCACGTGATCAGTGCATGATAGCCACGTGATCAGTGCGTGCACAGTCCCTGATCAGCGCCTGTCAGTCACTGATCACTGCCTGATAAACACGTGATCAGTGCAGCCACGTCATCAGTGCATGCGCAGTCACGTGATCAGTGCATGATAGCCACGTGATCAGTGCGTGCACAGTCCCATGATCAGCGCCTGTCAGTCACTGATCATTGCCTGATAAACACGTGATCAGTGCATGATGAGCCATGTGATCAGTGCCTGATCAGCCACGTCATCAGTGCATGCGCAGTCACGTCATCAGTGCATGATAGCCACGTGATCAGTGCATGCTCAGTCACGTGATCTGGACTTGATCAGCCACGTGATCAGTGCCTGCAGAGTCACGTGATCAGGGCCTGCTGAGCTGCGTGATTCCTGCCGGCTCATCTGCATGACAATTGCCAGCTGAGCTGCGTGATTCCTGTCGGCTCATCTGCTTGACAATTGCCAGCTGAGCTGCGTGATTCCTGCCTGGTCACGTGCTTGATTATTGCCAGTTGAGCAGCATGATTCGTCACTGCTGAGCTCCATGCTTATTGCCTGCTGATTGCGTGGTTCGTGTCTGCTCAGCTCTTTGAGTATTGCCTCCTGAGGTCCCTGTTCGGTCGCCACCTGCCGGGGACCAGCCCCAACTGATCCAGGGTATTCGAAGGAGAGATGGCCTAGGCGACTATTTATATGCTAATCAGAGATGTCAAGAATAATAGTATGAGGAGAGCTCAGTAGGAAAATTCGGTGGAGAAAAGAGACTGAGTAGCTTGGTTTACGCGGAAGACCAATCAAACTTCAAGACAAGAAGTTTGCACCACTTACGTAGGCCGCAGGCGCCCTCTCGAATAGCGAAAGGTGCCTCACCCTAGACACCTTCTCGAGTGGGTCTTAGCAGCCCAGGCATAATTAGTAAGCGTGGTGGGTTCCGCGCTCCAGATGGAGACTCAGCTGGAAGTTAAAGGGAAGAATGACAAGGAACTTTATGAATTGGAGCTGTAAGTTAACTCTTTGACAGAGAGAGCGAGATGGTGGTGGGGGACAGCCCCCAGTGAAATCAGAGGTGAGAGCACAAAGCAATACAGTAGGCAGACTCCGGTTTTTTTGGGGGGAGATGCTCGAGAATATCCGGGTGGACTCCTGAGGCTCGATCCCGCATTTGCGTATGCCGAGCCTCCTTCCTCATGACCTTTGTCCAGAGTGGAATGCCTCCCCGGCTCCCGGCACATGATCAGTGCATGCTCAGTCACGATATCAGTGCCTGCTCAGCCACGTGATCACTGACGGCACAGTCACGTGATCAGCGCCTCTCAGTCACGTGATCACCGTATGATAAACACGTGATCAGTGAACGACCAGCCACGTGATCACTGCATGCGCGGTCAGGTGGTCAGTTCCTGATCAGCCACCTGATCAGTGCGTGCACAGTCCCCTGATCAGCGCCTGTCAGTCACTGATCACTGCCTGATAAACACGTGATCAGTGCCCGAACAGCCACGTCATCAGTGCATGCGCAGTCACGTGATCAGTGCATGATAGCCACGTGATCAGTGCGTGCACAGTCCCTGATCAGCGCCTGTCAGTCACTGATCACTGCCTGATAAACACGTGATCAGTGCCCGAACAGCCACGTCATCAGTGCATGCGCAGTCACGTGATCAGTGCATGATAGCCACGTGATCAGTGCGTGCACAGTCCCATGATCAGCGCCTGTCAGTCACTGATCATTGCCTGATAAACACGTGATCAGTGCATGATGAGCCATGTGATCAGTGCCTGATCAGCCACGTCATCAGTGCATGCGCAGTCACGTCATCAGTGCATGATAGCCACGTGATCAGTGCATGCTCAGTCACGTGATCTGGACTTGATCAGCCACGTGATCAGTGCCTGCAGAGTCACGTGATCAGGGCCTGCTGAGCTGCGTGATTCCTGCCGGCTCATCTGCATGACAATTGCCAGCTGAGCTGCGTGATTCCTGTCGGCTCATCTGCTTGACAATTGCCAGCTGAGCTGCGTGATTCCTGCCTGGTCACGTGCTTGATTATTGCCAGTTGAGCAGCATGATTCGTCACTGCTGAGCTCCATGCTTATTGCCTGCTGATTGCGTGGTTCGTGTCTGCTCAGCTCTTTGAGTATTGCCTCCTGAGGTCCCTGTTCGGTCGCCACCTGCCGGGGACCAGCCCCAACTGATCCAGGGTATTCGAAGGAGAGATGGCCTAGGCGACTATTTATATGCTAATCAGAGATGTCAAGAATAATAGTATGAGGAGAGCTCAGTAGGAAAATTCGGTGGAGAAAAGAGACTGAGTAGCTTGGTTTACGCGGAAGACCAATCAAACTTCAAGACAAGAAGTTTGCACCACTTACGTAGGCCGCAGGCGCCCTCTCGAATAGCGAAAGGTGCCTCACCCTAGACACCTTCTCGAGTGGGTCTTAGCAGCCCAGGCATAATTAGTAAGCGTGGTGGGTTCCGCGCTCCAGATGGAGACTCAGCTGGAAGTTAAAGGGAAGAATGACAAGGAACTTTATGAATTGGAGCTGTAAGTTAACTCTTTGACAGAGAGAGCGAGATGGTGGTGGGGGACAGCCCCCAGTGAAATCAGAGGTGAGAGCACAAAGCAATACAGTAGGCAGACTCCGGTTTTTTTGGGGGGAGATGCTCGAGAATATCCGGGTGGACTCCTGAGGCTCGATCCCGCATTTGCGTATGCCGAGCCTCCTTCCTCATGACCTTTGTCCAGAGTGGAATGCCTCCCCGGCTCCCGGCACATGATCAGTGCATGCTCAGTCACGATATCAGTGCCTGCTCAGCCACGTGATCACTGACGGCACAGTCACGTGATCAGCGCCTCTCAGTCACGTGATCACCGTATGATAAACACGTGATCAGTGAACGACCAGCCACGTGATCACTGCATGCGCGGTCAGGTGGTCAGTTCCTGATCAGCCACCTGATCAGTGCGTGCACAGTCCCCTGATCAGCGCCTGTCAGTCACTGATCACTGCCTGATAAACACGTGATCAGTGCCCGAACAGCCACGTCATCAGTGCATGCGCAGTCACGTGATCAGTGCATGATAGCCACGTGATCAGTGCGTGCACAGTCCCATGATCAGCGCCTGTCAGTCACTGATCATTGCCTGATAAACACGTGATCAGTGCATGATGAGCCATGTGATCAGTGCCTGATCAGCCACGTCATCAGTGCATGCGCAGTCACGTCATCAGTGCATGATAGCCACGTGATCAGTGCATGCTCAGTCACGTGATCTGGACTTGATCAGCCACGTGATCAGTGCCTGCAGAGTCACGTGATCAGGGCCTGCTGAGCTGCGTGATTCCTGCCGGCTCATCTGCATGACAATTGCCAGCTGAGCTGCGTGATTCCTGTCGGCTCATCTGCTTGACAATTGCCAGCTGAGCTGCGTGATTCCTGCCTGGTCACGTGCTTGATTATTGCCAGTTGAGCAGCATGATTCGTCACTGCTGAGCTCCATGCTTATTGCCTGCTGATTGCGTGGTTCGTGTCTGCTCAGCTCTTTGAGTATTGCCTCCTGAGGTCCCTGTTCGGTCGCCACCTGCCGGGGACCAGCCCCAACTGATCCAGGGTATTCGAAGGAGAGATGGCCTAGGCGACTATTTATATGCTAATCAGAGATGTCAAGAATAATAGTATGAGGAGAGCTCAGTAGGAAAATTCGGTGGAGAAAAGAGACTGAGTAGCTTGGTTTACGCGGAAGACCAATCAAACTTCAAGACAAGAAGTTTGCACCACTTACGTAGGCCGCAGGCGCCCTCTCGAATAGCGAAAGGTGCCTCACCCTAGACACCTTCTCGAGTGGGTCTTAGCAGCCCAGGCATAATTAGTAAGCGTGGTGGGTTCCGCGCTCCAGATGGAGACTCAGCTGGAAGTTAAAGGGAAGAATGACAAGGAACTTTATGAATTGGAGCTGTAAGTTAACTCTTTGACAGAGAGAGCGAGATGGTGGTGGGGGACAGCCCCCAGTGAAATCAGAGGTGAGAGCACAAAGCAATACAGTAGGCAGACTCCGGTTTTTTGGGGGAGATGCTCGAGAATATCCGGGTGGACTCCTGAGGCTCGATCCCGCATTTGCGTATGCCGAGCCTCCTTCCTCATGACCTTTGTCCAGAGTGGAATGCCTCCCCGGCTCCCGGCACATGATCAGTGCATGCTCAGTCACGATATCAGTGCCTGCTCAGCCACGTGATCACTGACGGCACAGTCACGTGATCAGCGCCTCTCAGTGATCACCGTATGATAAACACGTGATCAGTGAACGACCAGCCACGTGATCACTGCATGCGCGGTCAGGTGGTCAGTTCCTGATCAGCCACCTGATCAGTGCGTGCACAGTCCCTGATCAGCGCCTGTCAGTCACTGATCACTGCCTGATAAACACGTGATCAGTGCCCGCAGCCACGTCATCAGTGCATGCGCAGTCACGTGATCAGTGCATGATAGCCACGTGATCAGTGCGTGCACAGTCCCCTGATCAGCGCCTGTCAGTCACTGATCACTGCCTGATAAACACGTGATCAGTGCCCGAACAGCCACGTCATCAGTGCATGCGCAGTCACGTGATCAGTGCATGATAGCCACGTGATCAGTGCGTGCACAGTCCCATGATCAGCGCCTGTCAGTCACTGATCATTGCCTGATAAACACGTGATCAGTGCATGATGAGCCATGTGATCAGTGCCTGATCAGCCACGTCATCAGTGCATGCGCAGTCACGTCATCAGTGCATGATAGCCACGTGATCAGTGCATGCTCAGTCACGTGATCTGGACTTGATCAGCCACGTGATCAGTGCCTGCAGAGTCACGTGATCAGGGCCTGCTGAGCTGCGTGATTCCTGCCGGCTCATCTGCATGACAATTGCCAGCTGAGCTGCGTGATTCCTGTCGGCTCATCTGCTTGACAATTGCCAGCTGAGCTGCGTGATTCCTGCCTGGTCACGTGCTTGATTATTGCCAGTTGAGCAGCATGATTCGTCACTGCTGAGCTCCATGCTTATTGCCTGCTGATTGCGTGGTTCGTGTCTGCTCAGCTCTTTGAGTATTGCCTCCTGAGGTCCCTGTTCGGTCGCCACCTGCCGGGGACCAGCCCCAACTGATCCAGGGTATTCGAAGGAGAGATGGCCTAGGCGACTATTTATATGCTAATCAGAGATGTCAAGAATAATAGTATGAGGAGAGCTCAGTAGGAAAATTCGGTGGAGAAAAGAGACTGAGTAGCTTGGTTTACGCGGAAGACCAATCAAACTTCAAGACAAGAAGTTTGCACCACTTACGTAGGCCGCAGGCGCCCTCTCGAATAGCGAAAGGTGCCTCACCCTAGACACCTTCTCGAGTGGGTCTTAGCAGCCCAGGCATAATTAGTAAGCGTGGTGGGTTCCGCGCTCCAGATGGAGACTCAGCTGGAAGTTAAAGGGAAGAATGACAAGGAACTTTATGAATTGGAGCTGTAAGTTAACTCTTTGACAGAGAGAGCGAGATGGTGGTGGGGGACAGCCCCCAGTGAAATCAGAGGTGAGAGCACAAAGCAATACAGTAGGCAGACTCCGGTTTTTTTGGGGGGAGATGCTCGAGAATATCCGGGTGGACTCCTGAGGCTCGATCCCGCATTTGCGTATGCCGAGCCTCCTTCCTCATGACCTTTGTCCAGAGTGGAATGCCTCCCCGGCTCCCGGCACATGATCAGTGCATGCTCAGTCACGATATCAGTGCCTGCTCAGCCACGTGATCACTGACGGCACAGTCACGTGATCAGCGCCTCTCAGTCACGTGATCACCGTATGATAAACACGTGATCAGTGAACGACCAGCCACGTGATCACTGCATGCGCGGTCAGGTGGTCAGTTCCTGATCAGCCACCTGATCAGTGCGTGCACAGTCCCCTGATCAGCGCCTGTCAGTCACTGATCACTGCCTGATAAACACGTGATCAGTGCCCGAACAGCCACGTCATCAGTGCATGCGCAGTCACGTGATCAGTGCATGATAGCCACGTGATCAGTGCGTGCACAGTCCCATGATCAGCGCCTGTCAGTCACTGATCATTGCCTGATAAACACGTGATCAGTGCATGATGAGCCATGTGATCAGTGCCTGATCAGCCACGTCATCAGTGCATGCGCAGTCACGTCATCAGTGCATGATAGCCACGTGATCAGTGCATGCTCAGTCACGTGATCTGGACTTGATCAGCCACGTGATCAGTGCCTGCAGAGTCACGTGATCAGGGCCTGCTGAGCTGCGTGATTCCTGCCGGCTCATCTGCATGACAATTGCCAGCTGAGCTGCGTGATTCCTGTCGGCTCATCTGCTTGACAATTGCCAGCTGAGCTGCGTGATTCCTGCCTGGTCACGTGCTTGATTATTGCCAGTTGAGCAGCATGATTCGTCACTGCTGAGCTCCATGCTTATTGCCTGCTGATTGCGTGGTTCGTGTCTGCTCAGCTCTTTGAGTATTGCCTCCTGAGGTCCCTGTTCGGTCGCCACCTGCCGGGGACCAGCCCCAACTGATCCAGGGTATTCGAAGGAGAGATGGCCTAGGCGACTATTTATATGCTAATCAGAGATGTCAAGAATAATAGTATGAGGAGAGCTCAGTAGGAAAATTCGGTGGAGAAAAGAGACTGAGTAGCTTGGTTTACGCGGAAGACCAATCAAACTTCAAGACAAGAAGTTTGCACCACTTACGTAGGCCGCAGGCGCCCTCTCGAATAGCGAAAGGTGCCTCACCCTAGACACCTTCTCGAGTGGGTCTTAGCAGCCCAGGCATAATTAGTAAGCGTGGTGGGTTCCGCGCTCCAGATGGAGACTCAGCTGGAAGTTAAAGGGAAGAATGACAAGGAACTTTATGAATTGGAGCTGTAAGTTAACTCTTTGACAGAGAGAGCGAGATGGTGGTGGGGGACAGCCCCCAGTGAAATCAGAGGTGAGAGCACAAAGCAATACAGTAGGCAGACTCCGGTTTTTTTGGGGGAGATGCTCGAGAATATCCGGGTGGACTCCTGAGGCTCGATCCCGCATTTGCGTATGCCGAGCCTCCTTCCTCATGACCTTTGTCCAGAGTGGAATGCCTCCCCGGCTCCCGGCACATGATCAGTGCATGCTCAGTCACGATATCAGTGCCTGCTCAGCCACGTGATCACTGACGGCACAGTCACGTGATCAGCGCCTCTCAGTCACGTGATCACCGTATGATAAACACGTGATCAGTGAACGACCAGCCACGTGATCACTGCATGCGCGGTCAGGTGGTCAGTTCCTGATCAGCCACCTGATCAGTGCGTGCACAGTCCCCTGATCAGCGCCTGTCAGTCACTGATCACTGCCTGATAAACACGTGATCAGTGCCCGAACAGCCACGTCATCAGTGCATGCGCAGTCACGTGATCAGTGCATGATAGCCACGTGATCAGTGCGTGCACAGTCCCATGATCAGCGCCTGTCAGTCACTGATCATTGCCTGATAAACACGTGATCAGTGCATGATGAGCCATGTGATCAGTGCCTGATCAGCCACGTCATCAGTGCATGCGCAGTCACGTCATCAGTGCATGATAGCCACGTGATCAGTGCATGCTCAGTCACGTGATCTGGACTTGATCAGCCACGTGATCAGTGCCTGCAGAGTCACGTGATCAGGGCCTGCTGAGCTGCGTGATTCCTGCCGGCTCATCTGCATGACAATTGCCAGCTGAGCTGCGTGATTCCTGTCGGCTCATCTGCTTGACAATTGCCAGCTGAGCTGCGTGATTCCTGCCTGGTCACGTGCTTGATTATTGCCAGTTGAGCAGCATGATTCGTCACTGCTGAGCTCCATGCTTATTGCCTGCTGATTGCGTGGTTCGTGTCTGCTCAGCTCTTTGAGTATTGCCTCCTGAGGTCCCTGTTCGGTCGCCACCTGCCGGGGACCAGCCCCAACTGATCCAGGGTATTCGAAGGAGAGATGGCCTAGGCGACTATTTATATGCTAATCAGAGATGTCAAGAATAATAGTATGAGGAGAGCTCAGTAGGAAAATTCGGTGGAGAAAAGAGACTGAGTAGCTTGGTTTACGCGGAAGACCAATCAAACTTCAAGACAAGAAGTTTGCACCACTTACGTAGGCCGCAGGCGCCCTCTCGAATAGCGAAAGGTGCCTCACCCTAGACACCTTCTCGAGTGGGTCTTAGCAGCCCAGGCATAATTAGTAAGCGTGGTGGGTTCCGCGCTCCAGATGGAGACTCAGCTGGAAGTTAAAGGGAAGAATGACAAGGAACTTTATGAATTGGAGCTGTAAGTTAACTCTTTGACAGAGAGAGCGAGATGGTGGTGGGGGACAGCCCCCAGTGAAATCAGAGGTGAGAGCACAAAGCAATACAGTAGGCAGACTCCGGTTTTTTGGGGGGAGATGCTCGAGAATATCCGGGTGGACTCCTGAGGCTCGATCCCGCATTTGCGTATGCCGAGCCTCCTTCCTCATGACCTTTGTCCAGAGTGGAATGCCTCCCCGGCTCCCGGCACATGATCAGTGCATGCTCAGTCACGATATCAGTGCCTGCTCAGCCACGTGATCACTGACGGCACAGTCACGTGATCAGCGCCTCTCAGTCACGTGATCACCGTATGATAAACACGTGATCAGTGAACGACCAGCCACGTGATCACTGCATGCGCGGTCAGGTGGTCAGTTCCTGATCAGCCACCTGATCAGTGCGTGCACAGTCCCCTGATCAGCGCCTGTCAGTCACTGATCACTGCCTGATAAACACGTGATCAGTGCCCGAACAGCCACGTCATCAGTGCATGCGCAGTCACGTGATCAGTGCATGATAGCCACGTGATCAGTGCGTGCACAGTCCCATGATCAGCGCCTGTCAGTCACTGATCATTGCCTGATAAACACGTGATCAGTGCATGATGAGCCATGTGATCAGTGCCCGATCAGCCACGTCATCAGTGCATGCGCAGTCACGTCATCAGTGCATGATAGCCACGTGATCAGTGCATGCTCAGTCACGTGATCTGGACTTGATCAGCCACGTGATCAGTGCCTGCAGAGTCACGTGATCAGGGCCTGCTGAGCTGCGTGATTCCTGCCGGCTCATCTGCATGACAATTGCCAGCTGAGCTGCGTGATTCCTGTCGGCTCATCTGCTTGACAATTGCCAGCTGAGCTGCGTGATTCCTGCCTGGTCACGTGCTTGATTATTGCCAGTTGAGCAGCATGATTCGTCACTGCTGAGCTCCATGCTTATTGCCTGCTGATTGCGTGGTTCGTGTCTGCTCAGCTCTTTGAGTATTGCCTCCTGAGGTCCCTGTTCGGTCGCCACCTGCCGGGGACCAGCCCCAACTGATCCAGGGTATTCGAAGGAGAGATGGCCTAGGCGACTATTTATATGCTAATCAGAGATGTCAAGAATAATAGTATGAGGAGAGCTCAGTAGGAAAATTCGGTGGAGAAAAGAGACTGAGTAGCTTGGTTTACGCGGAAGACCAATCAAACTTCAAGACAGAAGTTTGCACCACTTACGTAGGCCGCAGGCGCCCTCTCGAATAGCGAAAGGTGCCTCACCCTAGACACCTTCTCGAGTGGGTCTTAGCAGCCCAGGCATAATTAGGAAGCGTGGTGGGTTCCGCGCTCCAGATGGAGACTCAGCTGGAAGTTAAAGGGAAGAATGACAAGGAACTTTATGAATTGGAGCTGTAAGTTACCTCTTTGACAGAGAGAGCGAGATGGTGGTGGGGGACATCCCCCAGTGAAATCAGAGGTGAGAGCACAAAGCAATACAGTAGGCAGACTCCGGTTATTTTGGGGGGAGATGCTCGAGAATATCCGGGTGGACTCCTGAGGCTCGATCCCGCATTTGCGTATGCCGAGCCTCCTTCCTCATGACCTTTGTCCAGAGTGGAATGCCTCCCCGGCTCCCGGCACATGATCAGTGCATGCTCAGTCACGATATCAGTGCCTGCTCAGCCACGTGATCACTGACGGCACAGTCACGTGATCAGCGCCTCTCAGTCACGTGATCACCATATGATAAACACGTGATCAGTGAACGACCAGCCAGGTGACCACTGCATGGGCGGTCAGGTGGTCAGTTCCTGATCAGCCACCAGATCAGTGCGTGCACAGTCCCCTGATCAGCGCCTGTCAGTCACTGATCACTGCCTGATAAACCCGTGATCAGTGCCCGAACAGCCACGTCATCAGTGCATGCGCAGTCACGTGATCAGTGCATGATAGCCACGTGATCAGTGCGTGCACAGTCCCATGATCAGCGCCTGTCAGTCACTGATCATTGCCTGATAAACACGTCATCAGTGCATGATGAGCCATGTGATCAGTGCCCGATCAGCCACGTCATCAGTGCATGCGCAGTCACGTCATCAGTGCATGATAGCCACGTGATCAGTGCCTGCTCAGTCACGTGATCTGGACTTGATCAGCCACGTGATCAGTGCCTGCAGAGTCACGTGATCAGGGCCTGCTGAGCTGCGTGATTCCTGCCGGCTCATCTGCATGACAATTGCCAGCTGAGCTGCGTGATTCCTGTCGGCTCATCTGCTTGACAATTGCCAGCTGAGCTGCGTGATTCCTGCCTGGTCACGTGCTTGATTATTGCCAGTTGAGCAGCATGATTCGTCACTGCTGAGCTCCATGCTTATTGCCTGCTGATTGCGTGGTTCGTGTCTGCTCAGCTCTTTGAGTATTGGCTCCTGAGGTCCCTGTTCGGTCGCCACCTGCCGGGGACCAGCCCCAACTGATCCAGGGTATTCGAAGGAGAGATGGCCTAGGCGACTATTTATATGCTAATCAGAGATGTCAAGGATAATAGTATGAGGAGAGCTCAGTAGGAAAATTCGGTGGAGAAAAGAGACTGAGTAGCTTGGTTTACGCGGAAGACCAATCAAACTGAAAGACAAGAAGTTTGCACCACTTACGTAGGCCGCAGGCGCCCTCTCGAATAGCGAAAGGTGCCTCACCCTAGACACCTTCTCGAGTGGGTCTTAGCAGCCCAGGCATAATTAGTAAGCGTGGTGGGTTCCGCGCTCCAGATGGAGACTCAGCTGGAAGTTAAAGGGAAGAATGACAAGGAACTTTATGAATTGGAGCTGTAAGTTAACTCTTTGACAGAGAGAGCGAGATGGTGGTGGGGGACAGCCCCCAGTGAAATCAGAGGTGAGAGCACAAAGCAATACAGTAGGCAGACTCCGGTTTTTTGGGGGGAGATGCTCGAGAACATCCGGGTGGACTCCTGAGGCTCGATCCCGAATTTGCGTATGCCGAGCCTCCTTCCTCATGACCTTTGTCCAGAGTGGAATGCCTCCCCGGCTCCCGGCACATGATCAGTGCATGCTCAGTCACGATATCAGTGCCTGCTCAGCCACGTGATCACTGACGGCACAGTCACGTGATCAGCGCCTCTCAGTCACGTGATCACCGTATGATAAACACGTGATCAGTGAACGACCAGCCACGTGATCACTGCATGCGCGGTCAGGTGGTCAGTTCCTGATCAGCCACCTGAGCAGTGCGTGCACAGTCCCCTGATCAGCGCCTGTCAGTCACTGATCACTGCCTGATAAACCCGTGATCAGTGCCCGAACAGCCACGTCATCAGTGCATGCGCAGTCACGTGATCAGTGCATGATAGCCACGTGATCAGTGCGTGCACAGTCCCATGATCAGCGCCTGTCAGTCACTGATCATTGCCTGATAAACACGTGATCAGTGCATGATGAGCCATGTGATCAGTGCCTGGTCAGCCACGTCATCAGTGCATGCGCAGTCACGTCATCAGTGCATGATAGCCACGTGATCAGTGCATGCTCAGTCACGTGATCTGGACTTGATCAGCCACGTGATCAGTGCCTGCAGAGTCACGTGATCAGGGCCTGCTGAGCTGCGTGATTCCTGCCGGCTCATCTGCATGACAATTGCCAGCTGAGCTGCGTGATTCCTGTCGGCTCATCTGCTTGACAATTGCCAGCTGAGCTGCGTGATTCCTGCCTGGTCACGTGCTTGATTATTGCCAGTTGAGCAGCATGATTCGTCACTGCTGAGCTCCATGCTTATTGCCTGCTGATTGCGTGGTTCGTGTCTGCTCAGCTCTTCGAGTATTGCCTCCTGAGGTCCCTGTTCGGTCGCCACCTGCCGGGGACCAGCCCCAACTGATCCAGGGTATTCGAAGGAGAGATGGCCTAGGCGACTATTTATATGCTAATCAGAGATGTCAAGGATAATAGTATGAGGAGAGCTCAGTAGGAAAATTCGGTGGAGAAAAGAGACTGAGTAGCTTGGTTTACGCGGAAGACCAATCAAACTTCAAGACAAGAAGTTTGCACCACTTACGTAGGCCGCAGGCGCCCTCTCGAATAGCGAAAGGTGCCTCACCCTAGACACCTTCTCGAGTGGGTCTTAGCAGCCCAGGCATAATTAGTAAGCGTGGTGGGTTCCGCGCTCCAGATGGAGACTCATCTGGAAGTTAAAGGGAAGAATGACAAGGAACTTTATGAATTGGAGCTGTAAGTTAACTCTTTGACAGAGAGAGCGAGATGGTGGTGGGGGACAGCCCCCAGTGAAATCAGAGGTGAGAGCACAAAGCAATACAGTAGGCAGACCCCGGTTTTTTGGGGGGGAGATGCTCGAGAACATCCGGTTGGACTCCTGAGGCTCGATCCCGCATTTGCGTATGCCGAGCCTCCTTCCTCATGACCTTTGTCCAGAGTGGAATGCCTCTCCGGCTCCCGGCACATGATCAGTGCATGCTCAGTCACGATATCAGTGCCTGCTCAGCCACGTGATCACTGACGGCACAGTCACGTGATCAGCGCCTCTCAGTCACGTGATCACCGTATGATAAACACGTGATCAGTGAACGACCAGCCACGTGATCACTGCATGCGCGGTCAGGTGGTCAGTTCCTGATCAGCCACCTGAGCAGTGCGTGCACAGTCCCCTGATCAGCGCCTGTCAGTCACTGATCACTGCCTGATAAACCCGTGATCAGTGCCCGAACAGCCACGTCATCAGTGCATGCGCAGTCACGTGATCAGTGCATGATAGCCACGTGATCAGTGCGTGCACAGTCCCATGATCAGCGCCTGTCAGTCACTGATCATTGCCTGATAAACACGTGATCAGTGCATGATGAGCCATGTGATCAGTGCCTGGTCAGCCACGTCATCAGTGCATGCGCAGTCACGTCATCAGTGCATGATAGCCACGTGATCAGTGCATGCTCAGTCACGTGATCTGGACTTGATCAGCCACGTGATCAGTGCCTGCAGAGTCACGTGATCAGGGCCTGCTGAGCTGGGTGATTCCTGCCGGCTCATCTGCATGACAATTGCCAGCTGAGCTGCGTGATTCCTGTCGGCTCATCTGCTTGAAAATTGCCAGCTGAGCTGCGTGATTCCTGCCTGGTCACGTGCTTGATTATTGCCAGTTGAGCAGCATGATTCGTCACTGCTGAGCTCCATGCTTATTGCCTGCTGATTGCGTGGTTCGTGTCTGCTCAGCTCTTTGAGTATTGCCTCCTGAGGTCCCTGTTCGGTCGCCACCTGCCGGGGACCAGCCCCAACTGATCCAGGGTATTCGAAGGAGAGATGGCCTAGGCGACTATTTATATGCTAATCAGAGATGTCAAGGATAATAGTATGAGGAGAGCTCAGTAGGAAAATTCGGTGGAGAAAAGAGACTGAGTAGCTTGGTTTACGCGGAAGACCAATCAAACTTCAAGACAAGAAGTTTGCACCACTTACGTAGGCCGCAGGCGCCCTCTCGAATAGCGAAAGGTGCCTCACCCTAGACACCTTCTCGAGTGGGTCTTAGCAGCCCAGGCATAATTAGTAAGCGTGGTGGGTTCCGCGCTCCAGATGGAGACTCATCTGGAAGTTAAAGGGAAGAATGACAAGGAACTTTATGAATTGGAGCTGTAAGTTATCTCTTTGACAGAGAGAGCGAGATGGTGGTGGGGGACAGCCCCCAGTGAAATCAGAGGTGAGAGCACAAAGCAATACAGTAGGCAGACTCCGGTTTTTTTGGGGGAGATGCTCGAGAACATCCGGGTGGACTCCTGAGGCTCGATCCCGAATTTGCGTCTGCCGAGCCTCCTTCCTCATGACCTTTGTCCAGAGTGGAATGCCTCTCCGGCTCCCGGCACATGATCAGTGCATGCTCAGTCACGATATCAGTGCCTGCTCAGCCACGTGATCACTGACGGCACAGTCACGTGATCAGCGCCTCTCAGTCACGTGATCACCGTATGATACACACGTGATCAGTGAACGACCAGCCACGTGATCACTGCATGCGCGGTCAGGTGGTCAGTTCCTGATCAGCCACCTGAGCAGTGCGTGCACAGTCCCCTGATCAGCGCCTGTCACTCACTGATCACTGCCTGATAAACACGTGATCAGTGCCCGAACAGCCACGTCATCAGTGCATGCGCAGTCACGTGATCAGTGCATGATAGCCACGTGATCAGTGCGTGTACAGTCCCCTGATCAGCGCCTGTCAGTCACTGATCACTGCCTGATAAACACGTGATCAGTGCCCGAACAGCCACGTCATCATTGCATGCGCAGTCACGTGATCAGTGCATGATAGCCACGTGATCAGTGCGTGCACAGTCCCATGATCAGCGCCTGTCAGTCACTGATCATTGCCTGATAAACACGTGATCAGTGCATGATGAGCCATGTGATCAGTGCCTGGTCAGCCACGTCATCAGTGCATGCGCAGTCACGTCATCAGTGCATGATAGCCACGTGATCAGTGCATGCTCAGTCACGTGATCTGGACTTGATCAGACACGTGATCAGTGCCTGCAGAGTCACGTGATCAGGGCCTGCTGAGCTGCGTGATTCCTGCCGGCTCATCTGCATGACAATTGCCAGCTGAGCTGCGTGATTCCTGTCGGCTCATCTGCTTGACAATTGCCAGCTGAGCTGCGTGATTCCTGCCTGGTCACGTGCTTGATTATTGCCAGTTGAGCAGCATGATTCGTCACTGCTGAGCTCCATGCTTATTGCCTGCTGATTGCGTGGTTCGTGTCTGCTCAGCTCTTTGAGTATTGCCTACTGAGGTCCCTGTTCGGTCGCCACCTGCCGGGGACCAGCCCCAACTGATCCAGGGTATTCGAAGGAGAGAGGGCCTAGGCGACTATTTATATGCTAATCAGAGATGTCAAGGATAATAGTATGAGGAGAGCTCAGTAGGAAAATTCGGTGGAGAAAAGAGACTGAGTAGCTTGGTTTACGCGGAAGACCAATCAAACTTCAAGACAAGAAGTTTGCACCACTTACGTAGGCCGTAGGCGCCCTCTCGAATAGCGAAAGGTGCCTCACCCTAGACACCTTCTCGAGTGGGTCTTAGCAGCCCAGGCAGAATTAGTAAGCGTGGTGGGTTCCGCGCTCCAGATGGAGACTCAGCTGGAAGTTAAAGGGAAGAAAGACAAGGAACTTTATGAATTGGAGCTGTAAGTTAACTCTTTGACAGAGAGAGCGAGATGGTGGTGGGGGACATCCCCCAGTGAAATCAGAGGTGAGAGCACAAAGCAATACATTAGGCAGACTCCGGTTTTTTTGGGGGGAGATGTTCGAGAACATCCGGGTGGACTCCTGAGGCTCGATCCCGAATTTGCGTATGCCGAGCCTCCTTCCTCATGACCTTTGTCCAGAGTGGAATGCCTCTCCGGCTCCCGGCACATGATCAGTGCATGCTCAGTCACGATATCAGTGCCTGCTCAGCCACGTGATCACTGACGGCACAGTCACGTGATCAGCGCCTCTCAGTCACGTGATCACCGTATGATACACACGTGATCAGTGAACGACCAGCCACGTGATCACTGCATGCGAGGTCAGGTGGTCAGTTCCTGATCAGCCACCTGAGCAGTGCGTGCACAGTCCCCTGATCAGCGCCTGTCAGTCACTGATCACTGCCTGATAAACACGTGATCAGTGCCCGAACAGCCACGTCATCAGTGCATGCGCAGTCACGTGATCAGTGCATGATAGCCACGTGATCAGTGCGTGCACAGTCCCATGATCAGCGCCTGTCAGTCACTGATCATTGCCTGATAAACACGTGATCAGTGCATGTCATGCATGCCAGTCACGTGATCAGTGCATGATAGCCACGTGATCAGTGCATGCACAGTCATGATGCCTGTCAGTCACTGATCAGTGCATGATAGCCACGTGATCAGTGCCTGCTCAGTCACGTGATCTGGACTTGATCAGCCACGTGATCAGTGCCTGCAGAGTCACGTGATCAGGGCCTGCTGAACTGCGTGATTCCTGCCGGCTCATCTGCATGACAATTGCCAGCTGAGCTGCGTGATTCCTGTCGGCTCATCTGCTTGACAATTGCCAGCTGAGCTGCGTGATTCCTGCCTGGTCACGTGCTTGATTATTGCCAGTTGAGCAGCATGATTCGTCACTGCTGAGCTCCATGCTTATTGCCTGCTGATTGCGTGGTTCGTGTCTGCTCAGCTCTTTGAGTATTGCCTCCTGAAGTCCCTGTTCGGTCGCCACCTGCCGGGGACCAGCCCCAACTGATCCATGGTATTCGAAGGAGAGATGGCCTAGGCGACTATTTATATGCTAATCAGAGATGTCAAGGATAATAGTATGAGGAGAGCTCAGTAGGAAAATTCGGTGGAGAAAAGAGACTGAGTAGCTTGGTTTACGCGGAAGACCAATCAAACTTCAAGACAAGAAGTTTGCACCACTTACGTAGGCCGCAGGCGCCCTCTGGAATAGCGAAAGGTGCCTCACCCTAGACACCTTCTCGAGTGGGTCTTAGCAGCCCAGGCATAATTAGTAAGCGTGGTGGGTTCCGCGCTCCAGATGGAGACTCAGCTGGAAGTTAAAGGGAAGAATGACAAGGAACTTTATGAATTGGAGCTGTAAGTTAACTCTTTGACAGAGAGAGCGAGATGGTGGTGGGGGACAGCCCCCAGTGAAATCAGAGGTGAGAGCACAAAGCAATACAGTAGGCAGACTCCGGTTTTTTTGGGGGGAGATGCTCGAGAACATCCGGGTGGACTCCTGAGGCTCGATCCCGCATTTGCGTATGCCGAGCCTCCTTCCTCATGACCTTTGTCCAGAGTGGAATGCCTCTCCGGCTCCCGGCACATGATCAGTGCATGCTCAGTCACGATATCAGTGCCTGCTCAGCCACGTGATCACTGACGGCACAGTCACGTGATCAGCGCCTCTCAGTCACGTGATCACCGTATGATACACACGTGATCAGTGAACGACCAGCCACGTGATCACTGCATGCGCGGTCAGGTGGTCAGTTCCTGATCAGCCACCTGAGCAGTGCGTGCACAGTCCCCTGATCAGCGCCTGTCAGTCACTGATCACTGCTTGATAAACCCGTGATCAGTGCCCGAACAGCCACGTCATCAGTGCATGCGCAGTCACGTGATCAGTGCATGATAGCCACGTGATCAGTGCGTGCACAGTCCCATGATCAGCGCCTGTCAGTCACTGATCATTGCCTGATAAACACGTGATCAGTGCATGATGAGCCATGTGATCAGTGCCTGGTCAGCCACGTCATCAGTGCATGCGCAGTCACGTCATCAGTGCATGATAGCCACGTGATCAGTGCATGCTCAGTCACGTGATCTGGACTTGATCAGACACGTGATCAGTGCCTGCAGAGTCACGTGATCAGGGCCTGCTGAGCTGCGTGATTCCTGCCGGCTCATCTGCATGACAATTGCCAGCTGAGCTGCGTGATTCCTGTCGGCTCATCTGCTTGACAATTGCCAGCTGAGCTGCGTGATTCCTGCCTGGTCACGTGCTTGATTATTGCCAGTTGAGCAGCATGATTCGTCACTGCTGAGCTCCATGCTTATTGCCTGCTGATTGCGTGGTTCGTGTCTGCTCAGCTCTTTGAGTATTGCCTCCTGAGGTCCCTGTTCGGTCGCCACCTGCCGGGGACCAGCCGCAACTGATCCAGGGTATTCGAA
The DNA here is from genome assembly GCF_032452875.1 of Bos javanicus. NCBI lineage: Eukaryota > Metazoa > Chordata > Mammalia > Artiodactyla > Bovidae > Bos > Bos javanicus. The sequence goes on from NW_026893888.1 coordinate 77,929, forward strand.
GGAGAGAGGGCCTAGGCGACTATTTATATGCTAATCAGAGATGTCAAGGATAATAGTATGAGGAGAGCTCAGTAGGAAAATTCGGTGGAGAAAAGAGACTGAGTAGCTTGGTTTACGCGGAAGACCAATCAAACTTCAAGACAAGAAGTTTGCACCACTTACGTAGGCCGCAGGCGCCCTCTCGAATAGCGAAAGGTGCCTCACCCTAGACACCTTCTCGAGTGGGTCTTAGCAGCCCAGGCAGAATTAGTAAGCGTGGTGGGTTCCGCGCTCCAGATGGAGACTCATCTGGAAGTTAAAGGGAAGAATGACAAGGAACTTTATGAATTGGAGCTGTAAGTTAACTCTTTGACAGGGAGAGCGAGATGGTGGTGGGGGACAGCCCCCAGTGAAATCAGAGGTGAGAGCACAAAGCAATACAGTAGGCAGACTCCGGTTTTTTTGGGGGAGATGCTCGAGAACATCCGGGTGGACTCCTGAGGCTCGATCCCGAATTTGCGTATGCCTAGCCTCCTTCCTCATGACCTTTGTCCAGAGTGGAATGCCTCTCCGGCTCCCGGCACATGATCAGTGCATGCTCAGTCACGATATCAGTGCCTGCTCAGCCACGTGATCACTGACGGCACAGTCACGTGATCAGCGCCTCTCAGTCACGTGATCACCGTATGATACACACGTGATCAGTGAACGACCAGCCACGTGATCACTGCATGCGCGGTCAGGTGGTCAGTTCCTGATCAGCCACCTGAGCAGTGCGTGCACAGTCCCCTGATCAGCGCCTGTCAGTCACTGATCACTGCCTGATAAACCCGTGATCAGTGCCCGAAGAGCCACGTCATCAGTGCATGCGCAGTCACGTGATCAGTGCATGATAGCCACGTGATCAGTGCGTGCACAGTCCCTGATCAGCGCCTGTCAGTCACTGATCACTGCCTGATAAACACGTGATCAGTGCCCGAACAGCCACGTCATCAGTGCATGCGCAGTCACGTGATCAGTGCATGATAGCCACGTGATCAGTGCGTGCACAGTCCCATGATCAGCGCCTGTCAGTCACTGATCATTGCCTGATAAACACGTGATCAGTGCATGATGAGCCATGTGATCAGTGCCTGGTCAGCCACGTCATCAGTGCATGCGCAGTCACGTCATCAGTGCATGATAGCCACGTGATCAGTGCATGCTCAGTCACGTGATCTGGACTTGATCAGCCACGTGATCAGTGCCTGCAGAGTCACGTGATCAGGGCCTGCTGAGCTGCGTGATTCCTGCCGGCTCATCTGCATGACAATTGCCAGCTGAGCTGCGTGATTCCTGTCGGCTCATCTGCTTGACAATTGCCAGCTGAGCTGCGTGATTCCTGCCTGGTCACGTGCTTGATTATTGCCAGTTGAGCAGCATGATTCGTCACTGCTGAGCTCCATGCTTATTGCCTGCTGATTGCGTGGTTCGTGTCTGCTCAGCTCTTTGAGTATTGCCTCCTGAGGTCCCTGTTCGGTCGCCACCTGCCGGGGACCAGCCCCAACTGATCCAGGGTATTCGAAGGAGAGATGGTCTAGGCGACTATTTATATGCTAATCAGAGATGTCAAGGATAATAGTATGAGGAGAGCTCAGTAGGAAAATTCGGTGGAGAAAAGAGACTGAGTAGCTTGGTTTACGCGGAAGACCAATCAAACTTCAAGACAAGAAGTTTGCACCACTTACGTAGGCCGCAGGCGCCCTCTCGAATAGCGAAAGGTGCCTCACCCTAGACACCTTCTCGAGTGGGTCTTAGCAGCCCAGGCATAATTAGTAAGCGTGGTGGGTTCCGCGCTCCAGATGGAGACTCAGCTGGAAGTCAAAGGGAAGAATGACAAGGAACTTTATGAATTGGAGCTGTAAGTTAACTCTTAGACAGAGAGAGCGAGATGGTGGTGGGGGACAGCCCCCAGTGAAATCAGAGGTGAGAGCACAAAGCAATACAGTAGGCAGACTCCGGTTTTTTTGGGGGAGATGCTCGAGAATACCCGGGTGGACTCCTGAGGCTCGATCCCGCATTTGCGTATGCCGAGCCTCCTTCCTCATGACCTTTGTCCAGAGTGGAATGCCTCCCCGGCTCCCGGCACATGATCAGTGCATGCTCAGTCACGATATCAGTGCCTGCTCAGCCACGTGATCACTGACGGCACAGTCAAGTGATCAGCGCCTCTCAGTCACGTGATCACCATATGATAAACACGTGATCAGTGAACGACCAGCCACGTGATCACTGCATGCGAGGTCAGGTGGTCAGTTCCTGATCAGCCACCTGATCAGTGCGTGCACAGTCCCCTGATCAGCGCCTGTCAGTCACTGATCACTGCCTGATAAACACGTGATCAGTGCCCGAACAGCCACGTCATCAGTGCATGCGCAGTCACGTGATCAGTGCATGATAGCCACGTGATCAGTGCGTGCACAGTCCCATGATCAGCGCCTGTCAGTCTCTGATCATTGCCTGATAAACACGTGATCAGTGCATGATGAGCCATGTGATCAGTGCCTGGTCAGCCACGTCATCAGTGCATGCGCAGTCACGTCATCAGTGCATGATAGCCACGTGATCAGTGCATGCTCAGTCACGTGATCTGGACTTGATCAGCCTCGTGATCAGTGCCTGCAGAGTCACGTGATCAGGGCCTGCTGAACTGCGTGATTCCTGCCGGCTCATCTGCATGACAATTGCCAGCTGAGCTGCGTGATTCCTGTCGGCTCATCTGCTTGACAATTGCCAGCTGAGCTGCGTGATTCCTGCCTGGTCACGTGCTTGATTATTGCCAGTTGAGCAGCATGATTCGTCACTGCTGAGCTCCATGCTTATTGCCTGCTGATTGCGTGGTTCGTGTCTGCTCAGCTCTTTGAGTATTGCCTCCTGAAGTCCCTGTTCGGTCGCCACCTGCCGGGGACCAGCCCCAACTGATCCAGGGTATTCGAAGGAGAGATGGCCTAGGCGACTATTTATATGCTAATCAGAGATGTCAAGGATAATAGTATGAGGAGAGCTCAGTAGGAAAATTCGGTGGAGAAAAGAGACTGAGTAGCTTGGTTTACGCGGAAGACCAATCAAACTTCAAGACAAGAAGTTTGCACCACTTACGTAGGCCGCAGGCGCCCTCTCGAATAGCAAAAGGTGCCTCACCCTAGACACCTTCTCGAGTGGGTCTTAGCAGCCCAGGCATAATTAGTAAGCGTGGTGGGTTCCGCGCTCCAGATGGAGACTCATCTGGAAGTTAAAGGGAAGAATGACAAGGAACTTTATGAATTGGAGCTGTAAGTTAACTCTTTGACAGAGAGAGCGAGATGGTGGTGGGGGACAGCCCCCAGTGAAATCAGAGGTGAGAGCACAAAGCAATACAGTAGGCAGACTCCGGTTTTTTTGGGGGGAGATGCTGGAGAATATCCGGGTGGACTCCTGAGGCTCGATCCCGCATTTGCGTATGCCGAGCCTCCTTCCTCATGACCTTTGTCCAGAGTGGAATGCCTCTCCGGCTCCCGGCACATGATCAGTGCATGCTCAGTCACGATATCAGTGCCTGCTCAGCCACGTGATCACTGACGGCACAGTCACGTGATCAGCGCCTCTCAGTCACGTGATCACCGTATGATAAACACGTGATCAGTGAACGACCAGCCACGTGATCACTGCATGCGCGGTCAGGTGGTCAGTTCCTGATCAGCCACCTGAGCAGTGCGTGCACAGTCCCCTGATCAGCGCCTGTCAGTCACTGATCACTGCTTGATAAACCCGTGATCAGTGCCCGAACAGCCACGTCATCAGTGCATGCGCAGTCACGTGATCAGTGCATGATAGCCACGTGATCAGTGCGTGCACAGTCCCATGATCAGCGCCTGTCAGTCACTGATCATTGCCTGATAAACACGTGATCAGTGCATGATGAGCCATGTGATCAGTGCCTGGTCAGCCACGTCATCAGTGCATGCGCAGTCACGTCATCAGTGCATGATAGCCACGTGATCAGTGCATGCTCAGTCACGTGATCTGGACTTGATCAGACACGTGATCAGTGCCTGCAGAGTCACGTGATCAGGGCCTGCTGAGCTGCGTGATTCCTGCCGGCTCATCTGCATGAAAATTGCCAGCTGAGCTGCGTGATTCCTGTCGGCTCATCTGCTTGACAATTGCCAGCTGAGCTGCGTGATTCCTGCCTGGTCACGTGCTTGATTATTGCCAGTTGAGCAGCATGATTCGTCACTGCTGAGCTCCATGCTTATTGCCTGCTGATTGCGTGGTTCGTGTCTGCTCAGCTCTTTGAGTATTGCCTCCTGAGGTCCCTGTTCGGTCGCCACCTGCCGGGGACCAGCCCCAACTGATCCAGGGTATTCGAAGGAGAGAGGGCCTAGGCGACTATTTATATGCTAATCAGAGATGTCAAGGATAATAGTATGAGGAGAGCTCAGTAGGAAAATTCGGTGGAGAAAAGAGACTGAGTAGCTTGGTTTACGCGGAAGACCAATCAAACTTCAAGACAAGAAGTTTGCACCACTTACGTAGGCCGCAGGCGCCCTCTCGAATAGCGAAAGGTGCCTCACCCTAGACACCTTCTCGAGTGGGTCTTAGCAGCCCAGGCATAATTAGTAAGCGTGGTGGGTTCCGCGCTCCAGATGGAGACTCAGCTGGAAGTTAAAGGGAAGAAAGACAAGGAACTTTATGAATTGGAGCTGTAAGTTAACTCTTTGACAGAGAGAGCGAGATGGTGGTGGGGGACAGCCCCCAGTGAAATCAGAGGTGAGAGCACAAAGCAATACAGTAGGCAGACTCCGGTTTTTTTGGGGGGAGATGCTCGAGAATATCCGGGTGGACTCCTGAGGCTCGATCCCGCATTTGCGTATGCCGAGCCTCCTTCCTCATGACCTTTGTCCAGAGTGGAATGCCTCCCCGGCTCCCGGCACATGATCAGTGCATGCTCAGTCACGATATCAGTGCCTGCTCAGCCACGTGATCACTGACGGCACAGTCACGTGATCAGCGCCTCTCAGTCACGTGATCACCGTATGATAAACACGTGATCAGTGAACGACCAGCCAGGTGATCACTGCATGCCCGGTCAGGTGGTCAGTTCCTGATCAGCCACCTGATCAGTGCGTGCACAGTCCCCTGATCAGCGCCTGTCAGTCACTGATCACTGCCTGATAAACCCGTGATCAGTGCCTGAACAGCCACGTCATCAGTGCATGCGCAGTCACGTGATCAGTGCATGATAGCCACGTGATCAGTGCGTGCACAGTCCCATGATCAGCGCCTGTCAGTTACTGATCATTGCCTGATAAACACGTGATCAGTGCATGATGAGCCATGTGATCAGTGCCTGATCAGCCACGTCATCAGTGCATGCGCAATCACGTCATCAGTGCATGATAGCCACGTGATCAGTGCATGCTCAGTCACGTGATCTGGACTTGATCAGCCACGTGATCAGTGCCTGCAGAGTCACGTGATCAGGGCCTGCTGAGCTGCGTGATTCCTGCCGGCTCATCTGCATGACAATTGCCAGCTGAGCTGCGTGATTCCTGTCGGCTCATCTGCTTGACAATTGCCAGCTGAGCTGCGTGATTCCTGCCTGGTCACGTGCTTGATTATTGCCAGTTGAGCAGCATGATTCGTCACTGCTGAGCTCCATGCTTATTGCCTGCTGATTGCGTGGTTCGTGTCTGCTCAGCTCTTTGAGTATTGCCTCCTGAAGTCCCTGTTCGGTCGCCACCTGCCGGGGACCAGCCCCAACTGATCCAGGGTATTCGAAGGAGAGATGGCCTAGGCGACTATTTATATGCTAATCAGAGATGTCAAGGATAATAGTATGAGGAGAGCTCAGTAGGAAAATTCGGTGGAGAAAAGAGACTGAGTAGCTTGGTTTACGCGGAAGACCAATCAAACTTCAAGACAAGAAGTTTGCACCACTTACGTAGGCCGCAGGCGCCCTCTCGAATAGCAAAAGGTGCCTCACCCTAGACACCTTCTCGAGTGGGTCTTAGCAGCCCAGGCATAATTAGTAAGCGTGGTGGGTTCCGCGCTCCAGATGGAGACTCATCTGGAAGTTAAAGGGAAGAATGACAAGGAACTTTATGAATTGGAGCTGTAAGTTAACTCTTTGACAGAGAGAGCGAGATGGTGGTGGGGGACAGCCCCCAGTGAAATCAGAGGTGAGAGCACAAAGCAATACAGTAGGCAGACTCCGGTTTTTTTGGGGGGGAGATGCTCGAGAACATCCGGGTGGACTCCTGAGGCTCGATCCCGCATTTGCGTATGCCGAGCCTCCTTCCTCATGACCTTTGTCCAGAGTGGAATGCCTCTCAGGCTCCCGGCACATGATCAGTGCATGCTCAGTCACGATATCAGTGCCTGCTCAGCCACGTGATCACTGACGGCACAGTCACGTGATCAGCGCCTCTCAGTCACGTGATCACCGTATGATAAACACGTGATCAGTGAACGACCAGCCACGTGATCACTGCATGCGCGGTCAGGTGGTCAGTTCCTGATCAGCCACCTGAGCAGTGCGTGCACAGTCCCCTGATCAGCGCCTGTCAGTCACTGATCACTGCTTGATAAACCCGTGATCAGTGCCCGAACAGCCACGTCATCAGTGCATGCGCAGTCACGTGATCAGTGCATGATAGCCACGTGATCAGTGCGTGCACAGTCCCATGATCAGCGCCTGTCAGTCACTGATCATTGCCTGATAAACACGTGATCAGTGCATGATGAGCCATGTGATCAGTGCCTGGTCAGCCACGTCATCAGTGCATGCGCAGTCACGTCATCAGTGCATGATAGCCACGTGATCAGTGCATGCTCAGTCACGTGATCTGGACTTGATCAAACACGTGATCAGTGCCTGCAGAGTCACGTGATCAGGGCCTGCTGAGCTGCGTGATTCCTGCCGGCTCATCTGCATGAAAATTGCCAGCTGAGCTGCGTGATTCCTGTCGGCTCATCTGCTTGACAATTGCCAGCTGAGCTGCGTGATTCCTGCCTGGTCACGTGCTTGATTATTGCCAGTTGAGCAGCATGATTCGTCACTGCTGAGCTCCATGCTTATTGCCTGCTGATTGCGTGGTTCGTGTCTGCTCAGCTCTTTGAGTATTGCCTCCTGAGGTCCCTGTTCGGTCGCCACCTGCCGGGGACCAGCCCCAACTGATCCAGGGTATTCGAAGGAGAGAGGGCCTAGGCGACTATTTATATGCTAATCAGAGATGTCAAGAATAATAGTATGAGGAGAGCTCAGTAGGAAAATTCGGTGGAGAAAAGAGACTGAGTAGCTTGGTTTACGCGGAAGACCAATCAAACTTCAAGACAAGAAGTTTGCACCACTTACGTAGGCCGCAGGCGCCCTCTCGAATAGCGAAAGGTGCCTCACCCTAGACACCTTCTCGAGTGGGTCTTAGCAGCCCAGGCATAATTAGTAAGCGTGGTGGGTTCCGCGCTCCAGATGGAGACTCATCTGGAAGTTAAAGGGAAGAATGACAAGGAACTTTATGAATTGGAGCTGTAAGTTAACTCTTTGACAGGGAGAGCGAGATGGTGGTGGGGGACAGCCCCCAGTGAAATCAGAGGTGAGAGCACAAAGCAATACAGTAGGCAGACTCCGGTTTTTTGGGGGGAGATGCTCGAGAACATCCGGGTGGACTCCTGAGACTCGATCCCGCATTTGCGTATGCCGAGCCTCCTTCCTCATGACCTTTGTCCAGAGTGGAATGCCTCTCCGGCTCCCGGCACATGATCAGTGCATGCTCAGTCACGATATCAGTGCCTGCTCAGCCACGTGATCACTGACGGCACAGTCACGTGATCAGCGCCTCTCAGTCCCGTGATCACCGTATGATACACACGTGATCAGTGAACGACCAGCCACGTGATCACTGCATGCGCGGTCAGGTGGTCAGTTCCTGATCAGCCACCTGAGCAGTGCGTGCACAGTCCCCTGATCAGCGTCTGTCAGTCACTGATCACTGCCTGATAAACACGTGATCAGTGCCCGAACAGCCACGTCATCAGTGCATGCACAGTCACGTGATCAGTGAATGATAGCCACGTGATCAGTGCGTGCACAGTCCCCTGATCAGCGCCTGTCAGTCACTGATCACTGCCTGATAAACACGTGATCAGTGCCCGAACAGCCACGTCATCAGTGCATGCGCAGTCACGTGATCAGTGCATGATAGCCACGTGATCAGTGCGTGCACAGTCCCATGATCAGCGCCTGTCAGTCACTGATCATTGCCTGATAAACACGTGATCAGTGCATGATGAGCCATGTGATCAGTGCCTGATCAGCCACGTCATCAGTGCATGCGCAGTCACGTCATCAGTGCATGATAGCCACGTGATCAGTGCATGCTCAGTCACGTGATCTGGACTTGATCAGCCACGTGATCAGTGCCTGCAGAGTCACGTGATCAGGGCCTGCTGAGCTGCGTGATTCCTGCCGGCTCATCTGCATGACAATTGCCAGCTGAGCTGCGTGATTCCTGCCTGGTCACGTGCTTGATTATTGCCAGTTGAGCAGCATGATTCGTCACTGCTGAGCTCCATGCTTATTGTCTGCTGACTGCGTGGTTCGTGTCTTCTCAGCTCTTTGAGTATTGCCTCCTGAGGTCCCTGTTCGGTCGCCACCTGCCGGGGACCAGCCCCAACTGATCCAGGGTATTCGAAGGAGAGATGGCCTAGGCGACTATTTATATGCTAATCAGAGATGTCAAGAATTATAGTATGAGGAGAGCTAAGTAGGAAAATTCGGTGGAGAAAAGAGACTGAGTAGCTTGGTTTACGCGGAAGACCAATCAATCTTCAAGACAAGAATTTTGCACCACTTACGTAGGCCGCAGGCACCCTCTGGAATAGCAAAAGGTGCCTCACCCTAGACACCTTCTCGACTGGGTCTTAGCAGCCCAGGCATAATTAGTAAGCATGGTGGGTTCCGCGCTCCAGATGGAGACTCATCTGGAAGTTAAAGGGAAGAATGACAAGGAACTTTATGAATTGGAGCTGTAAGTTAACTCTTTGACAGGGAGAGCGAGATGGTGGTGGGGGACAGCCCCCAGTGAAATCAGAGGTGAGAGCACAAAGCAATACAGTAGGCAGACTCCGGTTTTTTTGGGAGGGAGATGCTCGAGAACATCCGGGTGGACTCCTGAGGCTCGATCCCGCATTTGCGTATGCCGAGCCTCCTTCCTCATGACCTTTGTCCAGAGTGGAATGCCTCTCCGGCTCCCGGCACATGATCAGTGCATGCTCAGTCACGATATCAGTGCCTGCTCAGCCACGTGATCACTGACGGCACAGTCACGTGATCAGCACCTCTCAGTCACGTGATCACCGTATGATACACACGTGATCAGTGAACGACCAGCCACGTGATCACTGCATGCGCGGTCAGGTGGTCAGTTCCTGATCAGCCACCTGAGCAGTGCGTGCACAGTCCCCTGATCAGCGCCTGTCAGTCACTGATCACTGCCTGATAAACACGTGATCAGTGCCCGAACAGCCACGTCATCAGTGCATGCGCAGTCACGTGATCAGTGCATGATAGCCACGTGATCAGTGCGTGCACAGTCCCCTGATCAGCGCCTGTCAGTCACTGATCACTGCCTGATAAACACGTGATCAGTGCCCGAACAGCCACGTCATCAGTGTATGCGCAGTCAGGTGATCAGTGCATGATAGCCACGTGATCATTGCGTGCACAGTCCCCTGATCAGCGCCTGTCAGTCACTGATCACTGCCTGATAAACACGTGATCAGTGCCCGAACAGCCACGTCATCAGTGCATGCGCAGTCACGTGATCAGTGCATGATAGCCACGTGATCAGTGCGTGCACAGTCCCATGATCAGCGCCTGTCAGTCACTGATCATTGCCTGATAAACACGCGATCAGTGCATGATGAGCCATGTGATCAGTGCCTGGTCAGCCACGTCATCAGTGCATGCGCAGTCACGTCATCAGTGCATGATAGCCACGTGATCAGTGCATGCTCAGTCACGTGATCTGGACTTGATCAGCCACGTGATCAGTGCCTGCAGAGTCACGTGATCAGGGCCTGATGAGCTGCGTGATTCCTGCCGGCTCATCTGCATGACAATTGCCAGCTGAGCTGCGTGATTCTGTCGGCTCATCTGCTTGACAATTGCCAACTGAGCTGCGTGATTCCTGCCTGGTCACGTGCTTGATTATTGCCAGTTGAGCAGCATGATTCGTCACTGCTGAGCTCCATGCTTATTGCCTGCTGATTGCGTGGTTCGTGTCTGCTCAGCTCTTTGAGTATTGCCTCCTGAGGTCCCTGTTCGGTCGCCACCTGCCGGGGACCAGCCCCAACTGATCCAGGGTATTCGAAGGAGAGAGGGCCTAGGCGACTATTTATATGCTAATCAGAGATGTCAAGGATAATAGTATGAGGAGAGCTCAGTAGGAAAATTCGGTGGAGAAAAGAGACTGAGTAGCTTGGTTTACGCGGAAGACCAATCAAACTTCAAGACAAGAAGTTTGCACCACTTACGTAGGCCGCAGGCGCCCTCTGGAATAGCAAAAGGTGCCTCACCCTAGACACCTTCTCGAGTGGGTCTTAGCAGCCCAGGCATAATTAATAAGCGTGGTGGGTTCCGCGCTCCAGATGGAGACTCAGCTGGAAGTTAAAGGGAAGAAAGACAAGGAACTTTATGAATTGGAGCTGTAAGTTAACTCTTTGACAGAGAGAGCGAGATGGTGGTGGGGGACAGCCCCCAGTGAAATCAGAGGTGAGAGCACAAAGCAATACAGTAGGCAGACTCCGGTTTTTTGGGGGGAGATGCTCGAGAACATCCAGGTGGACTCCTGAGGCTCGATCCCGCATTTGCGTATGCCGAGCCTCCTTCCTCATGACCTTTGTCCAGAGTGGAATGCCTCTCCGGCTCCCGGCACATGATCAGTGCATGCTCAGTCACGATATCAGTGCCTGCTCAGCCACGTGATCACTGACGGCACAGTCACGTGATCAGCGCCTCTCAGTCACATGATCACCGTATGATACACACGTAATCAGTGAACGACCAGCCACGTGATCACTGCATGCGTGGTCAGGTGGTCAGTTCCTGATCAGCCACCTGAGCAGTGCGTGCACAGTCCCCTGATCAGCGTCTGTCAGTCACTGATCACTGCCTGATAAACACGTGATCAGTGCCCGAACAGCCACGTCATCAGTGCATGCACAGTCACGTGATCAGTGCATGATAGCCACGTGATCAGTGCGTGCACAGTCCCCTGATCAGCGCCTGTCAGTCACTGATCACTGCCTGATAAACACGTGATCAGTGCCCGAACAGCCACGTCATCAGTGCATGCGCAGTCACGTGATCAGTGCATGATAGCCACGTGATCAGTGCGTGCACAGTCCCATGATCAGCGCCTGTCAGTCACTGATCATTGCCTGATAAACACGTGATCAGTGCATGATGAGCCATGTGATCAGTGCCTGATCAGCCACGTCATCAGTGCATGCGCAGTCACGTCATCAGTGCATGATAGCCACGTGATCAGTGCATGCTCAGTCACGTGATCTGTACTTGATCAAACACGTGATCAGTGCCTGCAGAGTCACGTGATCAGGGCCTGATGAGCTGCGTGATTCCTGCCGGCTCATCTGCATGACAATTGCCAGCTGAGCTGCGTGATTCCTGTCGGCTCATTTGCTTGACAATTGCCAACTGAGCTGCGTGAATCCTGCCTGGTCACGTGCTTGATTATTGCCAGTTGAGCAGCATGATTCGTCACTGCTGAGCTCCATGCTTATTGCCTGCTGATTGCGTGGTTCGTGTCTGCTCAGCTCTTTGAGTATTGCCTCCTGAGGTCCCTGTTCGGTCGCCACCTGCCGGGGACCAGACCCAACTGATCCAGGGTATTCGAAGGAGAGAGGGCCTAGGCGACTATTTATATGCTAATCAGAGATGTCAAGGATAATAGTATGAGGAGAGCTCAGTAGGAAAATTCGGTGGAGAAAAGAGACTGAGGAGCTTGGTTTACGCGGAAGACCAATCAAACTTCAAGACAAGAAGTTTGCACCACTTACGTAGGCCGCATGCGCCCTCTCGAATAGCAAAAGGTGCCTCACCCTAGACACCTTCTCGAGTGGGTCTTAGCAGCCCAGGCATAATTAGTAAGCATGGTGGGTTCCGCGCTCCAGATGGAGACTCAGCTGGAAGTTAAAGGGAAGAAAGACAAGGAACTTTATGAATTGGAGCTGTAAGTTAACTGTTTGACAGAGAGAGCGAGATGGTGGTGGGGGAGAGCCCCAAGTGAAATCAGAGGTGAGAGCACAAAGCAATACAGTAGGCAGACTCCACTTTTTTTGGGGGGGAGATGCTGGAGAACATCCGGGTGGACTCTTGAGTCTCGATCCCGCTTTTGCGTATGCCGAGCCTCCTTCCTCATGACCTTTGTCCAGAGTGGAATGCCTCTCCGGCTCCCGACACATGATCAGTGCATGCTCAGTCACGATATAAGTGCCTGCTCAGCCACGTGATCACTGACGGCACAGTCACGTGATCAGCGCCTCTCAGTCACGTGATCACCGTATGATAAACACGTGATCAGTGAACGACCAGCCAGGTGATCACTGCATGCCCAGTCAGGTGGTCAGTTCCTGATCAGCCACCTGATCAGTGCGTGCACAGTCCCCTGATCAGCGCCTGTCAGTCACTGATCACTGCCTGATAAACACGTGATCAGTGCCCGAACAGCCACGTCATCAGTGCATGCGCAGTCACGTGATCAGTGCATGATAGCCACGTGATCAGTGCGTGCACAGTCCCATGATCAGCGCCTGTCAGTCACTGATCATTGCCTCATAAACACGTGATCAGTGCATGATGAGCCATGTGATCAGTGCCTGATCAGCCACGTCATCAGTGCATGCGCAGTCACGTCATCAGTGCATGATAGCCACGTGATCAGTGCATGCTCAGTCACGTGATCTGGACTTGATCAGCCACGTGATCAGTGCCTGCAGAGTCACGTGATCAGGGCCTGCTGAGCTGCGTGATTCCTGCCGGCTCATCTGCATGACAATTGCCAGCTGAGCTGCGTGATTCCTGTCGGCTCATCTGCTTGACAATTGCCAGCTGAGCTGCGTGATTCCTTCCTGGTCACGTGCTTGATTATTGCCAGTTGAGCAGCATGATTCGTCACTGCTGAGCTCCATGCTTATTGCCTGCTGATTGCGTGGTTCGTGTCTGCTCAGCTCTTTGAGTATTGCCTCCTGAGGTCCCTGTTCGGTCGCCACCTGCCGGGGACCAGCCCCAACTGATCCAGGGTATTCGAAGTAGAGATGGCCTAGGCGACTATTTATATGCTAATCAGAGATGTCAAGGATAATAGTATGAGGAGAGCACAGTAGGAAAATTCGGTGGAGAAAAGAGACTGAGTAGCTTGGTTTACGCGGAAGACCAATCAAACTGAAAGACAAGAAGTTTGCACCACTTACGTAGGCCGCAGGCGCCCTCTGGAATAGCAAAAGGTGCCTCACCCTAGACACCTTCTCGAGTGGGTCTTAGCAGCCCAGGCAGAATTAGTAAGCATGGTGGGTTCCGCGCTCCAGATGGAGACTCATCTGGAAGTTAAAGGGAAGAATGACAAGGAACTTTATGAATTGGAGCTGTAAGTTAACTCTTTGACAGGGAGAGCGAGATGGTGGTGGGGGACAGCCCCCAGTGAAATCAGAGGTGAGAGCACAAAGCAATACAGTAGGCAGACTCCGGTTTTTTTGGGGGGAGATGCTCGAGAACATCCGGGTGGACTCCTGAGGCTCGATCCCGCATTGGCGTATGCCGAGCCTCCTTCCTCATGACCTTTGTCCAGAGTGGAATGCCTCTCCGGCTCCCGACACATGATCAGTGCATGCTCAGTCACGATATCAGTGCCTGCTCAGCCACGTGATCACTGACGGCACAGTCACGTGATCAGCACCTCTCAGTCACGTGATCACCGTATGATAAACACGTGGTCAGTGAACGACCAGCCACGTGATCATTGCATGTGCGGTCAGGTGGTCAGTTCCTGATCAGCCACCTGATCAGTGCGTGCACAGTCCCCTGATCAGCGCCTGTCAGTCACTGATCACTGCCTGATAAACACGTGATCAGTGCCCGAACAGCTGCGTCATCAGTGCATGCGCAGTCACGTGATCAGTGCATGATAGCCACGTGATCAGTGCGTGCACAGTCCCCTGATCAGCGCCTGTCAGTCACTGATCACTGCCTGATAAACACGTGATCAGTGCCCGAACAGCCACGTCATCAGTGCATGCGCAGTCACGTGATCAGTGCATGATAGCCACGTCATCAGTGCGTGCACAGTCCCATGATCAGCGCCTGTCAGTCACTGATCATTGCCTGATAAACACGTGATCAGTGCATGATGAGCCATGTGATCAGTGCCTGATCAGCCACGTCATCAGTGCATGCGCAGTCACGTCATCAGTGCATGATAGCCACGTGATCAGTGCATGCTCAGTCACGTGATCTGGACTTGATCAGCCACGTGATCAGTGCCTGCAGAGTCACGTGATCAGGGCCTGCTGAGCTGCGTGATTCCTGCCGGCTCATCTGCATGACAATTGCCAGCTGAGCTGCGTGATTCCTGTCGGCTCATCTGCATGACAATGGCCAGTGAGCTGCGTGATTCCTGCCTGGTCACGTGCTTGATTATTGCCAGTTGAGCAGCATGATTCGTCACTGCTGAGCTCCATGCTTATTGCCTGCTGATTGCGTGGTTCGTGTCTGCTCAGCTCTTTGAGTATTGCCTCCTGAGGTCCCTGTTCGGTCGCCACCTGCCGGGGACCAGCCCCAACTGATCCAGGGTATTCGAAGGAGAGATGGCCTAGGCGACTATTTATATGCTAATCAGAGATGTCAAGAATTATAGTATGAGGAGAGCTCAGTAGGAAAATTCGGTGGAGAAAAGAGACTGAGTAGCTTGGTTTACGCGGAAGACCAATCAATCTTCAAGACAAGAAGTTTGCACCACTTACGTAGGCCGCAGGCGCCCTCTCGAATAGCGAAAGGTGCCTCACCCTAGACACCTTCTCGAGTGGGTCTTAGCAGCCCAAGCATAATTAGTAAGCGTGGTGGGTTCCGAGCTCCATATGGAGACTCAGCTGGAAGTTAAACGGAAGAATGACAAGGAACTTTATGAATTGGAGCTGTAAGTTAACTCTTAGACAGAGAGAGCGAGATGGTGGTGGGGGTCAGCCCCCAGTGAAATCAGAGGTGAGAGCACAAAGCAATACAGTAGGCAGACGCCGGTTTTTTTGGGGTGGAGATGCTCGAGTATACCCGGGTGGACTCCTGAGGCTCGATCCCGCATTTGCGTATGCCGAGCCTCTTTGCTCATGACCTTTGTCCAGAGTGGAATGCCTCCCCGGCTCCCGGCACATGATCAGTGCATGCTCAGTCACGATATCAGTGCCTGCTCAGCCACGTGATCACTGACGGCACAGTCAAGTGATCAGCGCCTCTCAGTCACGTGATCACCATATGATAAACACGTGATCAGTGAACGACCAGCCACGTGATCACTGCATGCGCAGTCACGTGGTCAGTTCCTGATCAGCCACCTGATCAGTGCGTGCACAGTCCCCTGATCAGCGCCTGTCAGTCACTGATCACTGCCTGATAAACACGTGATCAGTGCCCGAACAGCCACGTCATCAGTGCATGCACAGTCACGTGATCAGTGCATGATAGCCACGTGATCAGTGCGTGCACAGTCCCATGATCAGCGCCTGTCAGTCACTGATCATTGCCTGATAAACACGTGATCAGTGCATGATGAGCCATGTGATCAGTGCCTGGTCAGCCACGTCATCAGTGCATGCGCAGTCACGTGATCAGTGCATGATAGCCACGTGATAAGTGCATGCTCAGTCACGTGATCTGTACTTGATCAGCCACGTGATCAGTGCCTGCAGAGTCACGTGATCTGGGCCTGCTGAGCTGCGTGATTCCTGCCGGCTCATCTGCATGACAATTGCCAGCTAAGCTGCGTGATTCCTGTCGGCTCATCTGCTTGACAATTGCCAGCTGAGCTGCGTGATTCCTGCCTGGTCACGTGCTTGATTATTGCCAGTTGAGCAGCATGATTCGTCACTGCTGAGCTCCATGCTTATTGCCTGCTGATTGCGTGGTTCGTGTCTGCTCAGCTCTTTGAGTATTGCCTCCTGAGGTCCCTGTTCGGTCGCCACCTGCCGGGGACCAGCCCCAACTGATCCAGGGTATTCGAAGGAGAGATGGCCTAGGCGACTATTTATATGCTAATCAGAGATGTCAAGGATAATAGTATGAGGAGAGCTCAGTAGGAAAATTCGGTGGAGAAAAGAGACTGAGTAGCTTGGTTTACGCGGAAGACCAATCAAACTTCAAGACAAGAAGTTTGCACCACTTACGTAGGCCGCAGGCGCCCTCTGGAATAGCAAAAGGTGCCTCACACTAGACACCTTCTCGAGTGGGTCTTAGCAGCCCAGGCATAATTAGTAAGCATGGTGGGTTCCGCGCTCCAGATGGAGACTCATCTGGAAGTTAAAGGGAAGAATGACAAGGAACTTTATGAATTGGAGCTGTAAGTTAACTCTTTGACAGGGAGAGCGAGATGGTGGTGGGGGACAGCCCCCAGTGAAATCAGAGGTGAGAGCACAAAGCAATACAGTAGGCAGACTCCGGTTTTTTTGGGGGGGAGATGCTGGAGAACATCCGGGTGGACTCCTGAGGCTCGATCCCGCATTTGCGTATGCCGAGCCTCCTTCCTCATGACCTTTGTCCAGAGTGGAATGCCTCTCCGGCTCCCGGCACATGATCAGTGCATGCTCAGTCACGATATCAGTGCCTGCTCAGCCACGTGATCACTGACGGCACAGTCACGTGATCAGCGCCTCTCAGTCACGTGATCACCGTATGATACACACGTGATCAGTGAACAACCAGCCACGTGATCACTGCATGCGCGGTCAGGTGGTCAGTTCCTGATCAGCCACCTGACCAGTGCGTGCACAGTCCCCTGATCAGCGCCTGTCAGTCACTGATCACTGCCTGATAAACACGTGATCAGTGCCCGAACAGCTACGTCATCAGTGCATGCGCAGTCACGTGATCAGTGCATGATAGCCACGTGATCAGTGCGTGCACAGTCCCCTGATCAGCGCCTGTCAGTCACTGATCTTTGCCTGAAAAACACGTGATCAGTGCATGATGAGCCATGTGATCAGTGCCTGATCAGCCACGTCATCAGTGCATGCGCAGTCACGTCATCAGTGCATGATAGCCACGTGATCAGTGCATGCTCAGTCACGTGATCTGGACTTGATCAGCCACGTGATCAGTGCCTGCAGAGTCACGTGATCAGGGCCTGCTGAGCTGCGTGATTCCTGCCGGCTCATCTGCATGACAATTGCCAGCTGAGCTGCGTGATTCCTGTCGGCTCATCTGCATGACAATGGCCAGCTGAGCTGCGTGATTCCTGCCTGGTCACGTGCTTGATTATTGCCAGTTGAGCAGCATGATTCGTCACTGCTGAGCTCCATGCTTATTGCCTGCTGATTGCGTGGTTCGTGTCTGCTCAGCTCTTTGAGTATTGCCTCCTGAGGTCCCTGTTCGGTCGCCACCTGCCGGGGACCAGCCCCAACTGATCCAGGGTATTCGAAGGAGAGATGGCCTAGGCGACTATTTATATGCTAATCAGAGATGTCAAGGATAATAGTATGAGGAGAGCTCAGTAGGAAAATTCGGTGGAGAAAAGAGACTGAGTAGCTTGGTTTACGCGGAAGACCAATCAAACTTCAAGACAAGAAGTTTGCACCACTTACGTAGGCCGCAGGCGCCCTCTGGAATAGCAAAAGGTGCCTCACCCTAGACACCTTCTCGAGTGGGTCTTAGCAGCCCAGGAATAATTAGGAAGCATGGTGGGTTCCGCGCTCCAGATGGAGACTCATCTGGAAGTTAAAGGGAAGAATGACAAGGAACTTTATGAATTGGAGCTGTAAGTTAACTCTTTGACAGGGAGAGCGAGATGGTGGTGGGGGACAGCCCCCAGTGAAATCAGAGGTGAGAGCACAAAGCAATACAGTAGGCAGACTCCGGTTTTTTTGGGGGGGAGATGCTGGAGAAGATCCGGGTGGACTCCTGAGGCTCGATCCCGCATTTGCGTATGCCGAGCCTCCTTCCTCATGACCTTTGTCCAGAGTGGAATGCCTCTCCGGCTCCCGGCACATGATCACTGCATGCTCAGTCACGATATCAGTGCCTGCTCAGCCACGTGATCACTGACGGCACAGTCACGTGATCAGCGCCTCTCAGTCACGTGGTCACCGTATGATAAACACGTGATCAGTGAACGACCAGCCACGTGATCACTGCATGCGCGGTCAGGTGGTCAGTTCCTGATCAGCCACCTGACCAGTGCGTGCACAGTCCCCTGATCAGCGCCTGTCAGTCACTGATCACTGCCTGATAAACACGTGATCAGTGCCCGAAAAGCCACGTCATCAGTGCATGCGCAGTCACGTGATCAGTGCATGATAGCCACGTGATCAGTGCGTGCACAGTCCCCTGATCAGCGCCTGTCAGTCACTGATCACTGCCTGATAAACACGGGATCAGTGCCGGAACAGCCACGTCATCAGTGCATGCGCAGTCACGTGATCAGTGCATGATAGCCACGTGATCAGTGCGTGCACAGTCCCATGATCAGCGCCTGTCAGTCACTGATCATTGCCTGATAAACACGTGATCAGTGCATGATGAGCCATGTGATCAGTGCCTGGTCAGCCATGTCATCAGTGCATTCGCAGTCACGTCATCAGTGCATGATAGCCACGTGATCAATGCGTGCACAGTCCCATGATCAGCGCCTGTCAGTCACTGATCATTGCCTGATAAACACGTGATCAGTTCATGATGAGCCATGTAATCAGTGCCTGATCAGCCACGTCACCAGTGCATGCGCAGTCACGTCATCAGTGCATGATAGCCACGTGATCAGTGCATGCTCAGTCACGTGATCTGTACTTGATCAGCCATGTGATCAGTGCCTGCAGAGTCACGTGATCAGGGCCTGCTGAGCTGCGTGATTCCTGCCGGCTCATCTGCATGGCAATTGCCATCTGAGCTGCGTGATTCCTGTCGGCTCATCTGCTTGAGAATTGCCAGCTGAGCTGCGTGATTCCTGCCTGGTCACGTGCTTGATTATTGCCAGTTGAGCAGCATGATTCGTCACTGCTGAGCTCCATGCTTATTGCCTGCTGATTGAGTGGTTCGTGTCTGCTCAGCTCTTTGAGTATTGCCTCCTGAGGTCCCTGTTCGGTCGTCACCTGCCGGGGACCAGCCCCAACTGATCCAGGGTATTCGAAGGAGAGATGGCCTAGGCGACTATTTATATGCTAACCAGAGATGTCAAGGATAATAGTATGAGGAGAGCTCAGTAGGAAAATTCGGTGGAGAAAAGAGACTGAGTAGCTTGGTTTACCCGGAAGACCAATCAAACTTCAAGACAAGAAGTTTGCACCACTTACGTAGGCCGCAGGCGCCCTCTCGAATAGCGAAAGGTGCCTCACCCTAGACACCTTCTCGAGTGGGTCTTAGCAGCCCAGGCATAATTAGTAAGCATGGTGGGTTCCGCGCTCCAGATGGAGACTCAGCTGGAAGTTAAAGGGAAGAATGACAAGGAACTTTATGAATTGGAGCTCTAAGTTAACACTTTGACAGAGAGAGCGAGATGGTGGTGGGGGACAGCCCCCAGTGAAATCAGAGGTGAGGGCACAAAGCAATACAGTAGGCAGACTCTGGTTTTTTTGGGGGGGAGATGCTCGAGAATATCCGGGTGGACTCCTGAGCCTCGATCCCGCATTTGCGTATGCCGAGCCTCCTCCCTCATTACCTTTGTCCAGAGTGGAATGCCTCCCCGGCTCCCGGCACATGATCAGTGCATGCTCAGTCACGATATCAGTGCCTGCTCAGCCACGTGATCACTGACGGCACAGTCACGTGATCAGCGCCTCTCAGTCACGTGATCACCGTATGATAAACACGTGATCAGTGAACGACCAGCCACGTGATCACTGCATGCGCGGTCAGGTGGTCAGTTCCTGATCAGCCACCTGAGCAGTGCGTGCACAGTCCCCTGATCAGCGCCTGTCAGTCACTGATCACTGCCTGATAAACACGTGATTAGTGCCCGAAAAGCCACGTCATCAGTGCATGCGCAGTCACGTGATCAGGGCATGATAGCCACGTGATCAGTGCGTGCACAGTCCCCTGATCAGCGCCTGTCAGTCACTGATCACTGCCTGATAAACACGGGATCAGTGCCCGAACAGCCACGTCATCAGTGCATGCGCAGTCACGTGATCAGTGCATGATAGCCACGTGATCAGTGCGTGCACAGTCCCATGATCAGCGCCTGTCAGTCACTGATCATTGCCTGATAAACACGTGATCAGTGCATGATGAGCCATGTGATCAGTGCCTGGTCAGCCACGTCACCAGTGCATGCCCAGTCACGTCATCAGTGCATGATAGCCACGTGATCAGTGCATGCTCAGTCACGTGATCTGTACTTGATCAGCCACGTGATCAGTGCCTGCAGAGTCACGTGATCAGGGCCTGCTGAGCTTCGTGATTCCTGCCGGCTCATCTGCATGACAATTGCCGTATGAGCTGCGTGATTCCTGTCGGCTCATCTGCTTGAGAATTGCCAGCTGAGCTGCGTGATTCCTGCCTGGTCACGTGCTTGATTATTGCCAGTTGAGCAGCATGATTCGTCACTGCTGAGCTCCATGCTTATTGCCTGCTGATTGCGTGGTTCGTGTCTGCTCAGCTCTTTGAGTATTGCCTCCTGAGGTCCCTGTTCGGTCGCCACCTGCCGGGGACCAGCCCCAACTGATCCAGGGTATTCGAAGGAGAGATGGCCTAGGCGACTATTTATATGCTAATCAGAGATATCAAGGATAATAGTATGAGGAGAGCTCAGTAGGAATATTCGGTGGAGAAAAGAGACTGAGTAGCTTGGTTTACGCGGAAGACCAATCAAACTTCAAGACAAGAAGTTTGCACCACTTACGTAGGCCGCAGGCGCCCTCTGGAATAGCAAAAGGTGCCTCACCCTAGACACCTTCTCGAGTGGGTCTTAGCAGCCCAGGCATAATTAGTAAGCATGGTGGGTTCCGCGCTCCAGATGGAGACTCATCTGGAAGTTAAAGGGAAGAATGACAAGGAACTTTATGAATTGGAGCTGTAAGTTAACTCTTTGACAGGGAGAGTGAGATTGTGGTGGGGGACAGCCCCCAGTGAAATCAGAGGTGAGAGCACAAAGCAATACAGTAGGCAGACTCCGGTTTTTTTTGGGGGGAGATGCTCGAGAACATCCGGGTGGACTCCTGAGGCTCGATCCCGCATTTGCGTATGCCGAGCCTCCTTCCTCATGACCTTTGTCCAGAGTGGAATGCCTCTCCGGCTCCCGGCACATGATCAGTGCATGCTCAGTCACGATATCAGTGCCTGCTCAGCCACGTGATCACTGACGGCACAGTCACGTGATCAGCGCCTCTCAGTCACGTGATCACCGTATGATAAACACGTGATCAGTGAACGACCAGCCACGTGATCACTGCATGCGCGGTCAGGTGGTCAGTTCCTGATCAGCCACCTGACCAGTGCGTGCACAGTCCCCTGATCAGCGCCTGTCAGTCACTGATCACTGCCTGATAAACACGTGATCAGTGCCCGAACAGCCACGTCATCAGTGCATGCGCAGTCACGTGATCAGTGCATGATAGCCACGTGATCAGTGCGTGAACAGTCCCCTGATCAGCGCCTGTCAGTCACTGATCACTGCCTGATAAACACGTGATCAGTGCCCGAACAGCCACGTCATCAGTGCATGCGCAGTCACGTGATCAGTGCATGATAGCCACGTGATCAGTGCGTGCACAGTCCCATGATCAGCGCCTGTCAGTCACTGATCATTGCCTGATAAACACGTGATCAGTGCATGATGAGCCATGTGATCAGTGCCTGGTCAGCCATGTCATCAGTGCATTCGCAGTCACGTCATCAGTGCATGATAGCCACGTGATCAATGCGTGCACAGTCCCATGATCAGCGCCTGTCAGTCACTGATCATTGCCTGATAAACACGTGATCAGTTCATGATGAGCCATGTGATCAGTGCCTGATCAGCCACGTCACCAGTGCATGCGCAGTCACGTCATCAGTGCATGATAGCCACGTGATCAGTGCATGCTCAGTCACGTGATCTGTACTTGATCAGCCATGTGATCAGTGCCTGCAGAGTCACGTGATCAGGGCCTGCTGAGCTGCGTGATTCCTGCCGGCTCATCTGCATGACAATTGCCATCTGAGCTGCGTGATTCCTGTCGGCTCATCTGCTTGAGAATTGCCAGCTGAGCTGCGTGATTCCTGCCTGGTCACGTGCTTGATTATTGCCAGTTGAGCAGCATGATTCGTCACTGCTGAGCTCCATGCTTATTGCCTGCTGATTGAGTGGTTCGTGTCTGCTCAGCTCTTTGAGTATTGCCTCCTGAGGTCCCTGTTCGGTCGTCACCTGCCGGGGACCAGCCCCAACTGATCCAGGGTATTCGAAGGAGAGATGGCCTAGGCGACTATTTATATGCTAACCAGAGATGTCAAGGATAATAGTATGAGGAGAGCTCAGTAGGAAAATTCGGTGGAGAAAAGAGACTGAGTAGCTTGCTTTACGCGGAAGACCAATCAAACTTCAAGACAAGAAGTTTGCACCACTTACGTAGGCCGCAGGCGCCCTCTCGAATAGCGAAAGGTGCCTCACCCTAGACACCTTCTCGAGTGGGTCTTAGCTGCCCAGGCATAATTAGTAAGCATGGTGGGTTCTGCGCTCCAGATGGAGACTCATCTGGAAGTTAAAGGGAAGAATGACAAGGAACTTTATGAATTGGAGCTGTAAGTTAACACTTTGACAGAGAGAGCGAGATGGTGGTGGGGGACAGCCCCCAGTGAAATCAGAGGTGAGAGCACAAAGCAATACAGTAGGCAGACTCTGGTTTTTTTGGGGGGGAGATGCTCGAGAATATCCGGGTGGACTCCTGAGCCTCGATCCCGCATTTGCGTATGCCGAGCCTCCTCCCTCATTACCTTTGTCCAGAGTGGAATGCCTCCCCGGCTCCCGGCACATGATCAGTGCATGCTCAGTCACGATATCAGTGCCTGCTCAGCCACGTGATCACTGACGGCACAGTCACGTGATCAGCGCCTCTCAGTCACGTGATCACCGTATGATAAACACGTGATCAGTGAACGACCAGCCACGTGATCACTGCATGCGTGGTCAGGTGGTCAGTTCCTGATCAGCCACCTGATCAGTGAGTGCACAGTCCCCTGATCAGCGCCTGTCAGTCACTGATCACTGCCTGATAAACACGTGATCAGTGCCGAACAGCCACGTCATCAGTGCATGCGCAGTGTGATCAGTGCATGATAGCCCGTGATCAGTGCGTGCACAGTCCCTGATCAGCGCCTGTCAGTCACTGATCACTGCCTGATAAACACGTGATCAGTGCCCGAACAGCCACGTCATCAGTGCATGGGCAGTCACGTGATCAGTGCACGATAGCCACGTGATCAGTGCGTGCACAGTCCCCTGATCAGCGCCTGTCAGTCACTGATCACTGCCTGATAAACACGTGATCAGTGCCCGAACAGCCACGTCATCAGTGCATGCGCAGTCACGTGATCAGTGCATGATAGCCACGTGATCAGTGCGTGCACAGTCCCATGATCAGCGCCTGTCAGTCACTGATCATTGCCTGATAAACACGTGATCAGTGCATGATGAGCCATGTGATCAGTGCCTGGTCAGCCATGTCATCAGTGCATTCGCAGTCACGTCATCAGTGCATGATAGCCACGTGATAAATGCGTGCACAGTCCCATGATCAGCGCCTGTCAGTCACTGATCATTGCCTGATAAACACGTGATCAGTGCATGATGAGCCATGTGATCAGTGCCTGGTCAGCCATGTCATCAGTGCATTCGCAGTCACGTCATCAGTGCATGATAGCCACGTGATCAGTGCATGCTCAGTCACGTGATCTGTACTTGATCAGCCATGTGATCAGTGCCTGCAGAGTCACGTGATCAGGGCCTGCTGAGCTGCGTGATTCCTGCCGGCTCATCTGCATGACAATTGCCATCTGAGCTGCGTGATTCCTGTCGGCTCATCTGCTTGAGAATTGCCAGCTGAGCTGCGTGATTCCTGCCTGGTCACGTGCTTGATTATTGCCAGTTGAGCAGCATGATTCGTCACTGCTGAGCTCCATGCTTATTGCCTGCTGATTGAGTGGTTCGTGTCTGCTCAGCTCTTTGAGTATTGCCTCCTGAGGTCCCTGTTCGGTCGTCACCTGCCGGGGACCAGCCCCAACTGATCCAGGGTATTCGAAGGAGAGATGGCCTAGGCGACTATTTATATGCTAACCAGAGATGTCAAGGATAATAGTATGAGGAGAGCTCAGTAGGAAAATTCGGTGGAGAAAAGAGACTGAGTAGCTTGGTTTACGCGGAAGACCAATCAAACTTCAAGACAAGAAGTTTGCACCACTTACGTAGGCCGCAGGTGCCCTCTCGAATAGCGAAAGGTGCCTCACCCTAGACACCTTCTCGAGTGGGTCTTAGCAGCCCAGGCATAATTAGTAAGCATGGTGGGTTCCGCGCTCCAGATGGAGACTCAGCTGGAAGTTAAAGGGAAGAATGACAAGGAACTTTATGAATTGGAGCTGTAAGTTAACACTTTGACAGAGAGAGCGAGATGGTGGTGGGGGACAGCCCCCAGTGAAATCAGAGGTGAGAGCACAAAGCAATACAGTAGGCAGACTCTGGTTTTTTTGGGGGGGAGATGCTCGAGAATATCCGGGTGGACTCCTGAGCCTCGATCCCGCATTTGCGTATGCCGAGCCTCCTCCCTCATTACCTTTGTCCAGAGTGGAATGCCTCCCCGGCTCCCGGCACATGATCAGTGCATGCTCAGTCACGATATCAGTGCCTGCTCAGCCACGTGATCACTGACGGCACAGTCACGTGATCAGCGCCTCTCAGTCACGTGATCACCGTATGATAAACACGTGATCAGTGAACGACCAGCCACGTGATCACTGCATGCGTGGTCAGGTGGTCAGTTCCTGATCAGCCACCTGATCAGTGAGTGCACAGTCCCCTGATCAGCGCCTGTCAGTCACTGATCACTGCCTGATAAACACGTGATCAGTGCCCGAACAGCCACGTCATCAGTGCATGCGCAGTCACGTGATCAGTGCATGATAGCCACGTGATCAGTGCGTGCACAGTCCCCTGATCAGCGCCTGTCAGTCACTGATCACTGCCTGATAAACACGTGATCAGTGCCCGAACAGCCACGTCATCAGTGCATGCGCAGTCACGTGATCAGTGCATGATAGCCACGTGATCAGTGCGTGCACAGTCCCCTGATCAGCGCCTGTCAGTCACTGATGACTGCCTGATAAACACATGATCAGTGCCCGAACAGCCACATCATCAGTGCATGCGCAGTCACGTGATCAGTGCATGATAGCCACGTGATCAGTGCGTGCACAGTCCCATGATCAGCGCCTGTCAGTCACTGATCATTGCCTGATAAACACGTGATCAGTGCATGATGAGCCATGTGATCAGTGCCTGATCAGCCACGTCATCAGTGCATGCGCAGTCACGTCATCAGTGCATGATAGCCACGTGATCAGTGCATGCTCAGTCACGTGATCTGTACTTGATCAGCCACGTCATCAGTGCCTGCAGAGTCACGTGATCAGGGCCTGATGAGCTGCGTGATTCCTGCCGGCTCATCTGCATGACAATTGCCATCTGAGCTGCGTGATTCCTGTCGGCTCATCTGCTTGACAATTGCCAGCTGAGCTGCGTGATTCCTGCCTGGTCACGTGCTTGATTATTGCCAGTTGAGCAGCATGATTCGTCACTGCTGAGCTCCATGCTTATTGCCTGCTGATTGCGTGGTTCGTGTCTGCTCAGCTCTTTGAGTATTGCCTCCTGAGGTCCCTGTTCGGTCGCCACCTGCCGGGGACCAGCCCCAACTGATCCAGGGTATTCGAAGGAGAGATGGCCTAGGCGACTATTTATATGCTAACCAGAGATGTCAAGGATAATAGTATGAGGAGAGCTCAGTAGGAAAATTCGGTGGAGAAAAGAGACTGAGTAGCTTGCTTTACGCGGAAGACCAATCAAACTTCAAGACAAGAAGTTTGCACCACTTACGTAGGCCGCAGGCGCCCTCTCGAATAGCGAAAGGTGCCTCACCCTAGACACCTTCTCGAGTGGGTCTTAGCAGCCCAGGCATAATTAGTAACCTGGTGGGTTCCGAGCTCCAGATGGAGACTCAGCTGGAAGTTAAAGGGAAGAATGACAAGGAACTTTATGAATTGGAGCTGTAAGGTAACTCTTTGACAGAGAGAGCGAGATGGTGGTGGGGGACAGCCCCCAGTGAAATCAGAGGTGAGAGCACAAAGCAATACAGTAGGCAGACTCTGGTTTTTTTGGGGGGGAGATGCTCGAGAATATCCGGGTGGACTCCTGAGCCTCGATCCCGCATTTGCGTATGCCGAGCCTCCTCCCTCATTACCTTTGTCCAGAGTGGAATGCCTCCCCGGCTCCCGGCACATGATCAGTGCATGCTCAGTCACGATATCAGTGCCCGCTCAGCCACGTGATCACTGACGGCACAGTCACGTGATCAGCGCCTCTCAGTCACGTGATCACCGTATGATAAACACGTGATCAGTGAACGACCAGCCACGTGATCACTGCATGCGCGGTTATGTGGTCAGTTCCTGATCAGCCACCTGATCAGTGCGTGCACAGTCCCCTGATCAGCGCCTGTCAGTCACTGATCACTGCCTGATAAACACGTGATCAGTGCCTGAACAGCCACGTCATCAGTGCATGCCCAGTGCATGCGCGGGGCTCAGCTGGTGAGTATCAGGCAGATGAGGAGGCAGGTGTCGCACGGCTCAGCTGGCGAGTATCAGGCAGATGAGCAGGCAGGTGTCGCGCGGTTGAGCTGGCGAATATCAGGCAGATGAGCAGGCAGGTGTCGCGGGGATCAGCTGGAGAGTATCAGGCAGATGAGCAGGCCGGTGTCGCGCGGCTGAGCTGGAGAGTATCAGGCAGATGAGCAGGCAGGTGTCGCGAGGCTCAGCTGGTGAATATCAGGCAGATGAGCAGGCAGGTGTCGCGCGGCTCACCTGGCGAGTATCAGGCAGATGAGCAGGCAGGTGTGGCGCGGCTCAGCTGGCGAGTATCAGGAAGATGAGCAGGCAGGTTTCGCGCGGCTCAGCTGGCGAGAATCAGGCAGATGAGCAGACAGGTGTCCCGCGGCTCAGCTGGCGAGTATCAGGCAGATGAGCAGGCAGGTGTCGCGCGGCTCAGCTGGCGAGTATCAGGCAGATGAGCAGGCAGGTGTCGCCTAGCTCAGCTGGCGATTATCAGGCAGATGAGCAGGCAGGTGTCGCGCGGCTCAGCTGGCGAGTATCAGGCAGATGAGCAGGCAGGTGTCGCACGGCTCAGCACGCGAGTATCAGGCAGATGAGCAGGCAGGTGTCGCACGGCTCAGCAGGCGAGTATCAAGCAGATGAGCAGGCAGGTGTCGCGGGGCTCAGCTGGCCAGTATCAGGCAGATGAGCAGGCAGGTGTCGCATGGCTCAGCAGGCGAGTATCAGGCAGATGAGCAGGCAGGTGTCGCACGGCTCAGCAGGCGAGTATCAGGCAGATGAGCAGGCAGGTGTCGCACGGCTCAGCAGGCGAGTATCAGGCAGATGAGCAGGCAGGTGTCACACGGCTCAGCTGGCGAGTATCAGGCAGATGAGCAGGCAGGTGTCGCGCGGCTCAGCTGGCGAGTATCAGGCAGATGAGCAGGCAGGTGTCTCGCGGCTCAGCTGCCGAGTATCAGGCAGATGAGCAGGCAGGTGTCGCGCGGGTGAGCTGGCGAGTATCAGGCAGATGAGCAGGCAGGTGTCGCGGGGTTCAGCTGCCGAGTATCAGGCAGATGAGCAGGCAGGTGTCGCGCGGCTCAGCTGGCGAGTATCAGGGAGATGAGCAGGCAGGTGTCGCGCGGCTCAGCTGGCGAGTATGAGGCAGATGAGCAGGCAGGTGTGCCCCGGCTCAGCTGGAGCGTATCAGGCAGATGAGCAGGCAGGTGTCGCTCGGCTCAGCTGGCGAGTATCAGGCAGATGAGCAGGCAGGTGTCGCCCGGCTGAGCTGCCGAGTATCAGGCAGATGAGCAGGCAGGTGTCGCGCGGCTCAGCTGGCGAGTATCAGGCAGATGAGCAGGCAGGTGTCGCGCGGCTGAGCTGCCGAGTATCAGGCAGATGAGCAGGCAGTTGTCGCGCGGCTCAGCTGGCGAGTATCAGGCAGATGAGCAGGCAGGTGTCGCGGGGTTCAGCTGCCGAGTATCAGGCAGATGAGCAGGCAGGTGTCGCGGGGCTCAGCTGGCGAGTATCAGGCAGATGAGCAGGCAGGTGTCGCGGGGCTCAGCTGGCGAGTATCAGGCCGATGAGCAGGCAGGTGTCGCGCGGCTGAGGTGGCGAATATCAGGCAGATGAGCAGGCAGGTGTCGCGGGGATCAGCTGGCGAGTATCAGGCAGATGAACAGGCCGGTGTCGCGCGGCTGAGCTGGAGAGTATCAGGCAGATGAGCAGGCAGGTGTCGCGAGGCTCAACTGGCGAATATCCGGCAGATGAGCAGGCAGGTGTCGCGTGGCTCAGCTGGCGAGTATCAGGCAGATGAGCAGGCAGGTGTCGCGCGGCTCAGCTGGCGAGTATCAGGCAGATGAGCAGGCAAGTGTCGCGCGACTGAGCTGTCGAGTATCAGGCAGATGAGCAGGCAGGTGTCGCGCGGCTCAGCTGGCGAGTATCAGGCAGATGAGCAGGCAGGTGTCGCGCGGCTCAGCTGGCGAGTATCAGGCAGATGAGCAGGCAGGTGTCGCGGGGTTCAGCTGCCGAGTATCAGGCAGATAAGCAGGCAGGTGTCGCGCGGCTCAACTGGCGAGTATCAGGGAGATGAGCAGGCAGGTGTCGCGTGGCTCAGCTGGCTAGTATGAGGGAGATGAGCAGGCAGGTGTCCCGCTGCTCAGCTGGCGAGTATCAGGCAGATGAGCAGGCAGGTGTCGCGCGGCTGAGCTGGCGAGTATCAGGCAGATGAGCAGGCAGGTGTCGCGCGGCTGAGCTGGCGAGTATCAGGCAGATGAGCAGGCAGGTGTCGCGCAGCTCAGCTGGCGAGTATCAGGCAGATGAGCAGGCAGGTGTCGCGCGGCTCAGCTGGCGAGTATCAGGCAGATGAGCAGGCAGGTGTCGCGCGGCTCAGCTGGCGAGTATCAGGCAGATGAGCAGGCAGGTGTCGCGCGGCTCAGCTGGCGAGTATCAGGCAGATGAGCAGGCAGGTGTCGCGCGGCTCAGCTGGCGAGTATCAGGCAGATGAGCAGGCAGGTGTCGCGCGGCTCAGCTGGCGAGTATCAGGCAGATGAACAGGGACGTGTCGCGCGACTGAGCTGGCGAGTATCAGGCAGATGAGCAGGCAGGTGTCGCGCGGCTCAGCTGGCGAGTATCAGGCAGATGAGCAGGCAGGTGTCGAGCGGCTCAGCTGGCGAGTATCAGGCAGATGAGCAGGCAGGTGTCGCGCGGCTCAGCTGGCGAGTATCAGGCAGATGAGCAGGCAGGTGTCGCGGGGTTCAGCTAGCGAATATCAGGCAGATGAGCAGGCAGGTGTCACGCGGCTCAGCTGGCGAGTATCAGGCAGATGAGCAGGCAGGTGTCGCCGGGTTCAGCTGCCGAGTGTCAGGCAGATGAGCAGGCAGGTGTCGCACGGCTCAGCTGGCGAGTATCAGGGAGATGAGCAGGCAGGTTTCGCATAGCTCAGCTGGCGAGTATGAGGCAGATGAGCAGGCAGGTGTCGCGCGGCTCAGATGGCGAGTATCAGGGAGATGAGCAGGCAGGTTTCGCGCAGCTCAGCTGGCGAGTATGAGGCAGATGAGCAGGCAGGTGTCCCGCGGCTCAGCTGGCGAGTATCAGGTAGATGAGCAGGCAGGTGTCGCGGGGCTCTGCTGGCGAGTATCAGGCAGATGAGCAGGCAGGTGTCGCGCGGCTCAGGTGGCGAGTATCAGGCAGATGAGTAGGCAGGTGTCGCGCGGCTCAGGTGGCGAGTATGAGGCAGATGAGTAGGCAGGTGTCCCGCGGCTCAGCTGGCGAGTATCAGGCAGATGAGGAGGCAGGTGTCGCGCGGCTCAGCTGGCGAGTATCAGGCAAATGAGCAGGCAGGTGTCGCGCGGCTGAGCTGGCGAGTATCAGGCAGATGAGCAGGCAGGTGTCGCGGGGCTCAGGTGGCGAATATCAGGCAGATGAGCAGGCAGGTGTCGCGCGGCTCAGCTGGCGAGTATCAGGCAGATGAGCAGGCAGGTGTCGCTCGACTGAGCTGTCGAGTATCAGGCAGATGAGCAGGCAGGTGTCGCTTGGCTCAGCTGGCGAGTATCAGGCAGATGAGCAGGCAGGTGTTGCGCGGCTGAGCTGGCGAGTATGAGGCACATGAGGAGGCAGGTGTCCCGCCGCTCAGCTGGCGAGGATCAGGCAGATGAACAGGCAGGTGTCGCGGGGCTCAGCTGGCGAGTATCAGGCAGATGAGCAGGCAGGTGTCGCGCGGCTCAGCTGGCGAGTATCAGGCAGATGAGCAGGCAGGTGTCGCGCGGCTCAGCTGGCGAGTATCAGGCAGATGAGCACGCAGGTGTCGCGCGGCTGAGCTGGCGAATATTAGGCAGATGAGCAGGCAGGTGTCGCGGGATTCAGCTGCCGAGTGTCAAGCAGATGAGCAGGCAGGTGTTGCGCGGCTCAGCTGGCGAGTATCAGGGAGATGAGCAGGCAGGTGTCGCGCGGCTCAGGTGGCGAGTATGAGGCAGATGAGTAGGCAGGTGTCCCGCGGCTCAGCTGGCGAGTATCAGGCAGATGACCAGGCAGGTGTCGCGAGGTTCAGCTGGCGAGTATCAGGCAGATGAGCAGGCAGGTGTCGCGCGGCTCAGCTGGCGAGTATCAAGCAGATGAGCAGGCAGGTGTCGCGCGGCTCAGCTGGCGAGTATCAGGAAGATGCGCAGGCAGGTGTCGCGCGGCTCAGCTGGCGAGCATCAGGCAGATGAGCAGGCAGGTGTCGCGTGGCTCCGCTGGCGAGTATCAGGCAATTGAGCAGGCAGGTGTCGCGCGGCTCAGATGGCGAGTATCAGGCAGATGAGCAGGCAGGGGTCGCGGGGTTCAGCTGGCGAGTATCAGGCAGATGAGCAGGCAGGTGTCGCGCGGCTCAGCTGGCGAGTATCAGGCAGATGAGCAGGTTGGTGTCGCGCGGCTCAGCTGGCGAGTATCAGGGAGATGAGCAGGCAGGTGTCGCGCGGCTCAGCTGGCGAGTATGAGGCAGATGAGCAGGCAGGTGTCCCCCGGCTCAGCTGGCGAGGATCAGGCAGATGAGCAGGCACGTGTCGCGCGGATCAGCTGGCGAGTATCAGGCAGATGAGCAGGCAGGTGTCGCGCGGCTCAGCTGGCGAGTATCAGGCAGATGAGCAGACAGGTGTCGCGCGGCTCTTGGCGAGTATCAGGCAGATAAGCAGGCAGGTGTCGCGCGGCTCAGCTGGCGAGTGTCAGGCAGATGAGCAGGCAGGTGTCGCGCGGCTGAGCTGGCGAGTATCAGGCAGATGAGCAGGCAGATGTCGCGGGGCTCAACTGGCGAGTATCAGGCAGATGAGCAGGTAGGTGTCGCGCGGCTCAGCTGGCGAGTATCAGGGAGATGAGCAGGCAGGTGTCGCGCGGCTCAGCTGGCGAGTATCAGGCAGATGAGCAGGCAGGTGTCCCCCGGCTCAGCTGGCGAGTATCAGACAGATGAGCAGGCAGGTGTCGCGCGGCTCAGCTGGCGAGTATCAGGCAGATGAGCAGGCAGGTGTCGCGCGGCTGAGCTGCCGAGTATCAGGGAGATGAGCAGGCAGGTGTCGCGCGGCTCAGCTGGCGAGTATCAGGCAGATGAGCAGGCAGGTGTCGCGCGGCTCAGCTGGCGAGTATCAGGCAGATGAGCAGGCAGGTGTCGCGCGGTTCAGCTGGCGAGTATCAGGCAGATGAGCAGGCAGGTGTCGCGCGGCTCAGCTGGCGAGTATCAGGCAGATGAGCAGGCAGGTGTCGCGCGGCTCAGCTGGCGAGTATCAGGAAGATGAGCAGGCAGGTGTCGCGCGGCTCAGCTGGCGAGTATCAGGCAGATGAGCAGGCAGGTGTCGCGCGGCTCAGCTGGCGAGTATCAGGCAGATGAGCAGGCAGGTGTCGCGCGGCTCAGCTGGCGAGTTTCAGGCAGATGAGCAGGCAGGTGTCGCGCGGCTCAGCTGGCGAGTATCAGGCAGATGAGCAGGCAGGTGTCGCGCGGCTCAGCTGGCGAGTATCAGGCAGATGAGCAGGCAGGTGTCGCGCGGCTCAGCTGGCGAGTATCAGGCAGATGAGCCGGCAGGTGTCGCGCGGCTCAGCTGGCGAGTATCAGGCAGATGAGCAGGCAGGTGTCGCGCGGCTCAGCTGGCGAGTATCAGGCAGATGAGCAGGCAGGTGTCGCGCGGCTCAGCTGGCGAGTATCAGGCAGATGAGCAGGCAGGTGTCGCGCGGCTCAGCTGGCGAGTATCAGGCAGATGAGCAGGCAGGTGTCGCGCGGCTCAGCTGGCGAGTATCAGGCAGATGAGCAGGCAGGTGTCGCGCGGCTCAGCTGGCGAGTATCAGGCAGATGAGCAGGCAGGTGTCGCGCGGCTCAGCTGGCGAGTATCAGGCAGATGAGCAGGCAGGTGTCGCGCGGCTGAGCTGGCGAGTATCAGGCAGATGAGCAGGCAGGTGTCGCGCGGCTCAGCTGGCGAGTATCAGGCAGATGAGCAGGCAGGTGTCGCGCGGCTCAGCTGGCGAGTATCAGGCAGATGAGCAGGCAGGTGTCGCGCGGCTCAGCTGGCGAGTATCAGGCAGATGAGCAGGCAGGTGTCGCGCGGCTCAGCTGGCGAGTATCAGGCAGATGAGCAGGCAGGTGTCGCGCGGCTCAGCTGGCGAGTATCAGGCAGATGAGCAGGCAGGTGTCGCGCGGCTCAGCTGGCGAGTATCAGGCAGATGAGCAGGCAGGTGTCGCGCGGCTCAGCTGGCGAGTATCAGGCAGATGAGCAGGCAGGTGTCGCGCGGCTCAGCTGGCGAGTATCAGGCAGATGAGCAGGCAGGTGTCGCGCGGCTCAGCTGGCGAGTATCAGGCAGATGAGCAGGCAGGTGTCGCGCGGCTCAGCTGGCGAGTATCAGGCAGATGAGCAGGCAGGTGTCGCGCGGCTCAGCTGGCGAGTATCAGGCAGATGAGCAGGCAGGTGTCGCGCGGCTCAGCTGGCGAGTATCAGGCAGATGAGCAGGCAGGTGTCGCGCGGCTCAGCTGGCGAGTATCAGGCAGATGAGCAGGCAGGTGTCGCGCGGCTCAGCTGGCGAGTATCAGGCAGATGAGCAGGCAGGTGTCGCGCGGCTCAGCTGGCGAGTATCAGGCAGATGAGCAGGCAGGTGTCGCGCGGCTCAGCTGGCGAGTATCAGGCAGATGAGCAGGCAGGTGTCGCGCGGCTCAGCTGGCGAGTATCAGGCAGATGAGCAGGCAGGTGTCGCGCGGCTCAGCTGGCGAGTATCAGGCAGATGAGCAGGCAGGTGTCGCGCGGCTCAGCTGGCGAGTATCAGGCAGATGAGCAGGCAGGTGTCGCGCGGCTCAGCTGGCGAGTATCAGGCAGATGAGCAGGCAGGTGTCGCGCGGCTCAGCTGGCGAGTATCAGGCAGATGAGCAGGCAGGTGTCGCGCGGCTCAGCTGGCGAGTATCAGGCAGATGAGCAGGCAGGTGTCGCGCGGCTCAGCTGGCGAGTATCAGGCAGATGAGCAGGCAGGTGTCGCGCGGCTCAGCTGGCGAGTATCAGGCAGATGAGCAGGCAGGTGTCGCGCGGCTCAGCTGGCGAGTATCAGGCAGATGAGCAGGCAGGTGTCGCGCGGCTCAGCTGGCGAGTATCAGGCAGATGAGCAGGCAGGTGTCGCGCGGCTCAGCTGGCGAGTATCAGGCAGATGAGCAGGCAGGTGTCGCGCGGCTCAGCTGGCGAGTATCAGGCAGATGAGCAGGCAGGTGTCGCGCGGCTCAGCTGGCGAGTATCAGGCAGATGAGCAGGCAGGTGTCGCGCGGCTCAGCTGGCGAGTATCAGGCAGATGAGCAGGCAGGTGTCGCGCGGCTCAGCTGGCGAGTATCAGGCAGATGAGCAGGCAGGTGTCGCGCGGCTCAGCTGGCGAGTATCAGGCAGATGAGCAGGCAGGTGTCGCGCGGCTCAGCTGGCGAGTATCAGGCAGATGAGCAGGCAGGTGTCGCGCGGCTCAGCTGGCGAGTATCAGGCAGATGAGCAGGCAGGTGTCGCGCGGCTCAGCTGGCGAGTATCAGGCAGATGAGCAGGCAGGTGTCGCGCGGCTCAGCTGGCGAGTATCAGGCAGATGAGCAGGCAGGTGTCGCGCGGCTCAGCTGGCGAGTATCAGGCAGATGAGCAGGCAGGTGTCGCGCGGCTCAGCTGGCGAGTATCAGGCAGATGAGCAGGCAGGTGTCGCGCGGCTCAGCTGGCGAGTATCAGGCAGATGAGCAGGCAGGTGTCGCGCGGCTCAGCTGGCGAGTATCAGGCAGATGAGCAGGCAGGTGTCGCGCGGCTCAGCTGGCGAGTATCAGGCAGATGAGCAGGCAGGTGTCGCGCGGCTCAGCTGGCGAGTATCAGGCAGATGAGCAGGCAGGTGTCGCGCGGCTCAGCTGGCGAGTATCAGGCAGATGAGCAGGCAGGTGTCGCGCGGCTCAGCTGGCGAGTATCAGGCAGATGAGCAGGCAGGTGTCGCGCGGCTCAGCTGGCGAGTATCAGGCAGATGAGCAGGCAGGTGTCGCGCGGCTCAGCTGGCGAGTATCAGGCAGATGAGCAGGCAGGTGTCGCGCGGCTCAGCTGGCGAGTATCAGGCAGATGAGCAGGCAGGTGTCGCGCGGCTCAGCTGGCGAGTATCAGGCAGATGAGCAGGCAGGTGTCGCGCGGCTCAGCTGGCGAGTATCAGGCAGATGAGCAGGCAGGTGTCGCGCGGCTCAGCTGGCGAGTATCAGGCAGATGAGCAGGCAGGTGTCGCGCGGCTCAGCTGGCGAGTATCAGGCAGATGAGCAGGCAGGTGTCGCGCGGCTCAGCTGGCGAGTATCAGGCAGATGAGCAGGCAGGTGTCGCGCGGCTCAGCTGGCGAGTATCAGGCAGATGAGCAGGCAGGTGTCGCGCGGCTCAGCTGGCGAGTATCAGGCAGATGAGCAGGCAGGTGTCGCGCGGCTCAGCTGGCGAGTATCAGGCAGATGAGCAGGCAGGTGTCGCGCGGCTCAGCTGGCGAGTATCAGGCAGATGAGCAGGCAGGTGTCGCGCGGCTCAGCTGGCGAGTATCAGGCAGATGAGCAGGCAGGTGTCGCGCGGCTCAGCTGGCGAGTATCAGGCAGATGAGCAGGCAGGTGTCGCGCGGCTCAGCTGGCGAGTATCAGGCAGATGAGCAGGCAGGTGTCGCGCGGCTCAGCTGGCGAGTATCAGGCAGATGAGGAGGCAGGTGTCGCGCGGTTCAGCTGGCGAGTATCAGGCAGATGAGCAGGCAGGTGTCGCGCGGCTCAGCTGGCGAGTATCAGGCAGATGAGCAGGCAGGTGTCGCGCGGCTCAGCTGGCGAGTATCAGGCAGATGAGCAGGCAGGTGTCGCGCGGCTCAGCTGGCGAGTATCAGGCAGATGAGCAGGCAGGTGTCGCGCGGCTCAGCTGGCGAGTATCAGGCAGATGAGCAGGCAGGTGTCGCGCGGCTCAGCTGGCGAGTATCAGGCAGATGAGCAGGCAGGTGTCGCGCGGCTCAGCTGGCGAGTATCAGGCAGATGAGCAGGCAGGTGTCGCGCGGCTCAGCTGGCGAGTATCAGGCAGATGAGCAGGCAGGTGTCGCGCGGCTCAGCTGGCGAGTATCAGGCAGATGAGCAGGCAGGTGTCGCGCGGCTCAGCTGGCGAGTATCAGGCAGATGAGCAGGCAGGTGTCGCGCGGCTCAGCTGGCGAGTATCAGGCAGATGAGCAGGCAGGTGTCGCGCGGCTCAGCTGGCGAGTATCAGGCAGATGAGCAGGCAGGTGTCGCGCGGCTCAGCTGGCGAGTATCAGGCAGATGAGCAGGCAGGTGTCGCGCGGCTCAGCTGGCGAGTATCAGGCAGATGAGCAGGCAGGTGTCGCGCGGCTCAGCTGGCGAGTATCAGGCAGATGAGCAGGCAGGTGTCGCGCGGCTCAGCTGGCGAGTATCAGGCAGATGAGCAGGCAGGTGTCGCGCGGCTCAGCTGGCGAGTATCAGGCAGATGAGCAGGCAGGTGTCGCGCGGCTCAGCTGGCGAGTATCAGGCAGATGAGCAGGCAGGTGTCGCGCGGCTCAGCTGGCGAGTATCAGGCAGATGAGCAGGCAGGTGTCGCGCGGCTCAGCTGGCGAGTATCAGGCAGATGAGCAGGCAGGTGTCGCGCGGCTCAGCTGGCGAGTATCAGGCAGATGAGCAGGCAGGTGTCGCGCGGCTCAGCTGGCGAGTATCAGGCAGATGAGCAGGCAGGTGTCGCGCGGCTCAGCTGGCGAGTATCAGGCAGATGAGCAGGCAGGTGTCGCGCGGCTCAGCTGGCGAGTATCAGGCAGATGAGCAGGCAGGTGTCGCGCGGCTCAGCTGGCGAGTATCAGGCAGATGAGCAGGCAGGTGTCGCGCGGCTCAGCTGGCGAGTATCAGGCAGATGAGCAGGCAGGTGTCGCGCGGCTCAGCTGGCGAGTATCAGGCAGATGAGCAGGCAGGTGTCGCGCGGCTCAGCTGGCGAGTATCAGGCAGATGAGCAGGCAGGTGTCGCGCGGCTCAGCTGGCGAGTATCAGGCAGATGAGCAGGCAGGTGTCGCGCGGCTCAGCTGGCGAGTATCAGGCAGATGAGCAGGCAGGTGTCGCGCGGCTCAGCTGGCGAGTATCAGGCAGATGAGCAGGCAGGTGTCGCGCGGCTCAGCTGGCGAGTATCAGGCAGATGAGCAGGCAGGTGTCGCGCGGCTCAGCTGGCGAGTATCAGGCAGATGAGCAGGCAGGTGTCGCGCGGCTCAGCTGGCGAGTATCAGGCAGATGAGCAGGCAGGTGTCGCGCGGCTCAGCTGGCGAGTATCAGGCAGATGAGCAGGCAGGTGTCGCGCGGCTCAGCTGGCGAGTATCAGGCAGATGAGCAGGCAGGTGTCGCGCGGCTCAGCTGGCGAGTATCAGGCAGATGAGCAGGCAGGTGTCGCGCGGCTCAGCTGGCGAGTATCAGGCAGATGAGCAGGCAGGTGTCGCGCGGCTCAGCTGGCGAGTATCAGGCAGATGAGCAGGCAGGTGTCGCGCGGCTCAGCTGGCGAGTATCAGGCAGATGAGCAGGCAGGTGTCGCGCGGCTCAGCTGGCGAGTATCAGGCAGATGAGCAGGCAGGTGTCGCGCGGCTCAGCTGGCGAGTATCAGGCAGATGAGCAGGCAGGTGTCGCGCGGCTCAGCTGGCGAGTATCAGGCAGATGAGCAGGCAGGTGTCGCGCGGCTCAGCTGGCGAGTATCAGGCAGATGAGCAGGCAGGTGTCGCGCGGCTCAGCTGGCGAGTATCAGGCAGATGAGCAGGCAGGTGTCGCGCGGCTCAGCTGGCGAGTATCAGGCAGATGAGCAGGCAGGTGTCGCGCGGCTCAGCTGGCGAGTATCAGGCAGATGAGCAGGCAGGTGTCGCGCGGCTCAGCTGGCGAGTATCAGGCAG
This sequence comes from Bos javanicus, assembly GCF_032452875.1. Lineage (NCBI taxonomy): Eukaryota > Metazoa > Chordata > Mammalia > Artiodactyla > Bovidae > Bos > Bos javanicus. Next base: position 115,841 of record NW_026893888.1, read on the forward strand.
ATGAGCAGGCAGGTGTCGCGCGGCTCAGCTGGCGAGTATCAGGCAGATGAGCAGGCAGGTGTCGCGCGGCTCAGCTGGCGAGTATCAGGCAGATGAGCAGGCAGGTGTCGCGCGGCTCAGCTGGCGAGTATCAGGCAGATGAGCAGGCAGGTGTCGCGCGGCTCAGCTGGCGAGTATCAGGCAGATGAGCAGGCAGGTGTCGCGCGGCTCAGCTGGCGAGTATCAGGCAGATGAGCAGGCAGGTGTCGCGCGGCTCAGCTGGCGAGTATCAGGCAGATGAGCAGGCAGGTGTCGCGCGGCTCAGCTGGCGAGTATCAGGCAGATGAGCAGGCAGGTGTCGCGCGGCTCAGCTGGCGAGTATCAGGCAGATGAGCAGGCAGGTGTCGCGCGGCTCAGCTGGCGAGTATCAGGCAGATGAGCAGGCAGGTGTCGCGCGGCTCAGCTGGCGAGTATCAGGCAGATGAGCAGGCAGGTGTCGCGCGGCTCAGCTGGCGAGTATCAGGCAGATGAGCAGGCAGGTGTCGCGCGGCTCAGCTGGCGAGTATCAGGCAGATGAGCAGGCAGGTGTCGCGCGGCTCAGCTGGCGAGTATCAGGCAGATGAGCAGGCAGGTGTCGCGCGGCTCAGCTGGCGAGTATCAGGCAGATGAGCAGGCAGGTGTCGCGCGGCTCAGCTGGCGAGTATCAGGCAGATGAGCAGGCAGGTGTCGCGCGGCTCAGCTGGCGAGTATCAGGCAGATGAGCAGGCAGGTGTCGCGCGGCTCAGCTGGCGAGTATCAGGCAGATGAGCAGGCAGGTGTCGCGCGGCTCAGCTGGCGAGTATCAGGCAGATGAGCAGGCAGGTGTCGCGCGGCTCAGCTGGCGAGTATCAGGCAGATGAGCAGGCAGGTGTCGCGCGGCTCAGCTGGCGAGTATCAGGCAGATGAGCAGGCAGGTGTCGCGCGGCTCAGCTGGCGAGTATCAGGCAGATGAGCAGGCAGGTGTCGCGCGGCTCAGCTGGCGAGTATCAGGCAGATGAGCAGGCAGGTGTCGCGCGGCTCAGCTGGCGAGTATCAGGCAGATGAGCAGGCAGGTGTCGCGCGGCTCAGCTGGCGAGTATCAGGCAGATGAGCAGGCAGGTGTCGCGCGGCTCAGCTGGCGAGTATCAGGCAGATGAGCAGGCAGGTGTCGCGCGGCTCAGCTGGCGAGTATCAGGCAGATGAGCAGGCAGGTGTCGCGCGGCTCAGCTGGCGAGTATCAGGCAGATGAGCAGGCAGGTGTCGCGCGGCTCAGCTGGCGAGTATCAGGCAGATGAGCAGGCAGGTGTCGCGCGGCTCAGCTGGCGAGTATCAGGCAGATGAGCAGGCAGGTGTCGCGCGGCTCAGCTGGCGAGTATCAGGCAGATGAGCAGGCAGGTGTCGCGCGGCTCAGCTGGCGAGTATCAGGCAGATGAGCAGGCAGGTGTCGCGCGGCTCAGCTGGCGAGTATCAGGCAGATGAGCAGGCAGGTGTCGCGCGGCTCAGCTGGCGAGTATCAGGCAGATGAGCAGGCAGGTGTCGCGCGGCTCAGCTGGCGAGTATCAGGCAGATGAGCAGGCAGGTGTCGCGCGGCTCAGCTGGCGAGTATCAGGCAGATGAGCAGGCAGGTGTCGCGCGGCTCAGCTGGCGAGTATCAGGCAGATGAGCAGGCAGGTGTCGCGCGGCTCAGCTGGCGAGTATCAGGCAGATGAGCAGGCAGGTGTCGCGCGGCTCAGCTGGCGAGTATCAGGCAGATGAGCAGGCAGGTGTCGCGCGGCTCAGCTGGCGAGTATCAGGCAGATGAGCAGGCAGGTGTCGCGCGGCTCAGCTGGCGAGTATCAGGCAGATGAGCAGGCAGGTGTCGCGCGGCTCAGCTGGCGAGTATCAGGCAGATGAGCAGGCAGGTGTCGCGCGGCTCAGCTGGCGAGTATCAGGCAGATGAGCAGGCAGGTGTCGCGCGGCTCAGCTGGCGAGTATCAGGCAGATGAGCAGGCAGGTGTCGCGCGGCTCAGCTGGCGAGTATCAGGCAGATGAGCAGGCAGGTGTCGCGCGGCTCAGCTGGCGAGTATCAGGCAGATGAGCAGGCAGGTGTCGCGCGGCTCAGCTGGCGAGTATCAGGCAGATGAGCAGGCAGGTGTCGCGCGGCTCAGCTGGCGAGTATCAGGCAGATGAGCAGGCAGGTGTCGCGCGGCTCAGCTGGCGAGTATCAGGCAGATGAGCAGGCAGGTGTCGCGCGGCTCAGCTGGCGAGTATCAGGCAGATGAGCAGGCAGGTGTCGCGCGGCTCAGCTGGCGAGTATCAGGCAGATGAGCAGGCAGGTGTCGCGCGGCTCAGCTGGCGAGTATCAGGCAGATGAGCAGGCAGGTGTCGCGCGGCTCAGCTGGCGAGTATCAGGCAGATGAGCAGGCAGGTGTCGCGCGGCTCAGCTGGCGAGTATCAGGCAGATGAGCAGGCAGGTGTCGCGCGGCTCAGCTGGCGAGTATCAGGCAGATGAGCAGGCAGGTGTCGCGCGGCTCAGCTGGCGAGTATCAGGCAGATGAGCAGGCAGGTGTCGCGCGGCTCAGCTGGCGAGTATCAGGCAGATGAGCAGGCAGGTGTCGCGCGGCTCAGCTGGCGAGTATCAGGCAGATGAGCAGGCAGGTGTCGCGCGGCTCAGCTGGCGAGTATCAGGCAGATGAGCAGGCAGGTGTCGCGCGGCTCAGCTGGCGAGTATCAGGCAGATGAGCAGGCAGGTGTCGCGCGGCTCAGCTGGCGAGTATCAGGCAGATGAGCAGGCAGGTGTCGCGCGGCTCAGCTGGCGAGTATCAGGCAGATGAGCAGGCAGGTGTCGCGCGGCTCAGCTGGCGAGTATCAGGCAGATGAGCAGGCAGGTGTCGCGCGGCTCAGCTGGCGAGTATCAGGCAGATGAGCAGGCAGGTGTCGCGCGGCTCAGCTGGCGAGTATCAGGCAGATGAGCAGGCAGGTGTCGCGCGGCTCAGCTGGCGAGTATCAGGCAGATGAGCAGGCAGGTGTCGCGCGGCTCAGCTGGCGAGTATCAGGCAGATGAGCAGGCAGGTGTCGCGCGGCTCAGCTGGCGAGTATCAGGCAGATGAGCAGGCAGGTGTCGCGCGGCTCAGCTGGCGAGTATCAGGCAGATGAGCAGGCAGGTGTCGCGCGGCTCAGCTGGCGAGTATCAGGCAGATGAGCAGGCAGGTGTCGCGCGGCTCAGCTGGCGAGTATCAGGCAGATGAGCAGGCAGGTGTCGCGCGGCTCAGCTGGCGAGTATCAGGCAGATGAGCAGGCAGGTGTCGCGCGGCTCAGCTGGCGAGTATCAGGCAGATGAGCAGGCAGGTGTCGCGCGGCTCAGCTGGCGAGTATCAGGCAGATGAGCAGGCAGGTGTCGCGCGGCTCAGCTGGCGAGTATCAGGCAGATGAGCAGGCAGGTGTCGCGCGGCTCAGCTGGCGAGTATCAGGCAGATGAGCAGGCAGGTGTCGCGCGGCTCAGCTGGCGAGTATCAGGCAGATGAGCAGGCAGGTGTCGCGCGGCTCAGCTGGCGAGTATCAGGCAGATGAGCAGGCAGGTGTCGCGCGGCTCAGCTGGCGAGTATCAGGCAGATGAGCAGGCAGGTGTCGCGCGGCTCAGCTGGCGAGTATCAGGCAGATGAGCAGGCAGGTGTCGCGCGGCTCAGCTGGCGAGTATCAGGCAGATGAGCAGGCAGGTGTCGCGCGGCTCAGCTGGCGAGTATCAGGCAGATGAGCAGGCAGGTGTCGCGCGGCTCAGCTGGCGAGTATCAGGCAGATGAGCAGGCAGGTGTCGCGCGGCTCAGCTGGCGAGTATCAGGCAGATGAGCAGGCAGGTGTCGCGCGGCTCAGCTGGCGAGTATCAGGCAGATGAGCAGGCAGGTGTCGCGCGGCTCAGCTGGCGAGTATCAGGCAGATGAGCAGGCAGGTGTCGCGCGGCTCAGCTGGCGAGTATCAGGCAGATGAGCAGGCAGGTGTCGCGCGGCTCAGCTGGCGAGTATCAGGCAGATGAGCAGGCAGGTGTCGCGCGGCTCAGCTGGCGAGTATCAGGCAGATGAGCAGGCAGGTGTCGCGCGGCTCAGCTGGCGAGTATCAGGCAGATGAGCAGGCAGGTGTCGCGCGGCTCAGCTGGCGAGTATCAGGCAGATGAGCAGGCAGGTGTCGCGCGGCTCAGCTGGCGAGTATCAGGCAGATGAGCAGGCAGGTGTCGCGCGGCTCAGCTGGCGAGTATCAGGCAGATGAGCAGGCAGGTGTCGCGCGGCTCAGCTGGCGAGTATCAGGCAGATGAGCAGGCAGGTGTCGCGCGGCTCAGCTGGCGAGTATCAGGCAGATGAGCAGGCAGGTGTCGCGCGGCTCAGCTGGCGAGTATCAGGCAGATGAGCAGGCAGGTGTCGCGCGGCTCAGCTGGCGAGTATCAGGCAGATGAGCAGGCAGGTGTCGCGCGGCTCAGCTGGCGAGTATCAGGCAGATGAGCAGGCAGGTGTCGCGCGGCTCAGCTGGCGAGTATCAGGCAGATGAGCAGGCAGGTGTCGCGCGGCTCAGCTGGCGAGTATCAGGCAGATGAGCAGGCAGGTGTCGCGCGGCTCAGCTGGCGAGTATCAGGCAGATGAGCAGGCAGGTGTCGCGCGGCTCAGCTGGCGAGTATCAGGCAGATGAGCAGGCAGGTGTCGCGCGGCTCAGCTGGCGAGTATCAGGCAGATGAGCAGGCAGGTGTCGCGCGGCTCAGCTGGCGAGTATCAGGCAGATGAGCAGGCAGGTGTCGCGCGGCTCAGCTGGCGAGTATCAGGCAGATGAGCAGGCAGGTGTCGCGCGGCTCAGCTGGCGAGTATCAGGCAGATGAGCAGGCAGGTGTCGCGCGGCTCAGCTGGCGAGTATCAGGCAGATGAGCAGGCAGGTGTCGCGCGGCTCAGCTGGCGAGTATCAGGCAGATGAGCAGGCAGGTGTCGCGCGGCTCAGCTGGCGAGTATCAGGCAGATGAGCAGGCAGGTGTCGCGCGGCTCAGCTGGCGAGTATCAGGCAGATGAGCAGGCAGGTGTCGCGCGGCTCAGCTGGCGAGTATCAGGCAGATGAGCAGGCAGGTGTCGCGCGGCTCAGCTGGCGAGTATCAGGCAGATGAGCAGGCAGGTGTCGCGCGGCTCAGCTGGCGAGTATCAGGCAGATGAGCAGGCAGGTGTCGCGCGGCTCAGCTGGCGAGTATCAGGCAGATGAGCAGGCAGGTGTCGCGCGGCTCAGCTGGCGAGTATCAGGCAGATGAGCAGGCAGGTGTCGCGCGGCTCAGCTGGCGAGTATCAGGCAGATGAGCAGGCAGGTGTCGCGCGGCTCAGCTGGCGAGTATCAGGCAGATGAGCAGGCAGGTGTCGCGCGGCTCAGCTGGCGAGTATCAGGCAGATGAGCAGGCAGGTGTCGCGCGGCTCAGCTGGCGAGTATCAGGCAGATGAGCAGGCAGGTGTCGCGCGGCTCAGCTGGCGAGTATCAGGCAGATGAGCAGGCAGGTGTCGCGCGGCTCAGCTGGCGAGTATCAGGCAGATGAGCAGGCAGGTGTCGCGCGGCTCAGCTGGCGAGTATCAGGCAGATGAGCAGGCAGGTGTCGCGCGGCTCAGCTGGCGAGTATCAGGCAGATGAGCAGGCAGGTGTCGCGCGGCTCAGCTGGCGAGTATCAGGCAGATGAGCAGGCAGGTGTCGCGCGGCTCAGCTGGCGAGTATCAGGCAGATGAGCAGGCAGGTGTCGCGCGGCTCAGCTGGCGAGTATCAGGCAGATGAGCAGGCAGGTGTCGCGCGGCTCAGCTGGCGAGTATCAGGCAGATGAGCAGGCAGGTGTCGCGCGGCTCAGCTGGCGAGTATCAGGCAGATGAGCAGGCAGGTGTCGCGCGGCTCAGCTGGCGAGTATCAGGCAGATGAGCAGGCAGGTGTCGCGCGGCTCAGCTGGCGAGTATCAGGCAGATGAGCAGGCAGGTGTCGCGCGGCTCAGCTGGCGAGTATCAGGCAGATGAGCAGGCAGGTGTCGCGCGGCTCAGCTGGCGAGTATCAGGCAGATGAGCAGGCAGGTGTCGCGCGGCTCAGCTGGCGAGTATCAGGCAGATGAGCAGGCAGGTGTCGCGCGGCTCAGCTGGCGAGTATCAGGCAGATGAGCAGGCAGGTGTCGCGCGGCTCAGCTGGCGAGTATCAGGCAGATGAGCAGGCAGGTGTCGCGCGGCTCAGCTGGCGAGTATCAGGCAGATGAGCAGGCAGGTGTCGCGCGGCTCAGCTGGCGAGTATCAGGCAGATGAGCAGGCAGGTGTCGCGCGGCTCAGCTGGCGAGTATCAGGCAGATGAGCAGGCAGGTGTCGCGCGGCTCAGCTGGCGAGTATCAGGCAGATGAGCAGGCAGGTGTCGCGCGGCTCAGCTGGCGAGTATCAGGCAGATGAGCAGGCAGGTGTCGCGCGGCTCAGCTGGCGAGTATCAGGCAGATGAGCAGGCAGGTGTCGCGCGGCTCAGCTGGCGAGTATCAGGCAGATGAGCAGGCAGGTGTCGCGCGGCTCAGCTGGCGAGTATCAGGCAGATGAGCAGGCAGGTGTCGCGCGGCTCAGCTGGCGAGTATCAGGCAGATGAGCAGGCAGGTGTCGCGCGGCTCAGCTGGCGAGTATCAGGCAGATGAGCAGGCAGGTGTCGCGCGGCTCAGCTGGCGAGTATCAGGCAGATGAGCAGGCAGGTGTCGCGCGGCTCAGCTGGCGAGTATCAGGCAGATGAGCAGGCAGGTGTCGCGCGGCTCAGCTGGCGAGTATCAGGCAGATGAGCAGGCAGGTGTCGCGCGGCTCAGCTGGCGAGTATCAGGCAGATGAGCAGGCAGGTGTCGCGCGGCTCAGCTGGCGAGTATCAGGCAGATGAGCAGGCAGGTGTCGCGCGGCTCAGCTGGCGAGTATCAGGCAGATGAGCAGGCAGGTGTCGCGCGGCTCAGCTGGCGAGTATCAGGCAGATGAGCAGGCAGGTGTCGCGCGGCTCAGCTGGCGAGTATCAGGCAGATGAGCAGGCAGGTGTCGCGCGGCTCAGCTGGCGAGTATCAGGCAGATGAGCAGGCAGGTGTCGCGCGGCTCAGCTGGCGAGTATCAGGCAGATGAGCAGGCAGGTGTCGCGCGGCTCAGCTGGCGAGTATCAGGCAGATGAGCAGGCAGGTGTCGCGCGGCTCAGCTGGCGAGTATCAGGCAGATGAGCAGGCAGGTGTCGCGCGGCTCAGCTGGCGAGTATCAGGCAGATGAGCAGGCAGGTGTCGCGCGGCTCAGCTGGCGAGTATCAGGCAGATGAGCAGGCAGGTGTCGCGCGGCTCAGCTGGCGAGTATCAGGCAGATGAGCAGGCAGGTGTCGCGCGGCTCAGCTGGCGAGTATCAGGCAGATGAGCAGGCAGGTGTCGCGCGGCTCAGCTGGCGAGTATCAGGCAGATGAGCAGGCAGGTGTCGCGCGGCTCAGCTGGCGAGTATCAGGCAGATGAGCAGGCAGGTGTCGCGCGGCTCAGCTGGCGAGTATCAGGCAGATGAGCAGGCAGGTGTCGCGCGGCTCAGCTGGCGAGTATCAGGCAGATGAGCAGGCAGGTGTCGCGCGGCTCAGCTGGCGAGTATCAGGCAGATGAGCAGGCAGGTGTCGCGCGGCTCAGCTGGCGAGTATCAGGCAGATGAGCAGGCAGGTGTCGCGCGGCTCAGCTGGCGAGTATCAGGCAGATGAGCAGGCAGGTGTCGCGCGGCTCAGCTGGCGAGTATCAGGCAGATGAGCAGGCAGGTGTCGCGCGGCTCAGCTGGCGAGTATCAGGCAGATGAGCAGGCAGGTGTCGCGCGGCTCAGCTGGCGAGTATCAGGCAGATGAGCAGGCAGGTGTCGCGCGGCTCAGCTGGCGAGTATCAGGCAGATGAGCAGGCAGGTGTCGCGCGGCTCAGCTGGCGAGTATCAGGCAGATGAGCAGGCAGGTGTCGCGCGGCTCAGCTGGCGAGTATCAGGCAGATGAGCAGGCAGGTGTCGCGCGGCTCAGCTGGCGAGTATCAGGCAGATGAGCAGGCAGGTGTCGCGCGGCTCAGCTGGCGAGTATCAGGCAGATGAGCAGGCAGGTGTCGCGCGGCTCAGCTGGCGAGTATCAGGCAGATGAGCAGGCAGGTGTCGCGCGGCTCAGCTGGCGAGTATCAGGCAGATGAGCAGGCAGGTGTCGCGCGGCTCAGCTGGCGAGTATCAGGCAGATGAGCAGGCAGGTGTCGCGCGGCTCAGCTGGCGAGTATCAGGCAGATGAGCAGGCAGGTGTCGCGCGGCTCAGCTGGCGAGTATCAGGCAGATGAGCAGGCAGGTGTCGCGCGGCTCAGCTGGCGAGTATCAGGCAGATGAGCAGGCAGGTGTCGCGCGGCTCAGCTGGCGAGTATCAGGCAGATGAGCAGGCAGGTGTCGCGCGGCTCAGCTGGCGAGTATCAGGCAGATGAGCAGGCAGGTGTCGCGCGGCTCAGCTGGCGAGTATCAGGCAGATGAGCAGGCAGGTGTCGCGCGGCTCAGCTGGCGAGTATCAGGCAGATGAGCAGGCAGGTGTCGCGCGGCTCAGCTGGCGAGTATCAGGCAGATGAGCAGGCAGGTGTCGCGCGGCTCAGCTGGCGAGTATCAGGCAGATGAGCAGGCAGGTGTCGCGCGGCTCAGCTGGCGAGTATCAGGCAGATGAGCAGGCAGGTGTCGCGCGGCTCAGCTGGCGAGTATCAGGCAGATGAGCAGGCAGGTGTCGCGCGGCTCAGCTGGCGAGTATCAGGCAGATGAGCAGGCAGGTGTCGCGCGGCTCAGCTGGCGAGTATCAGGCAGATGAGCAGGCAGGTGTCGCGCGGCTCAGCTGGCGAGTATCAGGCAGATGAGCAGGCAGGTGTCGCGCGGCTCAGCTGGCGAGTATCAGGCAGATGAGCAGGCAGGTGTCGCGCGGCTCAGCTGGCGAGTATCAGGCAGATGAGCAGGCAGGTGTCGCGCGGCTCAGCTGGCGAGTATCAGGCAGATGAGCAGGCAGGTGTCGCGCGGCTCAGCTGGCGAGTATCAGGCAGATGAGCAGGCAGGTGTCGCGCGGCTCAGCTGGCGAGTATCAGGCAGATGAGCAGGCAGGTGTCGCGCGGCTCAGCTGGCGAGTATCAGGCAGATGAGCAGGCAGGTGTCGCGCGGCTCAGCTGGCGAGTATCAGGCAGATGAGCAGGCAGGTGTCGCGCGGCTCAGCTGGCGAGTATCAGGCAGATGAGCAGGCAGGTGTCGCGCGGCTCAGCTGGCGAGTATCAGGCAGATGAGCAGGCAGGTGTCGCGCGGCTCAGCTGGCGAGTATCAGGCAGATGAGCAGGCAGGTGTCGCGCGGCTCAGCTGGCGAGTATCAGGCAGATGAGCAGGCAGGTGTCGCGCGGCTCAGCTGGCGAGTATCAGGCAGATGAGCAGGCAGGTGTCGCGCGGCTCAGCTGGCGAGTATCAGGCAGATGAGCAGGCAGGTGTCGCGCGGCTCAGCTGGCGAGTATCAGGCAGATGAGCAGGCAGGTGTCGCGCGGCTCAGCTGGCGAGTATCAGGCAGATGAGCAGGCAGGTGTCGCGCGGCTCAGCTGGCGAGTATCAGGCAGATGAGCAGGCAGGTGTCGCGCGGCTCAGCTGGCGAGTATCAGGCAGATGAGCAGGCAGGTGTCGCGCGGCTCAGCTGGCGAGTATCAGGCAGATGAGCAGGCAGGTGTCGCGCGGCTCAGCTGGCGAGTATCAGGCAGATGAGCAGGCAGGTGTCGCGCGGCTCAGCTGGCGAGTATCAGGCAGATGAGCAGGCAGGTGTCGCGCGGCTCAGCTGGCGAGTATCAGGCAGATGAGCAGGCAGGTGTCGCGCGGCTCAGCTGGCGAGTATCAGGCAGATGAGCAGGCAGGTGTCGCGCGGCTCAGCTGGCGAGTATCAGGCAGATGAGCAGGCAGGTGTCGCGCGGCTCAGCTGGCGAGTATCAGGCAGATGAGCAGGCAGGTGTCGCGCGGCTCAGCTGGCGAGTATCAGGCAGATGAGCAGGCAGGTGTCGCGCGGCTCAGCTGGCGAGTATCAGGCAGATGAGCAGGCAGGTGTCGCGCGGCTCAGCTGGCGAGTATCAGGCAGATGAGCAGGCAGGTGTCGCGCGGCTCAGCTGGCGAGTATCAGGCAGATGAGCAGGCAGGTGTCGCGCGGCTCAGCTGGCGAGTATCAGGCAGATGAGCAGGCAGGTGTCGCGCGGCTCAGCTGGCGAGTATCAGGCAGATGAGCAGGCAGGTGTCGCGCGGCTCAGCTGGCGAGTATCAGGCAGATGAGCAGGCAGGTGTCGCGCGGCTCAGCTGGCGAGTATCAGGCAGATGAGCAGGCAGGTGTCGCGCGGCTCAGCTGGCGAGTATCAGGCAGATGAGCAGGCAGGTGTCGCGCGGCTCAGCTGGCGAGTATCAGGCAGATGAGCAGGCAGGTGTCGCGCGGCTCAGCTGGCGAGTATCAGGCAGATGAGCAGGCAGGTGTCGCGCGGCTCAGCTGGCGAGTATCAGGCAGATGAGCAGGCAGGTGTCGCGCGGCTCAGCTGGCGAGTATCAGGCAGATGAGCAGGCAGGTGTCGCGCGGCTCAGCTGGCGAGTATCAGGCAGATGAGCAGGCAGGTGTCGCGCGGCTCAGCTGGCGAGTATCAGGCAGATGAGCAGGCAGGTGTCGCGCGGCTCAGCTGGCGAGTATCAGGCAGATGAGCAGGCAGGTGTCGCGCGGCTCAGCTGGCGAGTATCAGGCAGATGAGCAGGCAGGTGTCGCGCGGCTCAGCTGGCGAGTATCAGGCAGATGAGCAGGCAGGTGTCGCGCGGCTCAGCTGGCGAGTATCAGGCAGATGAGCAGGCAGGTGTCGCGCGGCTCAGCTGGCGAGTATCAGGCAGATGAGCAGGCAGGTGTCGCGCGGCTCAGCTGGCGAGTATCAGGCAGATGAGCAGGCAGGTGTCGCGCGGCTCAGCTGGCGAGTATCAGGCAGATGAGCAGGCAGGTGTCGCGCGGCTCAGCTGGCGAGTATCAGGCAGATGAGCAGGCAGGTGTCGCGCGGCTCAGCTGGCGAGTATCAGGCAGATGAGCAGGCAGGTGTCGCGCGGCTCAGCTGGCGAGTATCAGGCAGATGAGCAGGCAGGTGTCGCGCGGCTCAGCTGGCGAGTATCAGGCAGATGAGCAGGCAGGTGTCGCGCGGCTCAGCTGGCGAGTATCAGGCAGATGAGCAGGCAGGTGTCGCGCGGCTCAGCTGGCGAGTATCAGGCAGATGAGCAGGCAGGTGTCGCGCGGCTCAGCTGGCGAGTATCAGGCAGATGAGCAGGCAGGTGTCGCGCGGCTCAGCTGGCGAGTATCAGGCAGATGAGCAGGCAGGTGTCGCGCGGCTCAGCTGGCGAGTATCAGGCAGATGAGCAGGCAGGTGTCGCGCGGCTCAGCTGGCGAGTATCAGGCAGATGAGCAGGCAGGTGTCGCGCGGCTCAGCTGGCGAGTATCAGGCAGATGAGCAGGCAGGTGTCGCGCGGCTCAGCTGGCGAGTATCAGGCAGATGAGCAGGCAGGTGTCGCGCGGCTCAGCTGGCGAGTATCAGGCAGATGAGCAGGCAGGTGTCGCGCGGCTCAGCTGGCGAGTATCAGGCAGATGAGCAGGCAGGTGTCGCGCGGCTCAGCTGGCGAGTATCAGGCAGATGAGCAGGCAGGTGTCGCGCGGCTCAGCTGGCGAGTATCAGGCAGATGAGCAGGCAGGTGTCGCGCGGCTCAGCTGGCGAGTATCAGGCAGATGAGCAGGCAGGTGTCGCGCGGCTCAGCTGGCGAGTATCAGGCAGATGAGCAGGCAGGTGTCGCGCGGCTCAGCTGGCGAGTATCAGGCAGATGAGCAGGCAGGTGTCGCGCGGCTCAGCTGGCGAGTATCAGGCAGATGAGCAGGCAGGTGTCGCGCGGCTCAGCTGGCGAGTATCAGGCAGATGAGCAGGCAGGTGTCGCGCGGCTCAGCTGGCGAGTATCAGGCAGATGAGCAGGCAGGTGTCGCGCGGCTCAGCTGGCGAGTATCAGGCAGATGAGCAGGCAGGTGTCGCGCGGCTCAGCTGGCGAGTATCAGGCAGATGAGCAGGCAGGTGTCGCGCGGCTCAGCTGGCGAGTATCAGGCAGATGAGCAGGCAGGTGTCGCGCGGCTCAGCTGGCGAGTATCAGGCAGATGAGCAGGCAGGTGTCGCGCGGCTCAGCTGGCGAGTATCAGGCAGATGAGCAGGCAGGTGTCGCGCGGCTCAGCTGGCGAGTATCAGGCAGATGAGCAGGCAGGTGTCGCGCGGCTCAGCTGGCGAGTATCAGGCAGATGAGCAGGCAGGTGTCGCGCGGCTCAGCTGGCGAGTATCAGGCAGATGAGCAGGCAGGTGTCGCGCGGCTCAGCTGGCGAGTATCAGGCAGATGAGCAGGCAGGTGTCGCGCGGCTCAGCTGGCGAGTATCAGGCAGATGAGCAGGCAGGTGTCGCGCGGCTCAGCTGGCGAGTATCAGGCAGATGAGCAGGCAGGTGTCGCGCGGCTCAGCTGGCGAGTATCAGGCAGATGAGCAGGCAGGTGTCGCGCGGCTCAGCTGGCGAGTATCAGGCAGATGAGCAGGCAGGTGTCGCGCGGCTCAGCTGGCGAGTATCAGGCAGATGAGCAGGCAGGTGTCGCGCGGCTCAGCTGGCGAGTATCAGGCAGATGAGCAGGCAGGTGTCGCGCGGCTCAGCTGGCGAGTATCAGGCAGATGAGCAGGCAGGTGTCGCGCGGCTCAGCTGGCGAGTATCAGGCAGATGAGCAGGCAGGTGTCGCGCGGCTCAGCTGGCGAGTATCAGGCAGATGAGCAGGCAGGTGTCGCGCGGCTCAGCTGGCGAGTATCAGGCAGATGAGCAGGCAGGTGTCGCGCGGCTCAGCTGGCGAGTATCAGGCAGATGAGCAGGCAGGTGTCGCGCGGCTCAGCTGGCGAGTATCAGGCAGATGAGCAGGCAGGTGTCGCGCGGCTCAGCTGGCGAGTATCAGGCAGATGAGCAGGCAGGTGTCGCGCGGCTCAGCTGGCGAGTATCAGGCAGATGAGCAGGCAGGTGTCGCGCGGCTCAGCTGGCGAGTATCAGGCAGATGAGCAGGCAGGTGTCGCGCGGCTCAGCTGGCGAGTATCAGGCAGATGAGCAGGCAGGTGTCGCGCGGCTCAGCTGGCGAGTATCAGGCAGATGAGCAGGCAGGTGTCGCGCGGCTCAGCTGGCGAGTATCAGGCAGATGAGCAGGCAGGTGTCGCGCGGCTCAGCTGGCGAGTATCAGGCAGATGAGCAGGCAGGTGTCGCGCGGCTCAGCTGGCGAGTATCAGGCAGATGAGCAGGCAGGTGTCGCGCGGCTCAGCTGGCGAGTATCAGGCAGATGAGCAGGCAGGTGTCGCGCGGCTCAGCTGGCGAGTATCAGGCAGATGAGCAGGCAGGTGTCGCGCGGCTCAGCTGGCGAGTATCAGGCAGATGAGCAGGCAGGTGTCGCGCGGCTCAGCTGGCGAGTATCAGGCAGATGAGCAGGCAGGTGTCGCGCGGCTCAGCTGGCGAGTATCAGGCAGATGAGCAGGCAGGTGTCGCGCGGCTCAGCTGGCGAGTATCAGGCAGATGAGCAGGCAGGTGTCGCGCGGCTCAGCTGGCGAGTATCAGGCAGATGAGCAGGCAGGTGTCGCGCGGCTCAGCTGGCGAGTATCAGGCAGATGAGCAGGCAGGTGTCGCGCGGCTCAGCTGGCGAGTATCAGGCAGATGAGCAGGCAGGTGTCGCGCGGCTCAGCTGGCGAGTATCAGGCAGATGAGCAGGCAGGTGTCGCGCGGCTCAGCTGGCGAGTATCAGGCAGATGAGCAGGCAGGTGTCGCGCGGCTCAGCTGGCGAGTATCAGGCAGATGAGCAGGCAGGTGTCGCGCGGCTCAGCTGGCGAGTATCAGGCAGATGAGCAGGCAGGTGTCGCGCGGCTCAGCTGGCGAGTATCAGGCAGATGAGCAGGCAGGTGTCGCGCGGCTCAGCTGGCGAGTATCAGGCAGATGAGCAGGCAGGTGTCGCGCGGCTCAGCTGGCGAGTATCAGGCAGATGAGCAGGCAGGTGTCGCGCGGCTCAGCTGGCGAGTATCAGGCAGATGAGCAGGCAGGTGTCGCGCGGCTCAGCTGGCGAGTATCAGGCAGATGAGCAGGCAGGTGTCGCGCGGCTCAGCTGGCGAGTATCAGGCAGATGAGCAGGCAGGTGTCGCGCGGCTCAGCTGGCGAGTATCAGGCAGATGAGCAGGCAGGTGTCGCGCGGCTCAGCTGGCGAGTATCAGGCAGATGAGCAGGCAGGTGTCGCGCGGCTCAGCTGGCGAGTATCAGGCAGATGAGCAGGCAGGTGTCGCGCGGCTCAGCTGGCGAGTATCAGGCAGATGAGCAGGCAGGTGTCGCGCGGCTCAGCTGGCGAGTATCAGGCAGATGAGCAGGCAGGTGTCGCGCGGCTCAGCTGGCGAGTATCAGGCAGATGAGCAGGCAGGTGTCGCGCGGCTCAGCTGGCGAGTATCAGGCAGATGAGCAGGCAGGTGTCGCGCGGCTCAGCTGGCGAGTATCAGGCAGATGAGCAGGCAGGTGTCGCGCGGCTCAGCTGGCGAGTATCAGGCAGATGAGCAGGCAGGTGTCGCGCGGCTCAGCTGGCGAGTATCAGGCAGATGAGCAGGCAGGTGTCGCGCGGCTCAGCTGGCGAGTATCAGGCAGATGAGCAGGCAGGTGTCGCGCGGCTCAGCTGGCGAGTATCAGGCAGATGAGCAGGCAGGTGTCGCGCGGCTCAGCTGGCGAGTATCAGGCAGATGAGCAGGCAGGTGTCGCGCGGCTCAGCTGGCGAGTATCAGGCAGATGAGCAGGCAGGTGTCGCGCGGCTCAGCTGGCGAGTATCAGGCAGATGAGCAGGCAGGTGTCGCGCGGCTCAGCTGGCGAGTATCAGGCAGATGAGCAGGCAGGTGTCGCGCGGCTCAGCTGGCGAGTATCAGGCAGATGAGCAGGCAGGTGTCGCGCGGCTCAGCTGGCGAGTATCAGGCAGATGAGCAGGCAGGTGTCGCGCGGCTCAGCTGGCGAGTATCAGGCAGATGAGCAGGCAGGTGTCGCGCGGCTCAGCTGGCGAGTATCAGGCAGATGAGCAGGCAGGTGTCGCGCGGCTCAGCTGGCGAGTATCAGGCAGATGAGCAGGCAGGTGTCGCGCGGCTCAGCTGGCGAGTATCAGGCAGATGAGCAGGCAGGTGTCGCGCGGCTCAGCTGGCGAGTATCAGGCAGATGAGCAGGCAGGTGTCGCGCGGCTCAGCTGGCGAGTATCAGGCAGATGAGCAGGCAGGTGTCGCGCGGCTCAGCTGGCGAGTATCAGGCAGATGAGCAGGCAGGTGTCGCGCGGCTCAGCTGGCGAGTATCAGGCAGATGAGCAGGCAGGTGTCGCGCGGCTCAGCTGGCGAGTATCAGGCAGATGAGCAGGCAGGTGTCGCGCGGCTCAGCTGGCGAGTATCAGGCAGATGAGCAGGCAGGTGTCGCGCGGCTCAGCTGGCGAGTATCAGGCAGATGAGCAGGCAGGTGTCGCGCGGCTCAGCTGGCGAGTATCAGGCAGATGAGCAGGCAGGTGTCGCGCGGCTCAGCTGGCGAGTATCAGGCAGATGAGCAGGCAGGTGTCGCGCGGCTCAGCTGGCGAGTATCAGGCAGATGAGCAGGCAGGTGTCGCGCGGCTCAGCTGGCGAGTATCAGGCAGATGAGCAGGCAGGTGTCGCGCGGCTCAGCTGGCGAGTATCAGGCAGATGAGCAGGCAGGTGTCGCGCGGCTCAGCTGGCGAGTATCAGGCAGATGAGCAGGCAGGTGTCGCGCGGCTCAGCTGGCGAGTATCAGGCAGATGAGCAGGCAGGTGTCGCGCGGCTCAGCTGGCGAGTATCAGGCAGATGAGCAGGCAGGTGTCGCGCGGCTCAGCTGGCGAGTATCAGGCAGATGAGCAGGCAGGTGTCGCGCGGCTCAGCTGGCGAGTATCAGGCAGATGAGCAGGCAGGTGTCGCGCGGCTCAGCTGGCGAGTATCAGGCAGATGAGCAGGCAGGTGTCGCGCGGCTCAGCTGGCGAGTATCAGGCAGATGAGCAGGCAGGTGTCGCGCGGCTCAGCTGGCGAGTATCAGGCAGATGAGCAGGCAGGTGTCGCGCGGCTCAGCTGGCGAGTATCAGGCAGATGAGCAGGCAGGTGTCGCGCGGCTCAGCTGGCGAGTATCAGGCAGATGAGCAGGCAGGTGTCGCGCGGCTCAGCTGGCGAGTATCAGGCAGATGAGCAGGCAGGTGTCGCGCGGCTCAGCTGGCGAGTATCAGGCAGATGAGCAGGCAGGTGTCGCGCGGCTCAGCTGGCGAGTATCAGGCAGATGAGCAGGCAGGTGTCGCGCGGCTCAGCTGGCGAGTATCAGGCAGATGAGCAGGCAGGTGTCGCGCGGCTCAGCTGGCGAGTATCAGGCAGATGAGCAGGCAGGTGTCGCGCGGCTCAGCTGGCGAGTATCAGGCAGATGAGCAGGCAGGTGTCGCGCGGCTCAGCTGGCGAGTATCAGGCAGATGAGCAGGCAGGTGTCGCGCGGCTCAGCTGGCGAGTATCAGGCAGATGAGCAGGCAGGTGTCGCGCGGCTCAGCTGGCGAGTATCAGGCAGATGAGCAGGCAGGTGTCGCGCGGCTCAGCTGGCGAGTATCAGGCAGATGAGCAGGCAGGTGTCGCGCGGCTCAGCTGGCGAGTATCAGGCAGATGAGCAGGCAGGTGTCGCGCGGCTCAGCTGGCGAGTATCAGGCAGATGAGCAGGCAGGTGTCGCGCGGCTCAGCTGGCGAGTATCAGGCAGATGAGCAGGCAGGTGTCGCGCGGCTCAGCTGGCGAGTATCAGGCAGATGAGCAGGCAGGTGTCGCGCGGCTCAGCTGGCGAGTATCAGGCAGATGAGCAGGCAGGTGTCGCGCGGCTCAGCTGGCGAGTATCAGGCAGATGAGCAGGCAGGTGTCGCGCGGCTCAGCTGGCGAGTATCAGGCAGATGAGCAGGCAGGTGTCGCGCGGCTCAGCTGGCGAGTATCAGGCAGATGAGCAGGCAGGTGTCGCGCGGCTCAGCTGGCGAGTATCAGGCAGATGAGCAGGCAGGTGTCGCGCGGCTCAGCTGGCGAGTATCAGGCAGATGAGCAGGCAGGTGTCGCGCGGCTCAGCTGGCGAGTATCAGGCAGATGAGCAGGCAGGTGTCGCGCGGCTCAGCTGGCGAGTATCAGGCAGATGAGCAGGCAGGTGTCGCGCGGCTCAGCTGGCGAGTATCAGGCAGATGAGCAGGCAGGTGTCGCGCGGCTCAGCTGGCGAGTATCAGGCAGATGAGCAGGCAGGTGTCGCGCGGCTCAGCTGGCGAGTATCAGGCAGATGAGCAGGCAGGTGTCGCGCGGCTCAGCTGGCGAGTATCAGGCAGATGAGCAGGCAGGTGTCGCGCGGCTCAGCTGGCGAGTATCAGGCAGATGAGCAGGCAGGTGTCGCGCGGCTCAGCTGGCGAGTATCAGGCAGATGAGCAGGCAGGTGTCGCGCGGCTCAGCTGGCGAGTATCAGGCAGATGAGCAGGCAGGTGTCGCGCGGCTCAGCTGGCGAGTATCAGGCAGATGAGCAGGCAGGTGTCGCGCGGCTCAGCTGGCGAGTATCAGGCAGATGAGCAGGCAGGTGTCGCGCGGCTCAGCTGGCGAGTATCAGGCAGATGAGCAGGCAGGTGTCGCGCGGCTCAGCTGGCGAGTATCAGGCAGATGAGCAGGCAGGTGTCGCGCGGCTCAGCTGGCGAGTATCAGGCAGATGAGCAGGCAGGTGTCGCGCGGCTCAGCTGGCGAGTATCAGGCAGATGAGCAGGCAGGTGTCGCGCGGCTCAGCTGGCGAGTATCAGGCAGATGAGCAGGCAGGTGTCGCGCGGCTCAGCTGGCGAGTATCAGGCAGATGAGCAGGCAGGTGTCGCGCGGCTCAGCTGGCGAGTATCAGGCAGATGAGCAGGCAGGTGTCGCGCGGCTCAGCTGGCGAGTATCAGGCAGATGAGCAGGCAGGTGTCGCGCGGCTCAGCTGGCGAGTATCAGGCAGATGAGCAGGCAGGTGTCGCGCGGCTCAGCTGGCGAGTATCAGGCAGATGAGCAGGCAGGTGTCGCGCGGCTCAGCTGGCGAGTATCAGGCAGATGAGCAGGCAGGTGTCGCGCGGCTCAGCTGGCGAGTATCAGGCAGATGAGCAGGCAGGTGTCGCGCGGCTCAGCTGGCGAGTATCAGGCAGATGAGCAGGCAGGTGTCGCGCGGCTCAGCTGGCGAGTATCAGGCAGATGAGCAGGCAGGTGTCGCGCGGCTCAGCTGGCGAGTATCAGGCAGATGAGCAGGCAGGTGTCGCGCGGCTCAGCTGGCGAGTATCAGGCAGATGAGCAGGCAGGTGTCGCGCGGCTCAGCTGGCGAGTATCAGGCAGATGAGCAGGCAGGTGTCGCGCGGCTCAGCTGGCGAGTATCAGGCAGATGAGCAGGCAGGTGTCGCGCGGCTCAGCTGGCGAGTATCAGGCAGATGAGCAGGCAGGTGTCGCGCGGCTCAGCTGGCGAGTATCAGGCAGATGAGCAGGCAGGTGTCGCGCGGCTCAGCTGGCGAGTATCAGGCAGATGAGCAGGCAGGTGTCGCGCGGCTCAGCTGGCGAGTATCAGGCAGATGAGCAGGCAGGTGTCGCGCGGCTCAGCTGGCGAGTATCAGGCAGATGAGCAGGCAGGTGTCGCGCGGCTCAGCTGGCGAGTATCAGGCAGATGAGCAGGCAGGTGTCGCGCGGCTCAGCTGGCGAGTATCAGGCAGATGAGCAGGCAGGTGTCGCGCGGCTCAGCTGGCGAGTATCAGGCAGATGAGCAGGCAGGTGTCGCGCGGCTCAGCTGGCGAGTATCAGGCAGATGAGCAGGCAGGTGTCGCGCGGCTCAGCTGGCGAGTATCAGGCAGATG
The DNA here is from genome assembly GCF_032452875.1 of Bos javanicus. Taxonomy (NCBI): domain Eukaryota; kingdom Metazoa; phylum Chordata; class Mammalia; order Artiodactyla; family Bovidae; genus Bos; species Bos javanicus. The sequence continues at coordinate 134,750 of NW_026893888.1, forward strand.
AGCAGGCAGGTGTCGCGCGGCTCAGCTGGCGAGTATCAGGCAGATGAGCAGGCAGGTGTCGCGCGGCTCAGCTGGCGAGTATCAGGCAGATGAGCAGGCAGGTGTCGCGCGGCTCAGCTGGCGAGTATCAGGCAGATGAGCAGGCAGGTGTCGCGCGGCTCAGCTGGCGAGTATCAGGCAGATGAGCAGGCAGGTGTCGCGCGGCTCAGCTGGCGAGTATCAGGCAGATGAGCAGGCAGGTGTCGCGCGGCTCAGCTGGCGAGTATCAGGCAGATGAGCAGGCAGGTGTCGCGCGGCTCAGCTGGCGAGTATCAGGCAGATGAGCAGGCAGGTGTCGCGCGGCTCAGCTGGCGAGTATCAGGCAGATGAGCAGGCAGGTGTCGCGCGGCTCAGCTGGCGAGTATCAGGCAGATGAGCAGGCAGGTGTCGCGCGGCTCAGCTGGCGAGTATCAGGCAGATGAGCAGGCAGGTGTCGCGCGGCTCAGCTGGCGAGTATCAGGCAGATGAGCAGGCAGGTGTCGCGCGGCTCAGCTGGCGAGTATCAGGCAGATGAGCAGGCAGGTGTCGCGCGGCTCAGCTGGCGAGTATCAGGCAGATGAGCAGGCAGGTGTCGCGCGGCTCAGCTGGCGAGTATCAGGCAGATGAGCAGGCAGGTGTCGCGCGGCTCAGCTGGCGAGTATCAGGCAGATGAGCAGGCAGGTGTCGCGCGGCTCAGCTGGCGAGTATCAGGCAGATGAGCAGGCAGGTGTCGCGCGGCTCAGCTGGCGAGTATCAGGCAGATGAGCAGGCAGGTGTCGCGCGGCTCAGCTGGCGAGTATCAGGCAGATGAGCAGGCAGGTGTCGCGCGGCTCAGCTGGCGAGTATCAGGCAGATGAGCAGGCAGGTGTCGCGCGGCTCAGCTGGCGAGTATCAGGCAGATGAGCAGGCAGGTGTCGCGCGGCTCAGCTGGCGAGTATCAGGCAGATGAGCAGGCAGGTGTCGCGCGGCTCAGCTGGCGAGTATCAGGCAGATGAGCAGGCAGGTGTCGCGCGGCTCAGCTGGCGAGTATCAGGCAGATGAGCAGGCAGGTGTCGCGCGGCTCAGCTGGCGAGTATCAGGCAGATGAGCAGGCAGGTGTCGCGCGGCTCAGCTGGCGAGTATCAGGCAGATGAGCAGGCAGGTGTCGCGCGGCTCAGCTGGCGAGTATCAGGCAGATGAGCAGGCAGGTGTCGCGCGGCTCAGCTGGCGAGTATCAGGCAGATGAGCAGGCAGGTGTCGCGCGGCTCAGCTGGCGAGTATCAGGCAGATGAGCAGGCAGGTGTCGCGCGGCTCAGCTGGCGAGTATCAGGCAGATGAGCAGGCAGGTGTCGCGCGGCTCAGCTGGCGAGTATCAGGCAGATGAGCAGGCAGGTGTCGCGCGGCTCAGCTGGCGAGTATCAGGCAGATGAGCAGGCAGGTGTCGCGCGGCTCAGCTGGCGAGTATCAGGCAGATGAGCAGGCAGGTGTCGCGCGGCTCAGCTGGCGAGTATCAGGCAGATGAGCAGGCAGGTGTCGCGCGGCTCAGCTGGCGAGTATCAGGCAGATGAGCAGGCAGGTGTCGCGCGGCTCAGCTGGCGAGTATCAGGCAGATGAGCAGGCAGGTGTCGCGCGGCTCAGCTGGCGAGTATCAGGCAGATGAGCAGGCAGGTGTCGCGCGGCTCAGCTGGCGAGTATCAGGCAGATGAGCAGGCAGGTGTCGCGCGGCTCAGCTGGCGAGTATCAGGCAGATGAGCAGGCAGGTGTCGCGCGGCTCAGCTGGCGAGTATCAGGCAGATGAGCAGGCAGGTGTCGCGCGGCTCAGCTGGCGAGTATCAGGCAGATGAGCAGGCAGGTGTCGCGCGGCTCAGCTGGCGAGTATCAGGCAGATGAGCAGGCAGGTGTCGCGCGGCTCAGCTGGCGAGTATCAGGCAGATGAGCAGGCAGGTGTCGCGCGGCTCAGCTGGCGAGTATCAGGCAGATGAGCAGGCAGGTGTCGCGCGGCTCAGCTGGCGAGTATCAGGCAGATGAGCAGGCAGGTGTCGCGCGGCTCAGCTGGCGAGTATCAGGCAGATGAGCAGGCAGGTGTCGCGCGGCTCAGCTGGCGAGTATCAGGCAGATGAGCAGGCAGGTGTCGCGCGGCTCAGCTGGCGAGTATCAGGCAGATGAGCAGGCAGGTGTCGCGCGGCTCAGCTGGCGAGTATCAGGCAGATGAGCAGGCAGGTGTCGCGCGGCTCAGCTGGCGAGTATCAGGCAGATGAGCAGGCAGGTGTCGCGCGGCTCAGCTGGCGAGTATCAGGCAGATGAGCAGGCAGGTGTCGCGCGGCTCAGCTGGCGAGTATCAGGCAGATGAGCAGGCAGGTGTCGCGCGGCTCAGCTGGCGAGTATCAGGCAGATGAGCAGGCAGGTGTCGCGCGGCTCAGCTGGCGAGTATCAGGCAGATGAGCAGGCAGGTGTCGCGCGGCTCAGCTGGCGAGTATCAGGCAGATGAGCAGGCAGGTGTCGCGCGGCTCAGCTGGCGAGTATCAGGCAGATGAGCAGGCAGGTGTCGCGCGGCTCAGCTGGCGAGTATCAGGCAGATGAGCAGGCAGGTGTCGCGCGGCTCAGCTGGCGAGTATCAGGCAGATGAGCAGGCAGGTGTCGCGCGGCTCAGCTGGCGAGTATCAGGCAGATGAGCAGGCAGGTGTCGCGCGGCTCAGCTGGCGAGTATCAGGCAGATGAGCAGGCAGGTGTCGCGCGGCTCAGCTGGCGAGTATCAGGCAGATGAGCAGGCAGGTGTCGCGCGGCTCAGCTGGCGAGTATCAGGCAGATGAGCAGGCAGGTGTCGCGCGGCTCAGCTGGCGAGTATCAGGCAGATGAGCAGGCAGGTGTCGCGCGGCTCAGCTGGCGAGTATCAGGCAGATGAGCAGGCAGGTGTCGCGCGGCTCAGCTGGCGAGTATCAGGCAGATGAGCAGGCAGGTGTCGCGCGGCTCAGCTGGCGAGTATCAGGCAGATGAGCAGGCAGGTGTCGCGCGGCTCAGCTGGCGAGTATCAGGCAGATGAGCAGGCAGGTGTCGCGCGGCTCAGCTGGCGAGTATCAGGCAGATGAGCAGGCAGGTGTCGCGCGGCTCAGCTGGCGAGTATCAGGCAGATGAGCAGGCAGGTGTCGCGCGGCTCAGCTGGCGAGTATCAGGCAGATGAGCAGGCAGGTGTCGCGCGGCTCAGCTGGCGAGTATCAGGCAGATGAGCAGGCAGGTGTCGCGCGGCTCAGCTGGCGAGTATCAGGCAGATGAGCAGGCAGGTGTCGCGCGGCTCAGCTGGCGAGTATCAGGCAGATGAGCAGGCAGGTGTCGCGCGGCTCAGCTGGCGAGTATCAGGCAGATGAGCAGGCAGGTGTCGCGCGGCTCAGCTGGCGAGTATCAGGCAGATGAGCAGGCAGGTGTCGCGCGGCTCAGCTGGCGAGTATCAGGCAGATGAGCAGGCAGGTGTCGCGCGGCTCAGCTGGCGAGTATCAGGCAGATGAGCAGGCAGGTGTCGCGCGGCTCAGCTGGCGAGTATCAGGCAGATGAGCAGGCAGGTGTCGCGCGGCTCAGCTGGCGAGTATCAGGCAGATGAGCAGGCAGGTGTCGCGCGGCTCAGCTGGCGAGTATCAGGCAGATGAGCAGGCAGGTGTCGCGCGGCTCAGCTGGCGAGTATCAGGCAGATGAGCAGGCAGGTGTCGCGCGGCTCAGCTGGCGAGTATCAGGCAGATGAGCAGGCAGGTGTCGCGCGGCTCAGCTGGCGAGTATCAGGCAGATGAGCAGGCAGGTGTCGCGCGGCTCAGCTGGCGAGTATCAGGCAGATGAGCAGGCAGGTGTCGCGCGGCTCAGCTGGCGAGTATCAGGCAGATGAGCAGGCAGGTGTCGCGCGGCTCAGCTGGCGAGTATCAGGCAGATGAGCAGGCAGGTGTCGCGCGGCTCAGCTGGCGAGTATCAGGCAGATGAGCAGGCAGGTGTCGCGCGGCTCAGCTGGCGAGTATCAGGCAGATGAGCAGGCAGGTGTCGCGCGGCTCAGCTGGCGAGTATCAGGCAGATGAGCAGGCAGGTGTCGCGCGGCTCAGCTGGCGAGTATCAGGCAGATGAGCAGGCAGGTGTCGCGCGGCTCAGCTGGCGAGTATCAGGCAGATGAGCAGGCAGGTGTCGCGCGGCTCAGCTGGCGAGTATCAGGCAGATGAGCAGGCAGGTGTCGCGCGGCTCAGCTGGCGAGTATCAGGCAGATGAGCAGGCAGGTGTCGCGCGGCTCAGCTGGCGAGTATCAGGCAGATGAGCAGGCAGGTGTCGCGCGGCTCAGCTGGCGAGTATCAGGCAGATGAGCAGGCAGGTGTCGCGCGGCTCAGCTGGCGAGTATCAGGCAGATGAGCAGGCAGGTGTCGCGCGGCTCAGCTGGCGAGTATCAGGCAGATGAGCAGGCAGGTGTCGCGCGGCTCAGCTGGCGAGTATCAGGCAGATGAGCAGGCAGGTGTCGCGCGGCTCAGCTGGCGAGTATCAGGCAGATGAGCAGGCAGGTGTCGCGCGGCTCAGCTGGCGAGTATCAGGCAGATGAGCAGGCAGGTGTCGCGCGGCTCAGCTGGCGAGTATCAGGCAGATGAGCAGGCAGGTGTCGCGCGGCTCAGCTGGCGAGTATCAGGCAGATGAGCAGGCAGGTGTCGCGCGGCTCAGCTGGCGAGTATCAGGCAGATGAGCAGGCAGGTGTCGCGCGGCTCAGCTGGCGAGTATCAGGCAGATGAGCAGGCAGGTGTCGCGCGGCTCAGCTGGCGAGTATCAGGCAGATGAGCAGGCAGGTGTCGCGCGGCTCAGCTGGCGAGTATCAGGCAGATGAGCAGGCAGGTGTCGCGCGGCTCAGCTGGCGAGTATCAGGCAGATGAGCAGGCAGGTGTCGCGCGGCTCAGCTGGCGAGTATCAGGCAGATGAGCAGGCAGGTGTCGCGCGGCTCAGCTGGCGAGTATCAGGCAGATGAGCAGGCAGGTGTCGCGCGGCTCAGCTGGCGAGTATCAGGCAGATGAGCAGGCAGGTGTCGCGCGGCTCAGCTGGCGAGTATCAGGCAGATGAGCAGGCAGGTGTCGCGCGGCTCAGCTGGCGAGTATCAGGCAGATGAGCAGGCAGGTGTCGCGCGGCTCAGCTGGCGAGTATCAGGCAGATGAGCAGGCAGGTGTCGCGCGGCTCAGCTGGCGAGTATCAGGCAGATGAGCAGGCAGGTGTCGCGCGGCTCAGCTGGCGAGTATCAGGCAGATGAGCAGGCAGGTGTCGCGCGGCTCAGCTGGCGAGTATCAGGCAGATGAGCAGGCAGGTGTCGCGCGGCTCAGCTGGCGAGTATCAGGCAGATGAGCAGGCAGGTGTCGCGCGGCTCAGCTGGCGAGTATCAGGCAGATGAGCAGGCAGGTGTCGCGCGGCTCAGCTGGCGAGTATCAGGCAGATGAGCAGGCAGGTGTCGCGCGGCTCAGCTGGCGAGTATCAGGCAGATGAGCAGGCAGGTGTCGCGCGGCTCAGCTGGCGAGTATCAGGCAGATGAGCAGGCAGGTGTCGCGCGGCTCAGCTGGCGAGTATCAGGCAGATGAGCAGGCAGGTGTCGCGCGGCTCAGCTGGCGAGTATCAGGCAGATGAGCAGGCAGGTGTCGCGCGGCTCAGCTGGCGAGTATCAGGCAGATGAGCAGGCAGGTGTCGCGCGGCTCAGCTGGCGAGTATCAGGCAGATGAGCAGGCAGGTGTCGCGCGGCTCAGCTGGCGAGTATCAGGCAGATGAGCAGGCAGGTGTCGCGCGGCTCAGCTGGCGAGTATCAGGCAGATGAGCAGGCAGGTGTCGCGCGGCTCAGCTGGCGAGTATCAGGCAGATGAGCAGGCAGGTGTCGCGCGGCTCAGCTGGCGAGTATCAGGCAGATGAGCAGGCAGGTGTCGCGCGGCTCAGCTGGCGAGTATCAGGCAGATGAGCAGGCAGGTGTCGCGCGGCTCAGCTGGCGAGTATCAGGCAGATGAGCAGGCAGGTGTCGCGCGGCTCAGCTGGCGAGTATCAGGCAGATGAGCAGGCAGGTGTCGCGCGGCTCAGCTGGCGAGTATCAGGCAGATGAGCAGGCAGGTGTCGCGCGGCTCAGCTGGCGAGTATCAGGCAGATGAGCAGGCAGGTGTCGCGCGGCTCAGCTGGCGAGTATCAGGCAGATGAGCAGGCAGGTGTCGCGCGGCTCAGCTGGCGAGTATCAGGCAGATGAGCAGGCAGGTGTCGCGCGGCTCAGCTGGCGAGTATCAGGCAGATGAGCAGGCAGGTGTCGCGCGGCTCAGCTGGCGAGTATCAGGCAGATGAGCAGGCAGGTGTCGCGCGGCTCAGCTGGCGAGTATCAGGCAGATGAGCAGGCAGGTGTCGCGCGGCTCAGCTGGCGAGTATCAGGCAGATGAGCAGGCAGGTGTCGCGCGGCTCAGCTGGCGAGTATCAGGCAGATGAGCAGGCAGGTGTCGCGCGGCTCAGCTGGCGAGTATCAGGCAGATGAGCAGGCAGGTGTCGCGCGGCTCAGCTGGCGAGTATCAGGCAGATGAGCAGGCAGGTGTCGCGCGGCTCAGCTGGCGAGTATCAGGCAGATGAGCAGGCAGGTGTCGCGCGGCTCAGCTGGCGAGTATCAGGCAGATGAGCAGGCAGGTGTCGCGCGGCTCAGCTGGCGAGTATCAGGCAGATGAGCAGGCAGGTGTCGCGCGGCTCAGCTGGCGAGTATCAGGCAGATGAGCAGGCAGGTGTCGCGCGGCTCAGCTGGCGAGTATCAGGCAGATGAGCAGGCAGGTGTCGCGCGGCTCAGCTGGCGAGTATCAGGCAGATGAGCAGGCAGGTGTCGCGCGGCTCAGCTGGCGAGTATCAGGCAGATGAGCAGGCAGGTGTCGCGCGGCTCAGCTGGCGAGTATCAGGCAGATGAGCAGGCAGGTGTCGCGCGGCTCAGCTGGCGAGTATCAGGCAGATGAGCAGGCAGGTGTCGCGCGGCTCAGCTGGCGAGTATCAGGCAGATGAGCAGGCAGGTGTCGCGCGGCTCAGCTGGCGAGTATCAGGCAGATGAGCAGGCAGGTGTCGCGCGGCTCAGCTGGCGAGTATCAGGCAGATGAGCAGGCAGGTGTCGCGCGGCTCAGCTGGCGAGTATCAGGCAGATGAGCAGGCAGGTGTCGCGCGGCTCAGCTGGCGAGTATCAGGCAGATGAGCAGGCAGGTGTCGCGCGGCTCAGCTGGCGAGTATCAGGCAGATGAGCAGGCAGGTGTCGCGCGGCTCAGCTGGCGAGTATCAGGCAGATGAGCAGGCAGGTGTCGCGCGGCTCAGCTGGCGAGTATCAGGCAGATGAGCAGGCAGGTGTCGCGCGGCTCAGCTGGCGAGTATCAGGCAGATGAGCAGGCAGGTGTCGCGCGGCTCAGCTGGCGAGTATCAGGCAGATGAGCAGGCAGGTGTCGCGCGGCTCAGCTGGCGAGTATCAGGCAGATGAGCAGGCAGGTGTCGCGCGGCTCAGCTGGCGAGTATCAGGCAGATGAGCAGGCAGGTGTCGCGCGGCTCAGCTGGCGAGTATCAGGCAGATGAGCAGGCAGGTGTCGCGCGGCTCAGCTGGCGAGTATCAGGCAGATGAGCAGGCAGGTGTCGCGCGGCTCAGCTGGCGAGTATCAGGCAGATGAGCAGGCAGGTGTCGCGCGGCTCAGCTGGCGAGTATCAGGCAGATGAGCAGGCAGGTGTCGCGCGGCTCAGCTGGCGAGTATCAGGCAGATGAGCAGGCAGGTGTCGCGCGGCTCAGCTGGCGAGTATCAGGCAGATGAGCAGGCAGGTGTCGCGCGGCTCAGCTGGCGAGTATCAGGCAGATGAGCAGGCAGGTGTCGCGCGGCTCAGCTGGCGAGTATCAGGCAGATGAGCAGGCAGGTGTCGCGCGGCTCAGCTGGCGAGTATCAGGCAGATGAGCAGGCAGGTGTCGCGCGGCTCAGCTGGCGAGTATCAGGCAGATGAGCAGGCAGGTGTCGCGCGGCTCAGCTGGCGAGTATCAGGCAGATGAGCAGGCAGGTGTCGCGCGGCTCAGCTGGCGAGTATCAGGCAGATGAGCAGGCAGGTGTCGCGCGGCTCAGCTGGCGAGTATCAGGCAGATGAGCAGGCAGGTGTCGCGCGGCTCAGCTGGCGAGTATCAGGCAGATGAGCAGGCAGGTGTCGCGCGGCTCAGCTGGCGAGTATCAGGCAGATGAGCAGGCAGGTGTCGCGCGGCTCAGCTGGCGAGTATCAGGCAGATGAGCAGGCAGGTGTCGCGCGGCTCAGCTGGCGAGTATCAGGCAGATGAGCAGGCAGGTGTCGCGCGGCTCAGCTGGCGAGTATCAGGCAGATGAGCAGGCAGGTGTCGCGCGGCTCAGCTGGCGAGTATCAGGCAGATGAGCAGGCAGGTGTCGCGCGGCTCAGCTGGCGAGTATCAGGCAGATGAGCAGGCAGGTGTCGCGCGGCTCAGCTGGCGAGTATCAGGCAGATGAGCAGGCAGGTGTCGCGCGGCTCAGCTGGCGAGTATCAGGCAGATGAGCAGGCAGGTGTCGCGCGGCTCAGCTGGCGAGTATCAGGCAGATGAGCAGGCAGGTGTCGCGCGGCTCAGCTGGCGAGTATCAGGCAGATGAGCAGGCAGGTGTCGCGCGGCTCAGCTGGCGAGTATCAGGCAGATGAGCAGGCAGGTGTCGCGCGGCTCAGCTGGCGAGTATCAGGCAGATGAGCAGGCAGGTGTCGCGCGGCTCAGCTGGCGAGTATCAGGCAGATGAGCAGGCAGGTGTCGCGCGGCTCAGCTGGCGAGTATCAGGCAGATGAGCAGGCAGGTGTCGCGCGGCTCAGCTGGCGAGTATCAGGCAGATGAGCAGGCAGGTGTCGCGCGGCTCAGCTGGCGAGTATCAGGCAGATGAGCAGGCAGGTGTCGCGCGGCTCAGCTGGCGAGTATCAGGCAGATGAGCAGGCAGGTGTCGCGCGGCTCAGCTGGCGAGTATCAGGCAGATGAGCAGGCAGGTGTCGCGCGGCTCAGCTGGCGAGTATCAGGCAGATGAGCAGGCAGGTGTCGCGCGGCTCAGCTGGCGAGTATCAGGCAGATGAGCAGGCAGGTGTCGCGCGGCTCAGCTGGCGAGTATCAGGCAGATGAGCAGGCAGGTGTCGCGCGGCTCAGCTGGCGAGTATCAGGCAGATGAGCAGGCAGGTGTCGCGCGGCTCAGCTGGCGAGTATCAGGCAGATGAGCAGGCAGGTGTCGCGCGGCTCAGCTGGCGAGTATCAGGCAGATGAGCAGGCAGGTGTCGCGCGGCTCAGCTGGCGAGTATCAGGCAGATGAGCAGGCAGGTGTCGCGCGGCTCAGCTGGCGAGTATCAGGCAGATGAGCAGGCAGGTGTCGCGCGGCTCAGCTGGCGAGTATCAGGCAGATGAGCAGGCAGGTGTCGCGCGGCTCAGCTGGCGAGTATCAGGCAGATGAGCAGGCAGGTGTCGCGCGGCTCAGCTGGCGAGTATCAGGCAGATGAGCAGGCAGGTGTCGCGCGGCTCAGCTGGCGAGTATCAGGCAGATGAGCAGGCAGGTGTCGCGCGGCTCAGCTGGCGAGTATCAGGCAGATGAGCAGGCAGGTGTCGCGCGGCTCAGCTGGCGAGTATCAGGCAGATGAGCAGGCAGGTGTCGCGCGGCTCAGCTGGCGAGTATCAGGCAGATGAGCAGGCAGGTGTCGCGCGGCTCAGCTGGCGAGTATCAGGCAGATGAGCAGGCAGGTGTCGCGCGGCTCAGCTGGCGAGTATCAGGCAGATGAGCAGGCAGGTGTCGCGCGGCTCAGCTGGCGAGTATCAGGCAGATGAGCAGGCAGGTGTCGCGCGGCTCAGCTGGCGAGTATCAGGCAGATGAGCAGGCAGGTGTCGCGCGGCTCAGCTGGCGAGTATCAGGCAGATGAGCAGGCAGGTGTCGCGCGGCTCAGCTGGCGAGTATCAGGCAGATGAGCAGGCAGGTGTCGCGCGGCTCAGCTGGCGAGTATCAGGCAGATGAGCAGGCAGGTGTCGCGCGGCTCAGCTGGCGAGTATCAGGCAGATGAGCAGGCAGGTGTCGCGCGGCTCAGCTGGCGAGTATCAGGCAGATGAGCAGGCAGGTGTCGCGCGGCTCAGCTGGCGAGTATCAGGCAGATGAGCAGGCAGGTGTCGCGCGGCTCAGCTGGCGAGTATCAGGCAGATGAGCAGGCAGGTGTCGCGCGGCTCAGCTGGCGAGTATCAGGCAGATGAGCAGGCAGGTGTCGCGCGGCTCAGCTGGCGAGTATCAGGCAGATGAGCAGGCAGGTGTCGCGCGGCTCAGCTGGCGAGTATCAGGCAGATGAGCAGGCAGGTGTCGCGCGGCTCAGCTGGCGAGTATCAGGCAGATGAGCAGGCAGGTGTCGCGCGGCTCAGCTGGCGAGTATCAGGCAGATGAGCAGGCAGGTGTCGCGCGGCTCAGCTGGCGAGTATCAGGCAGATGAGCAGGCAGGTGTCGCGCGGCTCAGCTGGCGAGTATCAGGCAGATGAGCAGGCAGGTGTCGCGCGGCTCAGCTGGCGAGTATCAGGCAGATGAGCAGGCAGGTGTCGCGCGGCTCAGCTGGCGAGTATCAGGCAGATGAGCAGGCAGGTGTCGCGCGGCTCAGCTGGCGAGTATCAGGCAGATGAGCAGGCAGGTGTCGCGCGGCTCAGCTGGCGAGTATCAGGCAGATGAGCAGGCAGGTGTCGCGCGGCTCAGCTGGCGAGTATCAGGCAGATGAGCAGGCAGGTGTCGCGCGGCTCAGCTGGCGAGTATCAGGCAGATGAGCAGGCAGGTGTCGCGCGGCTCAGCTGGCGAGTATCAGGCAGATGAGCAGGCAGGTGTCGCGCGGCTCAGCTGGCGAGTATCAGGCAGATGAGCAGGCAGGTGTCGCGCGGCTCAGCTGGCGAGTATCAGGCAGATGAGCAGGCAGGTGTCGCGCGGCTCAGCTGGCGAGTATCAGGCAGATGAGCAGGCAGGTGTCGCGCGGCTCAGCTGGCGAGTATCAGGCAGATGAGCAGGCAGGTGTCGCGCGGCTCAGCTGGCGAGTATCAGGCAGATGAGCAGGCAGGTGTCGCGCGGCTCAGCTGGCGAGTATCAGGCAGATGAGCAGGCAGGTGTCGCGCGGCTCAGCTGGCGAGTATCAGGCAGATGAGCAGGCAGGTGTCGCGCGGCTCAGCTGGCGAGTATCAGGCAGATGAGCAGGCAGGTGTCGCGCGGCTCAGCTGGCGAGTATCAGGCAGATGAGCAGGCAGGTGTCGCGCGGCTCAGCTGGCGAGTATCAGGCAGATGAGCAGGCAGGTGTCGCGCGGCTCAGCTGGCGAGTATCAGGCAGATGAGCAGGCAGGTGTCGCGCGGCTCAGCTGGCGAGTATCAGGCAGATGAGCAGGCAGGTGTCGCGCGGCTCAGCTGGCGAGTATCAGGCAGATGAGCAGGCAGGTGTCGCGCGGCTCAGCTGGCGAGTATCAGGCAGATGAGCAGGCAGGTGTCGCGCGGCTCAGCTGGCGAGTATCAGGCAGATGAGCAGGCAGGTGTCGCGCGGCTCAGCTGGCGAGTATCAGGCAGATGAGCAGGCAGGTGTCGCGCGGCTCAGCTGGCGAGTATCAGGCAGATGAGCAGGCAGGTGTCGCGCGGCTCAGCTGGCGAGTATCAGGCAGATGAGCAGGCAGGTGTCGCGCGGCTCAGCTGGCGAGTATCAGGCAGATGAGCAGGCAGGTGTCGCGCGGCTCAGCTGGCGAGTATCAGGCAGATGAGCAGGCAGGTGTCGCGCGGCTCAGCTGGCGAGTATCAGGCAGATGAGCAGGCAGGTGTCGCGCGGCTCAGCTGGCGAGTATCAGGCAGATGAGCAGGCAGGTGTCGCGCGGCTCAGCTGGCGAGTATCAGGCAGATGAGCAGGCAGGTGTCGCGCGGCTCAGCTGGCGAGTATCAGGCAGATGAGCAGGCAGGTGTCGCGCGGCTCAGCTGGCGAGTATCAGGCAGATGAGCAGGCAGGTGTCGCGCGGCTCAGCTGGCGAGTATCAGGCAGATGAGCAGGCAGGTGTCGCGCGGCTCAGCTGGCGAGTATCAGGCAGATGAGCAGGCAGGTGTCGCGCGGCTCAGCTGGCGAGTATCAGGCAGATGAGCAGGCAGGTGTCGCGCGGCTCAGCTGGCGAGTATCAGGCAGATGAGCAGGCAGGTGTCGCGCGGCTCAGCTGGCGAGTATCAGGCAGATGAGCAGGCAGGTGTCGCGCGGCTCAGCTGGCGAGTATCAGGCAGATGAGCAGGCAGGTGTCGCGCGGCTCAGCTGGCGAGTATCAGGCAGATGAGCAGGCAGGTGTCGCGCGGCTCAGCTGGCGAGTATCAGGCAGATGAGCAGGCAGGTGTCGCGCGGCTCAGCTGGCGAGTATCAGGCAGATGAGCAGGCAGGTGTCGCGCGGCTCAGCTGGCGAGTATCAGGCAGATGAGCAGGCAGGTGTCGCGCGGCTCAGCTGGCGAGTATCAGGCAGATGAGCAGGCAGGTGTCGCGCGGCTCAGCTGGCGAGTATCAGGCAGATGAGCAGGCAGGTGTCGCGCGGCTCAGCTGGCGAGTATCAGGCAGATGAGCAGGCAGGTGTCGCGCGGCTCAGCTGGCGAGTATCAGGCAGATGAGCAGGCAGGTGTCGCGCGGCTCAGCTGGCGAGTATCAGGCAGATGAGCAGGCAGGTGTCGCGCGGCTCAGCTGGCGAGTATCAGGCAGATGAGCAGGCAGGTGTCGCGCGGCTCAGCTGGCGAGTATCAGGCAGATGAGCAGGCAGGTGTCGCGCGGCTCAGCTGGCGAGTATCAGGCAGATGAGCAGGCAGGTGTCGCGCGGCTCAGCTGGCGAGTATCAGGCAGATGAGCAGGCAGGTGTCGCGCGGCTCAGCTGGCGAGTATCAGGCAGATGAGCAGGCAGGTGTCGCGCGGCTCAGCTGGCGAGTATCAGGCAGATGAGCAGGCAGGTGTCGCGCGGCTCAGCTGGCGAGTATCAGGCAGATGAGCAGGCAGGTGTCGCGCGGCTCAGCTGGCGAGTATCAGGCAGATGAGCAGGCAGGTGTCGCGCGGCTCAGCTGGCGAGTATCAGGCAGATGAGCAGGCAGGTGTCGCGCGGCTCAGCTGGCGAGTATCAGGCAGATGAGCAGGCAGGTGTCGCGCGGCTCAGCTGGCGAGTATCAGGCAGATGAGCAGGCAGGTGTCGCGCGGCTCAGCTGGCGAGTATCAGGCAGATGAGCAGGCAGGTGTCGCGCGGCTCAGCTGGCGAGTATCAGGCAGATGAGCAGGCAGGTGTCGCGCGGCTCAGCTGGCGAGTATCAGGCAGATGAGCAGGCAGGTGTCGCGCGGCTCAGCTGGCGAGTATCAGGCAGATGAGCAGGCAGGTGTCGCGCGGCTCAGCTGGCGAGTATCAGGCAGATGAGCAGGCAGGTGTCGCGCGGCTCAGCTGGCGAGTATCAGGCAGATGAGCAGGCAGGTGTCGCGCGGCTCAGCTGGCGAGTATCAGGCAGATGAGCAGGCAGGTGTCGCGCGGCTCAGCTGGCGAGTATCAGGCAGATGAGCAGGCAGGTGTCGCGCGGCTCAGCTGGCGAGTATCAGGCAGATGAGCAGGCAGGTGTCGCGCGGCTCAGCTGGCGAGTATCAGGCAGATGAGCAGGCAGGTGTCGCGCGGCTCAGCTGGCGAGTATCAGGCAGATGAGCAGGCAGGTGTCGCGCGGCTCAGCTGGCGAGTATCAGGCAGATGAGCAGGCAGGTGTCGCGCGGCTCAGCTGGCGAGTATCAGGCAGATGAGCAGGCAGGTGTCGCGCGGCTCAGCTGGCGAGTATCAGGCAGATGAGCAGGCAGGTGTCGCGCGGCTCAGCTGGCGAGTATCAGGCAGATGAGCAGGCAGGTGTCGCGCGGCTCAGCTGGCGAGTATCAGGCAGATGAGCAGGCAGGTGTCGCGCGGCTCAGCTGGCGAGTATCAGGCAGATGAGCAGGCAGGTGTCGCGCGGCTCAGCTGGCGAGTATCAGGCAGATGAGCAGGCAGGTGTCGCGCGGCTCAGCTGGCGAGTATCAGGCAGATGAGCAGGCAGGTGTCGCGCGGCTCAGCTGGCGAGTATCAGGCAGATGAGCAGGCAGGTGTCGCGCGGCTCAGCTGGCGAGTATCAGGCAGATGAGCAGGCAGGTGTCGCGCGGCTCAGCTGGCGAGTATCAGGCAGATGAGCAGGCAGGTGTCGCGCGGCTCAGCTGGCGAGTATCAGGCAGATGAGCAGGCAGGTGTCGCGCGGCTCAGCTGGCGAGTATCAGGCAGATGAGCAGGCAGGTGTCGCGCGGCTCAGCTGGCGAGTATCAGGCAGATGAGCAGGCAGGTGTCGCGCGGCTCAGCTGGCGAGTATCAGGCAGATGAGCAGGCAGGTGTCGCGCGGCTCAGCTGGCGAGTATCAGGCAGATGAGCAGGCAGGTGTCGCGCGGCTCAGCTGGCGAGTATCAGGCAGATGAGCAGGCAGGTGTCGCGCGGCTCAGCTGGCGAGTATCAGGCAGATGAGCAGGCAGGTGTCGCGCGGCTCAGCTGGCGAGTATCAGGCAGATGAGCAGGCAGGTGTCGCGCGGCTCAGCTGGCGAGTATCAGGCAGATGAGCAGGCAGGTGTCGCGCGGCTCAGCTGGCGAGTATCAGGCAGATGAGCAGGCAGGTGTCGCGCGGCTCAGCTGGCGAGTATCAGGCAGATGAGCAGGCAGGTGTCGCGCGGCTCAGCTGGCGAGTATCAGGCAGATGAGCAGGCAGGTGTCGCGCGGCTCAGCTGGCGAGTATCAGGCAGATGAGCAGGCAGGTGTCGCGCGGCTCAGCTGGCGAGTATCAGGCAGATGAGCAGGCAGGTGTCGCGCGGCTCAGCTGGCGAGTATCAGGCAGATGAGCAGGCAGGTGTCGCGCGGCTCAGCTGGCGAGTATCAGGCAGATGAGCAGGCAGGTGTCGCGCGGCTCAGCTGGCGAGTATCAGGCAGATGAGCAGGCAGGTGTCGCGCGGCTCAGCTGGCGAGTATCAGGCAGATGAGCAGGCAGGTGTCGCGCGGCTCAGCTGGCGAGTATCAGGCAGATGAGCAGGCAGGTGTCGCGCGGCTCAGCTGGCGAGTATCAGGCAGATGAGCAGGCAGGTGTCGCGCGGCTCAGCTGGCGAGTATCAGGCAGATGAGCAGGCAGGTGTCGCGCGGCTCAGCTGGCGAGTATCAGGCAGATGAGCAGGCAGGTGTCGCGCGGCTCAGCTGGCGAGTATCAGGCAGATGAGCAGGCAGGTGTCGCGCGGCTCAGCTGGCGAGTATCAGGCAGATGAGCAGGCAGGTGTCGCGCGGCTCAGCTGGCGAGTATCAGGCAGATGAGCAGGCAGGTGTCGCGCGGCTCAGCTGGCGAGTATCAGGCAGATGAGCAGGCAGGTGTCGCGCGGCTCAGCTGGCGAGTATCAGGCAGATGAGCAGGCAGGTGTCGCGCGGCTCAGCTGGCGAGTATCAGGCAGATGAGCAGGCAGGTGTCGCGCGGCTCAGCTGGCGAGTATCAGGCAGATGAGCAGGCAGGTGTCGCGCGGCTCAGCTGGCGAGTATCAGGCAGATGAGCAGGCAGGTGTCGCGCGGCTCAGCTGGCGAGTATCAGGCAGATGAGCAGGCAGGTGTCGCGCGGCTCAGCTGGCGAGTATCAGGCAGATGAGCAGGCAGGTGTCGCGCGGCTCAGCTGGCGAGTATCAGGCAGATGAGCAGGCAGGTGTCGCGCGGCTCAGCTGGCGAGTATCAGGCAGATGAGCAGGCAGGTGTCGCGCGGCTCAGCTGGCGAGTATCAGGCAGATGAGCAGGCAGGTGTCGCGCGGCTCAGCTGGCGAGTATCAGGCAGATGAGCAGGCAGGTGTCGCGCGGCTCAGCTGGCGAGTATCAGGCAGATGAGCAGGCAGGTGTCGCGCGGCTCAGCTGGCGAGTATCAGGCAGATGAGCAGGCAGGTGTCGCGCGGCTCAGCTGGCGAGTATCAGGCAGATGAGCAGGCAGGTGTCGCGCGGCTCAGCTGGCGAGTATCAGGCAGATGAGCAGGCAGGTGTCGCGCGGCTCAGCTGGCGAGTATCAGGCAGATGAGCAGGCAGGTGTCGCGCGGCTCAGCTGGCGAGTATCAGGCAGATGAGCAGGCAGGTGTCGCGCGGCTCAGCTGGCGAGTATCAGGCAGATGAGCAGGCAGGTGTCGCGCGGCTCAGCTGGCGAGTATCAGGCAGATGAGCAGGCAGGTGTCGCGCGGCTCAGCTGGCGAGTATCAGGCAGATGAGCAGGCAGGTGTCGCGCGGCTCAGCTGGCGAGTATCAGGCAGATGAGCAGGCAGGTGTCGCGCGGCTCAGCTGGCGAGTATCAGGCAGATGAGCAGGCAGGTGTCGCGCGGCTCAGCTGGCGAGTATCAGGCAGATGAGCAGGCAGGTGTCGCGCGGCTCAGCTGGCGAGTATCAGGCAGATGAGCAGGCAGGTGTCGCGCGGCTCAGCTGGCGAGTATCAGGCAGATGAGCAGGCAGGTGTCGCGCGGCTCAGCTGGCGAGTATCAGGCAGATGAGCAGGCAGGTGTCGCGCGGCTCAGCTGGCGAGTATCAGGCAGATGAGCAGGCAGGTGTCGCGCGGCTCAGCTGGCGAGTATCAGGCAGATGAGCAGGCAGGTGTCGCGCGGCTCAGCTGGCGAGTATCAGGCAGATGAGCAGGCAGGTGTCGCGCGGCTCAGCTGGCGAGTATCAGGCAGATGAGCAGGCAGGTGTCGCGCGGCTCAGCTGGCGAGTATCAGGCAGATGAGCAGGCAGGTGTCGCGCGGCTCAGCTGGCGAGTATCAGGCAGATGAGCAGGCAGGTGTCGCGCGGCTCAGCTGGCGAGTATCAGGCAGATGAGCAGGCAGGTGTCGCGCGGCTCAGCTGGCGAGTATCAGGCAGATGAGCAGGCAGGTGTCGCGCGGCTCAGCTGGCGAGTATCAGGCAGATGAGCAGGCAGGTGTCGCGCGGCTCAGCTGGCGAGTATCAGGCAGATGAGCAGGCAGGTGTCGCGCGGCTCAGCTGGCGAGTATCAGGCAGATGAGCAGGCAGGTGTCGCGCGGCTCAGCTGGCGAGTATCAGGCAGATGAGCAGGCAGGTGTCGCGCGGCTCAGCTGGCGAGTATCAGGCAGATGAGCAGGCAGGTGTCGCGCGGCTCAGCTGGCGAGTATCAGGCAGATGAGCAGGCAGGTGTCGCGCGGCTCAGCTGGCGAGTATCAGGCAGATGAGCAGGCAGGTGTCGCGCGGCTCAGCTGGCGAGTATCAGGCAGATGAGCAGGCAGGTGTCGCGCGGCTCAGCTGGCGAGTATCAGGCAGATGAGCAGGCAGGTGTCGCGCGGCTCAGCTGGCGAGTATCAGGCAGATGAGCAGGCAGGTGTCGCGCGGCTCAGCTGGCGAGTATCAGGCAGATGAGCAGGCAGGTGTCGCGCGGCTCAGCTGGCGAGTATCAGGCAGATGAGCAGGCAGGTGTCGCGCGGCTCAGCTGGCGAGTATCAGGCAGATGAGCAGGCAGGTGTCGCGCGGCTCAGCTGGCGAGTATCAGGCAGATGAGCAGGCAGGTGTCGCGCGGCTCAGCTGGCGAGTATCAGGCAGATGAGCAGGCAGGTGTCGCGCGGCTCAGCTGGCGAGTATCAGGCAGATGAGCAGGCAGGTGTCGCGCGGCTCAGCTGGCGAGTATCAGGCAGATGAGCAGGCAGGTGTCGCGCGGCTCAGCTGGCGAGTATCAGGCAGATGAGCAGGCAGGTGTCGCGCGGCTCAGCTGGCGAGTATCAGGCAGATGAGCAGGCAGGTGTCGCGCGGCTCAGCTGGCGAGTATCAGGCAGATGAGCAGGCAGGTGTCGCGCGGCTCAGCTGGCGAGTATCAGGCAGATGAGCAGGCAGGTGTCGCGCGGCTCAGCTGGCGAGTATCAGGCAGATGAGCAGGCAGGTGTCGCGCGGCTCAGCTGGCGAGTATCAGGCAGATGAGCAGGCAGGTGTCGCGCGGCTCAGCTGGCGAGTATCAGGCAGATGAGCAGGCAGGTGTCGCGCGGCTCAGCTGGCGAGTATCAGGCAGATGAGCAGGCAGGTGTCGCGCGGCTCAGCTGGCGAGTATCAGGCAGATGAGCAGGCAGGTGTCGCGCGGCTCAGCTGGCGAGTATCAGGCAGATGAGCAGGCAGGTGTCGCGCGGCTCAGCTGGCGAGTATCAGGCAGATGAGCAGGCAGGTGTCGCGCGGCTCAGCTGGCGAGTATCAGGCAGATGAGCAGGCAGGTGTCGCGCGGCTCAGCTGGCGAGTATCAGGCAGATGAGCAGGCAGGTGTCGCGCGGCTCAGCTGGCGAGTATCAGGCAGATGAGCAGGCAGGTGTCGCGCGGCTCAGCTGGCGAGTATCAGGCAGATGAGCAGGCAGGTGTCGCGCGGCTCAGCTGGCGAGTATCAGGCAGATGAGCAGGCAGGTGTCGCGCGGCTCAGCTGGCGAGTATCAGGCAGATGAGCAGGCAGGTGTCGCGCGGCTCAGCTGGCGAGTATCAGGCAGATGAGCAGGCAGGTGTCGCGCGGCTCAGCTGGCGAGTATCAGGCAGATGAGCAGGCAGGTGTCGCGCGGCTCAGCTGGCGAGTATCAGGCAGATGAGCAGGCAGGTGTCGCGCGGCTCAGCTGGCGAGTATCAGGCAGATGAGCAGGCAGGTGTCGCGCGGCTCAGCTGGCGAGTATCAGGCAGATGAGCAGGCAGGTGTCGCGCGGCTCAGCTGGCGAGTATCAGGCAGATGAGCAGGCAGGTGTCGCGCGGCTCAGCTGGCGAGTATCAGGCAGATGAGCAGGCAGGTGTCGCGCGGCTCAGCTGGCGAGTATCAGGCAGATGAGCAGGCAGGTGTCGCGCGGCTCAGCTGGCGAGTATCAGGCAGATGAGCAGGCAGGTGTCGCGCGGCTCAGCTGGCGAGTATCAGGCAGATGAGCAGGCAGGTGTCGCGCGGCTCAGCTGGCGAGTATCAGGCAGATGAGCAGGCAGGTGTCGCGCGGCTCAGCTGGCGAGTATCAGGCAGATGAGCAGGCAGGTGTCGCGCGGCTCAGCTGGCGAGTATCAGGCAGATGAGCAGGCAGGTGTCGCGCGGCTCAGCTGGCGAGTATCAGGCAGATGAGCAGGCAGGTGTCGCGCGGCTCAGCTGGCGAGTATCAGGCAGATGAGCAGGCAGGTGTCGCGCGGCTCAGCTGGCGAGTATCAGGCAGATGAGCAGGCAGGTGTCGCGCGGCTCAGCTGGCGAGTATCAGGCAGATGAGCAGGCAGGTGTCGCGCGGCTCAGCTGGCGAGTATCAGGCAGATGAGCAGGCAGGTGTCGCGCGGCTCAGCTGGCGAGTATCAGGCAGATGAGCAGGCAGGTGTCGCGCGGCTCAGCTGGCGAGTATCAGGCAGATGAGCAGGCAGGTGTCGCGCGGCTCAGCTGGCGAGTATCAGGCAGATGAGCAGGCAGGTGTCGCGCGGCTCAGCTGGCGAGTATCAGGCAGATGAGCAGGCAGGTGTCGCGCGGCTCAGCTGGCGAGTATCAGGCAGATGAGCAGGCAGGTGTCGCGCGGCTCAGCTGGCGAGTATCAGGCAGATGAGCAGGCAGGTGTCGCGCGGCTCAGCTGGCGAGTATCAGGCAGATGAGCAGGCAGGTGTCGCGCGGCTCAGCTGGCGAGTATCAGGCAGATGAGCAGGCAGGTGTCGCGCGGCTCAGCTGGCGAGTATCAGGCAGATGAGCAGGCAGGTGTCGCGCGGCTCAGCTGGCGAGTATCAGGCAGATGAGCAGGCAGGTGTCGCGCGGCTCAGCTGGCGAGTATCAGGCAGATGAGCAGGCAGGTGTCGCGCGGCTCAGCTGGCGAGTATCAGGCAGATGAGCAGGCAGGTGTCGCGCGGCTCAGCTGGCGAGTATCAGGCAGATGAGCAGGCAGGTGTCGCGCGGCTCAGCTGGCGAGTATCAGGCAGATGAGCAGGCAGGTGTCGCGCGGCTCAGCTGGCGAGTATCAGGCAGATGAGCAGGCAGGTGTCGCGCGGCTCAGCTGGCGAGTATCAGGCAGATGAGCAGGCAGGTGTCGCGCGGCTCAGCTGGCGAGTATCAGGCAGATGAGCAGGCAGGTGTCGCGCGGCTCAGCTGGCGAGTATCAGGCAGATGAGCAGGCAGGTGTCGCGCGGCTCAGCTGGCGAGTATCAGGCAGATGAGCAGGCAGGTGTCGCGCGGCTCAGCTGGCGAGTATCAGGCAGATGAGCAGGCAGGTGTCGCGCGGCTCAGCTGGCGAGTATCAGGCAGATGAGCAGGCAGGTGTCGCGCGGCTCAGCTGGCGAGTATCAGGCAGATGAGCAGGCAGGTGTCGCGCGGCTCAGCTGGCGAGTATCAGGCAGATGAGCAGGCAGGTGTCGCGCGGCTCAGCTGGCGAGTATCAGGCAGATGAGCAGGCAGGTGTCGCGCGGCTCAGCTGGCGAGTATCAGGCAGATGAGCAGGCAGGTGTCGCGCGGCTCAGCTGGCGAGTATCAGGCAGATGAGCAGGCAGGTGTCGCGCGGCTCAGCTGGCGAGTATCAGGCAGATGAGCAGGCAGGTGTCGCGCGGCTCAGCTGGCGAGTATCAGGCAGATGAGCAGGCAGGTGTCGCGCGGCTCAGCTGGCGAGTATCAGGCAGATGAGCAGGCAGGTGTCGCGCGGCTCAGCTGGCGAGTATCAGGCAGATGAGCAGGCAGGTGTCGCGCGGCTCAGCTGGCGAGTATCAGGCAGATGAGCAGGCAGGTGTCGCGCGGCTCAGCTGGCGAGTATCAGGCAGATGAGCAGGCAGGTGTCGCGCGGCTCAGCTGGCGAGTATCAGGCAGATGAGCAGGCAGGTGTCGCGCGGCTCAGCTGGCGAGTATCAGGCAGATGAGCAGGCAGGTGTCGCGCGGCTCAGCTGGCGAGTATCAGGCAGATGAGCAGGCAGGTGTCGCGCGGCTCAGCTGGCGAGTATCAGGCAGATGAGCAGGCAGGTGTCGCGCGGCTCAGCTGGCGAGTATCAGGCAGATGAGCAGGCAGGTGTCGCGCGGCTCAGCTGGCGAGTATCAGGCAGATGAGCAGGCAGGTGTCGCGCGGCTCAGCTGGCGAGTATCAGGCAGATGAGCAGGCAGGTGTCGCGCGGCTCAGCTGGCGAGTATCAGGCAGATGAGCAGGCAGGTGTCGCGCGGCTCAGCTGGCGAGTATCAGGCAGATGAGCAGGCAGGTGTCGCGCGGCTCAGCTGGCGAGTATCAGGCAGATGAGCAGGCAGGTGTCGCGCGGCTCAGCTGGCGAGTATCAGGCAGATGAGCAGGCAGGTGTCGCGCGGCTCAGCTGGCGAGTATCAGGCAGATGAGCAGGCAGGTGTCGCGCGGCTCAGCTGGCGAGTATCAGGCAGATGAGCAGGCAGGTGTCGCGCGGCTCAGCTGGCGAGTATCAGGCAGATGAGCAGGCAGGTGTCGCGCGGCTCAGCTGGCGAGTATCAGGCAGATGAGCAGGCAGGTGTCGCGCGGCTCAGCTGGCGAGTATCAGGCAGATGAGCAGGCAGGTGTCGCGCGGCTCAGCTGGCGAGTATCAGGCAGATGAGCAGGCAGGTGTCGCGCGGCTCAGCTGGCGAGTATCAGGCAGATGAGCAGGCAGGTGTCGCGCGGCTCAGCTGGCGAGTATCAGGCAGATGAGCAGGCAGGTGTCGCGCGGCTCAGCTGGCGAGTATCAGGCAGATGAGCAGGCAGGTGTCGCGCGGCTCAGCTGGCGAGTATCAGGCAGATGAGCAGGCAGGTGTCGCGCGGCTCAGCTGGCGAGTATCAGGCAGATGAGCAGGCAGGTGTCGCGCGGCTCAGCTGGCGAGTATCAGGCAGATGAGCAGGCAGGTGTCGCGCGGCTCAGCTGGCGAGTATCAGGCAGATGAGCAGGCAGGTGTCGCGCGGCTCAGCTGGCGAGTATCAGGCAGATGAGCAGGCAGGTGTCGCGCGGCTCAGCTGGCGAGTATCAGGCAGATGAGCAGGCAGGTGTCGCGCGGCTCAGCTGGCGAGTATCAGGCAGATGAGCAGGCAGGTGTCGCGCGGCTCAGCTGGCGAGTATCAGGCAGATGAGCAGGCAGGTGTCGCGCGGCTCAGCTGGCGAGTATCAGGCAGATGAGCAGGCAGGTGTCGCGCGGCTCAGCTGGCGAGTATCAGGCAGATGAGCAGGCAGGTGTCGCGCGGCTCAGCTGGCGAGTATCAGGCAGATGAGCAGGCAGGTGTCGCGCGGCTCAGCTGGCGAGTATCAGGCAGATGAGCAGGCAGGTGTCGCGCGGCTCAGCTGGCGAGTATCAGGCAGATGAGCAGGCAGGTGTCGCGCGGCTCAGCTGGCGAGTATCAGGCAGATGAGCAGGCAGGTGTCGCGCGGCTCAGCTGGCGAGTATCAGGCAGATGAGCAGGCAGGTGTCGCGCGGCTCAGCTGGCGAGTATCAGGCAGATGAGCAGGCAGGTGTCGCGCGGCTCAGCTGGCGAGTATCAGGCAGATGAGCAGGCAGGTGTCGCGCGGCTCAGCTGGCGAGTATCAGGCAGATGAGCAGGCAGGTGTCGCGCGGCTCAGCTGGCGAGTATCAGGCAGATGAGCAGGCAGGTGTCGCGCGGCTCAGCTGGCGAGTATCAGGCAGATGAGCAGGCAGGTGTCGCGCGGCTCAGCTGGCGAGTATCAGGCAGATGAGCAGGCAGGTGTCGCGCGGCTCAGCTGGCGAGTATCAGGCAGATGAGCAGGCAGGTGTCGCGCGGCTCAGCTGGCGAGTATCAGGCAGATGAGCAGGCAGGTGTCGCGCGGCTCAGCTGGCGAGTATCAGGCAGATGAGCAGGCAGGTGTCGCGCGGCTCAGCTGGCGAGTATCAGGCAGATGAGCAGGCAGGTGTCGCGCGGCTCAGCTGGCGAGTATCAGGCAGATGAGCAGGCAGGTGTCGCGCGGCTCAGCTGGCGAGTATCAGGCAGATGAGCAGGCAGGTGTCGCGCGGCTCAGCTGGCGAGTATCAGGCAGATGAGCAGGCAGGTGTCGCGCGGCTCAGCTGGCGAGTATCAGGCAGATGAGCAGGCAGGTGTCGCGCGGCTCAGCTGGCGAGTATCAGGCAGATGAGCAGGCAGGTGTCGCGCGGCTCAGCTGGCGAGTATCAGGCAGATGAGCAGGCAGGTGTCGCGCGGCTCAGCTGGCGAGTATCAGGCAGATGAGCAGGCAGGTGTCGCGCGGCTCAGCTGGCGAGTATCAGGCAGATGAGCAGGCAGGTGTCGCGCGGCTCAGCTGGCGAGTATCAGGCAGATGAGCAGGCAGGTGTCGCGCGGCTCAGCTGGCGAGTATCAGGCAGATGAGCAGGCAGGTGTCGCGCGGCTCAGCTGGCGAGTATCAGGCAGATGAGCAGGCAGGTGTCGCGCGGCTCAGCTGGCGAGTATCAGGCAGATGAGCAGGCAGGTGTCGCGCGGCTCAGCTGGCGAGTATCAGGCAGATGAGCAGGCAGGTGTCGCGCGGCTCAGCTGGCGAGTATCAGGCAGATGAGCAGGCAGGTGTCGCGCGGCTCAGCTGGCGAGTATCAGGCAGATGAGCAGGCAGGTGTCGCGCGGCTCAGCTGGCGAGTATCAGGCAGATGAGCAGGCAGGTGTCGCGCGGCTCAGCTGGCGAGTATCAGGCAGATGAGCAGGCAGGTGTCGCGCGGCTCAGCTGGCGAGTATCAGGCAGATGAGCAGGCAGGTGTCGCGCGGCTCAGCTGGCGAGTATCAGGCAGATGAGCAGGCAGGTGTCGCGCGGCTCAGCTGGCGAGTATCAGGCAGATGAGCAGGCAGGTGTCGCGCGGCTCAGCTGGCGAGTATCAGGCAGATGAGCAGGCAGGTGTCGCGCGGCTCAGCTGGCGAGTATCAGGCAGATGAGCAGGCAGGTGTCGCGCGGCTCAGCTGGCGAGTATCAGGCAGATGAGCAGGCAGGTGTCGCGCGGCTCAGCTGGCGAGTATCAGGCAGATGAGCAGGCAGGTGTCGCGCGGCTCAGCTGGCGAGTATCAGGCAGATGAGCAGGCAGGTGTCGCGCGGCTCAGCTGGCGAGTATCAGGCAGATGAGCAGGCAGGTGTCGCGCGGCTCAGCTGGCGAGTATCAGGCAGATGAGCAGGCAGGTGTCGCGCGGCTCAGCTGGCGAGTATCAGGCAGATGAGCAGGCAGGTGTCGCGCGGCTCAGCTGGCGAGTATCAGGCAGATGAGCAGGCAGGTGTCGCGCGGCTCAGCTGGCGAGTATCAGGCAGATGAGCAGGCAGGTGTCGCGCGGCTCAGCTGGCGAGTATCAGGCAGATGAGCAGGCAGGTGTCGCGCGGCTCAGCTGGCGAGTATCAGGCAGATGAGCAGGCAGGTGTCGCGCGGCTCAGCTGGCGAGTATCAGGCAGATGAGCAGGCAGGTGTCGCGCGGCTCAGCTGGCGAGTATCAGGCAGATGAGCAGGCAGGTGTCGCGCGGCTCAGCTGGCGAGTATCAGGCAGATGAGCAGGCAGGTGTCGCGCGGCTCAGCTGGCGAGTATCAGGCAGATGAGCAGGCAGGTGTCGCGCGGCTCAGCTGGCGAGTATCAGGCAGATGAGCAGGCAGGTGTCGCGCGGCTCAGCTGGCGAGTATCAGGCAGATGAGCAGGCAGGTGTCGCGCGGCTCAGCTGGCGAGTATCAGGCAGATGAGCAGGCAGGTGTCGCGCGGCTCAGCTGGCGAGTATCAGGCAGATGAGCAGGCAGGTGTCGCGCGGCTCAGCTGGCGAGTATCAGGCAGATGAGCAGGCAGGTGTCGCGCGGCTCAGCTGGCGAGTATCAGGCAGATGAGCAGGCAGGTGTCGCGCGGCTCAGCTGGCGAGTATCAGGCAGATGAGCAGGCAGGTGTCGCGCGGCTCAGCTGGCGAGTATCAGGCAGATGAGCAGGCAGGTGTCGCGCGGCTCAGCTGGCGAGTATCAGGCAGATGAGCAGGCAGGTGTCGCGCGGCTCAGCTGGCGAGTATCAGGCAGATGAGCAGGCAGGTGTCGCGCGGCTCAGCTGGCGAGTATCAGGCAGATGAGCAGGCAGGTGTCGCGCGGCTCAGCTGGCGAGTATCAGGCAGATGAGCAGGCAGGTGTCGCGCGGCTCAGCTGGCGAGTATCAGGCAGATGAGCAGGCAGGTGTCGCGCGGCTCAGCTGGCGAGTATCAGGCAGATGAGCAGGCAGGTGTCGCGCGGCTCAGCTGGCGAGTATCAGGCAGATGAGCAGGCAGGTGTCGCGCGGCTCAGCTGGCGAGTATCAGGCAGATGAGCAGGCAGGTGTCGCGCGGCTCAGCTGGCGAGTATCAGGCAGATGAGCAGGCAGGTGTCGCGCGGCTCAGCTGGCGAGTATCAGGCAGATGAGCAGGCAGGTGTCGCGCGGCTCAGCTGGCGAGTATCAGGCAGATGAGCAGGCAGGTGTCGCGCGGCTCAGCTGGCGAGTATCAGGCAGATGAGCAGGCAGGTGTCGCGCGGCTCAGCTGGCGAGTATCAGGCAGATGAGCAGGCAGGTGTCGCGCGGCTCAGCTGGCGAGTATCAGGCAGATGAGCAGGCAGGTGTCGCGCGGCTCAGCTGGCGAGTATCAGGCAGATGAGCAGGCAGGTGTCGCGCGGCTCAGCTGGCGAGTATCAGGCAGATGAGCAGGCAGGTGTCGCGCGGCTCAGCTGGCGAGTATCAGGCAGATGAGCAGGCAGGTGTCGCGCGGCTCAGCTGGCGAGTATCAGGCAGATGAGCAGGCAGGTGTCGCGCGGCTCAGCTGGCGAGTATCAGGCAGATGAGCAGGCAGGTGTCGCGCGGCTCAGCTGGCGAGTATCAGGCAGATGAGCAGGCAGGTGTCGCGCGGCTCAGCTGGCGAGTATCAGGCAGATGAGCAGGCAGGTGTCGCGCGGCTCAGCTGGCGAGTATCAGGCAGATGAGCAGGCAGGTGTCGCGCGGCTCAGCTGGCGAGTATCAGGCAGATGAGCAGGCAGGTGTCGCGCGGCTCAGCTGGCGAGTATCAGGCAGATGAGCAGGCAGGTGTCGCGCGGCTCAGCTGGCGAGTATCAGGCAGATGAGCAGGCAGGTGTCGCGCGGCTCAGCTGGCGAGTATCAGGCAGATGAGCAGGCAGGTGTCGCGCGGCTCAGCTGGCGAGTATCAGGCAGATGAGCAGGCAGGTGTCGCGCGGCTCAGCTGGCGAGTATCAGGCAGATGAGCAGGCAGGTGTCGCGCGGCTCAGCTGGCGAGTATCAGGCAGATGAGCAGGCAGGTGTCGCGCGGCTCAGCTGGCGAGTATCAGGCAGATGAGCAGGCAGGTGTCGCGCGGCTCAGCTGGCGAGTATCAGGCAGATGAGCAGGCAGGTGT
The DNA here is from genome assembly GCF_032452875.1 of Bos javanicus. Classification (NCBI taxonomy): domain Eukaryota; kingdom Metazoa; phylum Chordata; class Mammalia; order Artiodactyla; family Bovidae; genus Bos; species Bos javanicus. Next base: position 161,029 of record NW_026893888.1, read on the forward strand.
CGCGCGGCTCAGCTGGCGAGTATCAGGCAGATGAGCAGGCAGGTGTCGCGCGGCTCAGCTGGCGAGTATCAGGCAGATGAGCAGGCAGGTGTCGCGCGGCTCAGCTGGCGAGTATCAGGCAGATGAGCAGGCAGGTGTCGCGCGGCTCAGCTGGCGAGTATCAGGCAGATGAGCAGGCAGGTGTCGCGCGGCTCAGCTGGCGAGTATCAGGCAGATGAGCAGGCAGGTGTCGCGCGGCTCAGCTGGCGAGTATCAGGCAGATGAGCAGGCAGGTGTCGCGCGGCTCAGCTGGCGAGTATCAGGCAGATGAGCAGGCAGGTGTCGCGCGGCTCAGCTGGCGAGTATCAGGCAGATGAGCAGGCAGGTGTCGCGCGGCTCAGCTGGCGAGTATCAGGCAGATGAGCAGGCAGGTGTCGCGCGGCTCAGCTGGCGAGTATCAGGCAGATGAGCAGGCAGGTGTCGCGCGGCTCAGCTGGCGAGTATCAGGCAGATGAGCAGGCAGGTGTCGCGCGGCTCAGCTGGCGAGTATCAGGCAGATGAGCAGGCAGGTGTCGCGCGGCTCAGCTGGCGAGTATCAGGCAGATGAGCAGGCAGGTGTCGCGCGGCTCAGCTGGCGAGTATCAGGCAGATGAGCAGGCAGGTGTCGCGCGGCTCAGCTGGCGAGTATCAGGCAGATGAGCAGGCAGGTGTCGCGCGGCTCAGCTGGCGAGTATCAGGCAGATGAGCAGGCAGGTGTCGCGCGGCTCAGCTGGCGAGTATCAGGCAGATGAGCAGGCAGGTGTCGCGCGGCTCAGCTGGCGAGTATCAGGCAGATGAGCAGGCAGGTGTCGCGCGGCTCAGCTGGCGAGTATCAGGCAGATGAGCAGGCAGGTGTCGCGCGGCTCAGCTGGCGAGTATCAGGCAGATGAGCAGGCAGGTGTCGCGCGGCTCAGCTGGCGAGTATCAGGCAGATGAGCAGGCAGGTGTCGCGCGGCTCAGCTGGCGAGTATCAGGCAGATGAGCAGGCAGGTGTCGCGCGGCTCAGCTGGCGAGTATCAGGCAGATGAGCAGGCAGGTGTCGCGCGGCTCAGCTGGCGAGTATCAGGCAGATGAGCAGGCAGGTGTCGCGCGGCTCAGCTGGCGAGTATCAGGCAGATGAGCAGGCAGGTGTCGCGCGGCTCAGCTGGCGAGTATCAGGCAGATGAGCAGGCAGGTGTCGCGCGGCTCAGCTGGCGAGTATCAGGCAGATGAGCAGGCAGGTGTCGCGCGGCTCAGCTGGCGAGTATCAGGCAGATGAGCAGGCAGGTGTCGCGCGGCTCAGCTGGCGAGTATCAGGCAGATGAGCAGGCAGGTGTCGCGCGGCTCAGCTGGCGAGTATCAGGCAGATGAGCAGGCAGGTGTCGCGCGGCTCAGCTGGCGAGTATCAGGCAGATGAGCAGGCAGGTGTCGCGCGGCTCAGCTGGCGAGTATCAGGCAGATGAGCAGGCAGGTGTCGCGCGGCTCAGCTGGCGAGTATCAGGCAGATGAGCAGGCAGGTGTCGCGCGGCTCAGCTGGCGAGTATCAGGCAGATGAGCAGGCAGGTGTCGCGCGGCTCAGCTGGCGAGTATCAGGCAGATGAGCAGGCAGGTGTCGCGCGGCTCAGCTGGCGAGTATCAGGCAGATGAGCAGGCAGGTGTCGCGCGGCTCAGCTGGCGAGTATCAGGCAGATGAGCAGGCAGGTGTCGCGCGGCTCAGCTGGCGAGTATCAGGCAGATGAGCAGGCAGGTGTCGCGCGGCTCAGCTGGCGAGTATCAGGCAGATGAGCAGGCAGGTGTCGCGCGGCTCAGCTGGCGAGTATCAGGCAGATGAGCAGGCAGGTGTCGCGCGGCTCAGCTGGCGAGTATCAGGCAGATGAGCAGGCAGGTGTCGCGCGGCTCAGCTGGCGAGTATCAGGCAGATGAGCAGGCAGGTGTCGCGCGGCTCAGCTGGCGAGTATCAGGCAGATGAGCAGGCAGGTGTCGCGCGGCTCAGCTGGCGAGTATCAGGCAGATGAGCAGGCAGGTGTCGCGCGGCTCAGCTGGCGAGTATCAGGCAGATGAGCAGGCAGGTGTCGCGCGGCTCAGCTGGCGAGTATCAGGCAGATGAGCAGGCAGGTGTCGCGCGGCTCAGCTGGCGAGTATCAGGCAGATGAGCAGGCAGGTGTCGCGCGGCTCAGCTGGCGAGTATCAGGCAGATGAGCAGGCAGGTGTCGCGCGGCTCAGCTGGCGAGTATCAGGCAGATGAGCAGGCAGGTGTCGCGCGGCTCAGCTGGCGAGTATCAGGCAGATGAGCAGGCAGGTGTCGCGCGGCTCAGCTGGCGAGTATCAGGCAGATGAGCAGGCAGGTGTCGCGCGGCTCAGCTGGCGAGTATCAGGCAGATGAGCAGGCAGGTGTCGCGCGGCTCAGCTGGCGAGTATCAGGCAGATGAGCAGGCAGGTGTCGCGCGGCTCAGCTGGCGAGTATCAGGCAGATGAGCAGGCAGGTGTCGCGCGGCTCAGCTGGCGAGTATCAGGCAGATGAGCAGGCAGGTGTCGCGCGGCTCAGCTGGCGAGTATCAGGCAGATGAGCAGGCAGGTGTCGCGCGGCTCAGCTGGCGAGTATCAGGCAGATGAGCAGGCAGGTGTCGCGCGGCTCAGCTGGCGAGTATCAGGCAGATGAGCAGGCAGGTGTCGCGCGGCTCAGCTGGCGAGTATCAGGCAGATGAGCAGGCAGGTGTCGCGCGGCTCAGCTGGCGAGTATCAGGCAGATGAGCAGGCAGGTGTCGCGCGGCTCAGCTGGCGAGTATCAGGCAGATGAGCAGGCAGGTGTCGCGCGGCTCAGCTGGCGAGTATCAGGCAGATGAGCAGGCAGGTGTCGCGCGGCTCAGCTGGCGAGTATCAGGCAGATGAGCAGGCAGGTGTCGCGCGGCTCAGCTGGCGAGTATCAGGCAGATGAGCAGGCAGGTGTCGCGCGGCTCAGCTGGCGAGTATCAGGCAGATGAGCAGGCAGGTGTCGCGCGGCTCAGCTGGCGAGTATCAGGCAGATGAGCAGGCAGGTGTCGCGCGGCTCAGCTGGCGAGTATCAGGCAGATGAGCAGGCAGGTGTCGCGCGGCTCAGCTGGCGAGTATCAGGCAGATGAGCAGGCAGGTGTCGCGCGGCTCAGCTGGCGAGTATCAGGCAGATGAGCAGGCAGGTGTCGCGCGGCTCAGCTGGCGAGTATCAGGCAGATGAGCAGGCAGGTGTCGCGCGGCTCAGCTGGCGAGTATCAGGCAGATGAGCAGGCAGGTGTCGCGCGGCTCAGCTGGCGAGTATCAGGCAGATGAGCAGGCAGGTGTCGCGCGGCTCAGCTGGCGAGTATCAGGCAGATGAGCAGGCAGGTGTCGCGCGGCTCAGCTGGCGAGTATCAGGCAGATGAGCAGGCAGGTGTCGCGCGGCTCAGCTGGCGAGTATCAGGCAGATGAGCAGGCAGGTGTCGCGCGGCTCAGCTGGCGAGTATCAGGCAGATGAGCAGGCAGGTGTCGCGCGGCTCAGCTGGCGAGTATCAGGCAGATGAGCAGGCAGGTGTCGCGCGGCTCAGCTGGCGAGTATCAGGCAGATGAGCAGGCAGGTGTCGCGCGGCTCAGCTGGCGAGTATCAGGCAGATGAGCAGGCAGGTGTCGCGCGGCTCAGCTGGCGAGTATCAGGCAGATGAGCAGGCAGGTGTCGCGCGGCTCAGCTGGCGAGTATCAGGCAGATGAGCAGGCAGGTGTCGCGCGGCTCAGCTGGCGAGTATCAGGCAGATGAGCAGGCAGGTGTCGCGCGGCTCAGCTGGCGAGTATCAGGCAGATGAGCAGGCAGGTGTCGCGCGGCTCAGCTGGCGAGTATCAGGCAGATGAGCAGGCAGGTGTCGCGCGGCTCAGCTGGCGAGTATCAGGCAGATGAGCAGGCAGGTGTCGCGCGGCTCAGCTGGCGAGTATCAGGCAGATGAGCAGGCAGGTGTCGCGCGGCTCAGCTGGCGAGTATCAGGCAGATGAGCAGGCAGGTGTCGCGCGGCTCAGCTGGCGAGTATCAGGCAGATGAGCAGGCAGGTGTCGCGCGGCTCAGCTGGCGAGTATCAGGCAGATGAGCAGGCAGGTGTCGCGCGGCTCAGCTGGCGAGTATCAGGCAGATGAGCAGGCAGGTGTCGCGCGGCTCAGCTGGCGAGTATCAGGCAGATGAGCAGGCAGGTGTCGCGCGGCTCAGCTGGCGAGTATCAGGCAGATGAGCAGGCAGGTGTCGCGCGGCTCAGCTGGCGAGTATCAGGCAGATGAGCAGGCAGGTGTCGCGCGGCTCAGCTGGCGAGTATCAGGCAGATGAGCAGGCAGGTGTCGCGCGGCTCAGCTGGCGAGTATCAGGCAGATGAGCAGGCAGGTGTCGCGCGGCTCAGCTGGCGAGTATCAGGCAGATGAGCAGGCAGGTGTCGCGCGGCTCAGCTGGCGAGTATCAGGCAGATGAGCAGGCAGGTGTCGCGCGGCTCAGCTGGCGAGTATCAGGCAGATGAGCAGGCAGGTGTCGCGCGGCTCAGCTGGCGAGTATCAGGCAGATGAGCAGGCAGGTGTCGCGCGGCTCAGCTGGCGAGTATCAGGCAGATGAGCAGGCAGGTGTCGCGCGGCTCAGCTGGCGAGTATCAGGCAGATGAGCAGGCAGGTGTCGCGCGGCTCAGCTGGCGAGTATCAGGCAGATGAGCAGGCAGGTGTCGCGCGGCTCAGCTGGCGAGTATCAGGCAGATGAGCAGGCAGGTGTCGCGCGGCTCAGCTGGCGAGTATCAGGCAGATGAGCAGGCAGGTGTCGCGCGGCTCAGCTGGCGAGTATCAGGCAGATGAGCAGGCAGGTGTCGCGCGGCTCAGCTGGCGAGTATCAGGCAGATGAGCAGGCAGGTGTCGCGCGGCTCAGCTGGCGAGTATCAGGCAGATGAGCAGGCAGGTGTCGCGCGGCTCAGCTGGCGAGTATCAGGCAGATGAGCAGGCAGGTGTCGCGCGGCTCAGCTGGCGAGTATCAGGCAGATGAGCAGGCAGGTGTCGCGCGGCTCAGCTGGCGAGTATCAGGCAGATGAGCAGGCAGGTGTCGCGCGGCTCAGCTGGCGAGTATCAGGCAGATGAGCAGGCAGGTGTCGCGCGGCTCAGCTGGCGAGTATCAGGCAGATGAGCAGGCAGGTGTCGCGCGGCTCAGCTGGCGAGTATCAGGCAGATGAGCAGGCAGGTGTCGCGCGGCTCAGCTGGCGAGTATCAGGCAGATGAGCAGGCAGGTGTCGCGCGGCTCAGCTGGCGAGTATCAGGCAGATGAGCAGGCAGGTGTCGCGCGGCTCAGCTGGCGAGTATCAGGCAGATGAGCAGGCAGGTGTCGCGCGGCTCAGCTGGCGAGTATCAGGCAGATGAGCAGGCAGGTGTCGCGCGGCTCAGCTGGCGAGTATCAGGCAGATGAGCAGGCAGGTGTCGCGCGGCTCAGCTGGCGAGTATCAGGCAGATGAGCAGGCAGGTGTCGCGCGGCTCAGCTGGCGAGTATCAGGCAGATGAGCAGGCAGGTGTCGCGCGGCTCAGCTGGCGAGTATCAGGCAGATGAGCAGGCAGGTGTCGCGCGGCTCAGCTGGCGAGTATCAGGCAGATGAGCAGGCAGGTGTCGCGCGGCTCAGCTGGCGAGTATCAGGCAGATGAGCAGGCAGGTGTCGCGCGGCTCAGCTGGCGAGTATCAGGCAGATGAGCAGGCAGGTGTCGCGCGGCTCAGCTGGCGAGTATCAGGCAGATGAGCAGGCAGGTGTCGCGCGGCTCAGCTGGCGAGTATCAGGCAGATGAGCAGGCAGGTGTCGCGCGGCTCAGCTGGCGAGTATCAGGCAGATGAGCAGGCAGGTGTCGCGCGGCTCAGCTGGCGAGTATCAGGCAGATGAGCAGGCAGGTGTCGCGCGGCTCAGCTGGCGAGTATCAGGCAGATGAGCAGGCAGGTGTCGCGCGGCTCAGCTGGCGAGTATCAGGCAGATGAGCAGGCAGGTGTCGCGCGGCTCAGCTGGCGAGTATCAGGCAGATGAGCAGGCAGGTGTCGCGCGGCTCAGCTGGCGAGTATCAGGCAGATGAGCAGGCAGGTGTCGCGCGGCTCAGCTGGCGAGTATCAGGCAGATGAGCAGGCAGGTGTCGCGCGGCTCAGCTGGCGAGTATCAGGCAGATGAGCAGGCAGGTGTCGCGCGGCTCAGCTGGCGAGTATCAGGCAGATGAGCAGGCAGGTGTCGCGCGGCTCAGCTGGCGAGTATCAGGCAGATGAGCAGGCAGGTGTCGCGCGGCTCAGCTGGCGAGTATCAGGCAGATGAGCAGGCAGGTGTCGCGCGGCTCAGCTGGCGAGTATCAGGCAGATGAGCAGGCAGGTGTCGCGCGGCTCAGCTGGCGAGTATCAGGCAGATGAGCAGGCAGGTGTCGCGCGGCTCAGCTGGCGAGTATCAGGCAGATGAGCAGGCAGGTGTCGCGCGGCTCAGCTGGCGAGTATCAGGCAGATGAGCAGGCAGGTGTCGCGCGGCTCAGCTGGCGAGTATCAGGCAGATGAGCAGGCAGGTGTCGCGCGGCTCAGCTGGCGAGTATCAGGCAGATGAGCAGGCAGGTGTCGCGCGGCTCAGCTGGCGAGTATCAGGCAGATGAGCAGGCAGGTGTCGCGCGGCTCAGCTGGCGAGTATCAGGCAGATGAGCAGGCAGGTGTCGCGCGGCTCAGCTGGCGAGTATCAGGCAGATGAGCAGGCAGGTGTCGCGCGGCTCAGCTGGCGAGTATCAGGCAGATGAGCAGGCAGGTGTCGCGCGGCTCAGCTGGCGAGTATCAGGCAGATGAGCAGGCAGGTGTCGCGCGGCTCAGCTGGCGAGTATCAGGCAGATGAGCAGGCAGGTGTCGCGCGGCTCAGCTGGCGAGTATCAGGCAGATGAGCAGGCAGGTGTCGCGCGGCTCAGCTGGCGAGTATCAGGCAGATGAGCAGGCAGGTGTCGCGCGGCTCAGCTGGCGAGTATCAGGCAGATGAGCAGGCAGGTGTCGCGCGGCTCAGCTGGCGAGTATCAGGCAGATGAGCAGGCAGGTGTCGCGCGGCTCAGCTGGCGAGTATCAGGCAGATGAGCAGGCAGGTGTCGCGCGGCTCAGCTGGCGAGTATCAGGCAGATGAGCAGGCAGGTGTCGCGCGGCTCAGCTGGCGAGTATCAGGCAGATGAGCAGGCAGGTGTCGCGCGGCTCAGCTGGCGAGTATCAGGCAGATGAGCAGGCAGGTGTCGCGCGGCTCAGCTGGCGAGTATCAGGCAGATGAGCAGGCAGGTGTCGCGCGGCTCAGCTGGCGAGTATCAGGCAGATGAGCAGGCAGGTGTCGCGCGGCTCAGCTGGCGAGTATCAGGCAGATGAGCAGGCAGGTGTCGCGCGGCTCAGCTGGCGAGTATCAGGCAGATGAGCAGGCAGGTGTCGCGCGGCTCAGCTGGCGAGTATCAGGCAGATGAGCAGGCAGGTGTCGCGCGGCTCAGCTGGCGAGTATCAGGCAGATGAGCAGGCAGGTGTCGCGCGGCTCAGCTGGCGAGTATCAGGCAGATGAGCAGGCAGGTGTCGCGCGGCTCAGCTGGCGAGTATCAGGCAGATGAGCAGGCAGGTGTCGCGCGGCTCAGCTGGCGAGTATCAGGCAGATGAGCAGGCAGGTGTCGCGCGGCTCAGCTGGCGAGTATCAGGCAGATGAGCAGGCAGGTGTCGCGCGGCTCAGCTGGCGAGTATCAGGCAGATGAGCAGGCAGGTGTCGCGCGGCTCAGCTGGCGAGTATCAGGCAGATGAGCAGGCAGGTGTCGCGCGGCTCAGCTGGCGAGTATCAGGCAGATGAGCAGGCAGGTGTCGCGCGGCTCAGCTGGCGAGTATCAGGCAGATGAGCAGGCAGGTGTCGCGCGGCTCAGCTGGCGAGTATCAGGCAGATGAGCAGGCAGGTGTCGCGCGGCTCAGCTGGCGAGTATCAGGCAGATGAGCAGGCAGGTGTCGCGCGGCTCAGCTGGCGAGTATCAGGCAGATGAGCAGGCAGGTGTCGCGCGGCTCAGCTGGCGAGTATCAGGCAGATGAGCAGGCAGGTGTCGCGCGGCTCAGCTGGCGAGTATCAGGCAGATGAGCAGGCAGGTGTCGCGCGGCTCAGCTGGCGAGTATCAGGCAGATGAGCAGGCAGGTGTCGCGCGGCTCAGCTGGCGAGTATCAGGCAGATGAGCAGGCAGGTGTCGCGCGGCTCAGCTGGCGAGTATCAGGCAGATGAGCAGGCAGGTGTCGCGCGGCTCAGCTGGCGAGTATCAGGCAGATGAGCAGGCAGGTGTCGCGCGGCTCAGCTGGCGAGTATCAGGCAGATGAGCAGGCAGGTGTCGCGCGGCTCAGCTGGCGAGTATCAGGCAGATGAGCAGGCAGGTGTCGCGCGGCTCAGCTGGCGAGTATCAGGCAGATGAGCAGGCAGGTGTCGCGCGGCTCAGCTGGCGAGTATCAGGCAGATGAGCAGGCAGGTGTCGCGCGGCTCAGCTGGCGAGTATCAGGCAGATGAGCAGGCAGGTGTCGCGCGGCTCAGCTGGCGAGTATCAGGCAGATGAGCAGGCAGGTGTCGCGCGGCTCAGCTGGCGAGTATCAGGCAGATGAGCAGGCAGGTGTCGCGCGGCTCAGCTGGCGAGTATCAGGCAGATGAGCAGGCAGGTGTCGCGCGGCTCAGCTGGCGAGTATCAGGCAGATGAGCAGGCAGGTGTCGCGCGGCTCAGCTGGCGAGTATCAGGCAGATGAGCAGGCAGGTGTCGCGCGGCTCAGCTGGCGAGTATCAGGCAGATGAGCAGGCAGGTGTCGCGCGGCTCAGCTGGCGAGTATCAGGCAGATGAGCAGGCAGGTGTCGCGCGGCTCAGCTGGCGAGTATCAGGCAGATGAGCAGGCAGGTGTCGCGCGGCTCAGCTGGCGAGTATCAGGCAGATGAGCAGGCAGGTGTCGCGCGGCTCAGCTGGCGAGTATCAGGCAGATGAGCAGGCAGGTGTCGCGCGGCTCAGCTGGCGAGTATCAGGCAGATGAGCAGGCAGGTGTCGCGCGGCTCAGCTGGCGAGTATCAGGCAGATGAGCAGGCAGGTGTCGCGCGGCTCAGCTGGCGAGTATCAGGCAGATGAGCAGGCAGGTGTCGCGCGGCTCAGCTGGCGAGTATCAGGCAGATGAGCAGGCAGGTGTCGCGCGGCTCAGCTGGCGAGTATCAGGCAGATGAGCAGGCAGGTGTCGCGCGGCTCAGCTGGCGAGTATCAGGCAGATGAGCAGGCAGGTGTCGCGCGGCTCAGCTGGCGAGTATCAGGCAGATGAGCAGGCAGGTGTCGCGCGGCTCAGCTGGCGAGTATCAGGCAGATGAGCAGGCAGGTGTCGCGCGGCTCAGCTGGCGAGTATCAGGCAGATGAGCAGGCAGGTGTCGCGCGGCTCAGCTGGCGAGTATCAGGCAGATGAGCAGGCAGGTGTCGCGCGGCTCAGCTGGCGAGTATCAGGCAGATGAGCAGGCAGGTGTCGCGCGGCTCAGCTGGCGAGTATCAGGCAGATGAGCAGGCAGGTGTCGCGCGGCTCAGCTGGCGAGTATCAGGCAGATGAGCAGGCAGGTGTCGCGCGGCTCAGCTGGCGAGTATCAGGCAGATGAGCAGGCAGGTGTCGCGCGGCTCAGCTGGCGAGTATCAGGCAGATGAGCAGGCAGGTGTCGCGCGGCTCAGCTGGCGAGTATCAGGCAGATGAGCAGGCAGGTGTCGCGCGGCTCAGCTGGCGAGTATCAGGCAGATGAGCAGGCAGGTGTCGCGCGGCTCAGCTGGCGAGTATCAGGCAGATGAGCAGGCAGGTGTCGCGCGGCTCAGCTGGCGAGTATCAGGCAGATGAGCAGGCAGGTGTCGCGCGGCTCAGCTGGCGAGTATCAGGCAGATGAGCAGGCAGGTGTCGCGCGGCTCAGCTGGCGAGTATCAGGCAGATGAGCAGGCAGGTGTCGCGCGGCTCAGCTGGCGAGTATCAGGCAGATGAGCAGGCAGGTGTCGCGCGGCTCAGCTGGCGAGTATCAGGCAGATGAGCAGGCAGGTGTCGCGCGGCTCAGCTGGCGAGTATCAGGCAGATGAGCAGGCAGGTGTCGCGCGGCTCAGCTGGCGAGTATCAGGCAGATGAGCAGGCAGGTGTCGCGCGGCTCAGCTGGCGAGTATCAGGCAGATGAGCAGGCAGGTGTCGCGCGGCTCAGCTGGCGAGTATCAGGCAGATGAGCAGGCAGGTGTCGCGCGGCTCAGCTGGCGAGTATCAGGCAGATGAGCAGGCAGGTGTCGCGCGGCTCAGCTGGCGAGTATCAGGCAGATGAGCAGGCAGGTGTCGCGCGGCTCAGCTGGCGAGTATCAGGCAGATGAGCAGGCAGGTGTCGCGCGGCTCAGCTGGCGAGTATCAGGCAGATGAGCAGGCAGGTGTCGCGCGGCTCAGCTGGCGAGTATCAGGCAGATGAGCAGGCAGGTGTCGCGCGGCTCAGCTGGCGAGTATCAGGCAGATGAGCAGGCAGGTGTCGCGCGGCTCAGCTGGCGAGTATCAGGCAGATGAGCAGGCAGGTGTCGCGCGGCTCAGCTGGCGAGTATCAGGCAGATGAGCAGGCAGGTGTCGCGCGGCTCAGCTGGCGAGTATCAGGCAGATGAGCAGGCAGGTGTCGCGCGGCTCAGCTGGCGAGTATCAGGCAGATGAGCAGGCAGGTGTCGCGCGGCTCAGCTGGCGAGTATCAGGCAGATGAGCAGGCAGGTGTCGCGCGGCTCAGCTGGCGAGTATCAGGCAGATGAGCAGGCAGGTGTCGCGCGGCTCAGCTGGCGAGTATCAGGCAGATGAGCAGGCAGGTGTCGCGCGGCTCAGCTGGCGAGTATCAGGCAGATGAGCAGGCAGGTGTCGCGCGGCTCAGCTGGCGAGTATCAGGCAGATGAGCAGGCAGGTGTCGCGCGGCTCAGCTGGCGAGTATCAGGCAGATGAGCAGGCAGGTGTCGCGCGGCTCAGCTGGCGAGTATCAGGCAGATGAGCAGGCAGGTGTCGCGCGGCTCAGCTGGCGAGTATCAGGCAGATGAGCAGGCAGGTGTCGCGCGGCTCAGCTGGCGAGTATCAGGCAGATGAGCAGGCAGGTGTCGCGCGGCTCAGCTGGCGAGTATCAGGCAGATGAGCAGGCAGGTGTCGCGCGGCTCAGCTGGCGAGTATCAGGCAGATGAGCAGGCAGGTGTCGCGCGGCTCAGCTGGCGAGTATCAGGCAGATGAGCAGGCAGGTGTCGCGCGGCTCAGCTGGCGAGTATCAGGCAGATGAGCAGGCAGGTGTCGCGCGGCTCAGCTGGCGAGTATCAGGCAGATGAGCAGGCAGGTGTCGCGCGGCTCAGCTGGCGAGTATCAGGCAGATGAGCAGGCAGGTGTCGCGCGGCTCAGCTGGCGAGTATCAGGCAGATGAGCAGGCAGGTGTCGCGCGGCTCAGCTGGCGAGTATCAGGCAGATGAGCAGGCAGGTGTCGCGCGGCTCAGCTGGCGAGTATCAGGCAGATGAGCAGGCAGGTGTCGCGCGGCTCAGCTGGCGAGTATCAGGCAGATGAGCAGGCAGGTGTCGCGCGGCTCAGCTGGCGAGTATCAGGCAGATGAGCAGGCAGGTGTCGCGCGGCTCAGCTGGCGAGTATCAGGCAGATGAGCAGGCAGGTGTCGCGCGGCTCAGCTGGCGAGTATCAGGCAGATGAGCAGGCAGGTGTCGCGCGGCTCAGCTGGCGAGTATCAGGCAGATGAGCAGGCAGGTGTCGCGCGGCTCAGCTGGCGAGTATCAGGCAGATGAGCAGGCAGGTGTCGCGCGGCTCAGCTGGCGAGTATCAGGCAGATGAGCAGGCAGGTGTCGCGCGGCTCAGCTGGCGAGTATCAGGCAGATGAGCAGGCAGGTGTCGCGCGGCTCAGCTGGCGAGTATCAGGCAGATGAGCAGGCAGGTGTCGCGCGGCTCAGCTGGCGAGTATCAGGCAGATGAGCAGGCAGGTGTCGCGCGGCTCAGCTGGCGAGTATCAGGCAGATGAGCAGGCAGGTGTCGCGCGGCTCAGCTGGCGAGTATCAGGCAGATGAGCAGGCAGGTGTCGCGCGGCTCAGCTGGCGAGTATCAGGCAGATGAGCAGGCAGGTGTCGCGCGGCTCAGCTGGCGAGTATCAGGCAGATGAGCAGGCAGGTGTCGCGCGGCTCAGCTGGCGAGTATCAGGCAGATGAGCAGGCAGGTGTCGCGCGGCTCAGCTGGCGAGTATCAGGCAGATGAGCAGGCAGGTGTCGCGCGGCTCAGCTGGCGAGTATCAGGCAGATGAGCAGGCAGGTGTCGCGCGGCTCAGCTGGCGAGTATCAGGCAGATGAGCAGGCAGGTGTCGCGCGGCTCAGCTGGCGAGTATCAGGCAGATGAGCAGGCAGGTGTCGCGCGGCTCAGCTGGCGAGTATCAGGCAGATGAGCAGGCAGGTGTCGCGCGGCTCAGCTGGCGAGTATCAGGCAGATGAGCAGGCAGGTGTCGCGCGGCTCAGCTGGCGAGTATCAGGCAGATGAGCAGGCAGGTGTCGCGCGGCTCAGCTGGCGAGTATCAGGCAGATGAGCAGGCAGGTGTCGCGCGGCTCAGCTGGCGAGTATCAGGCAGATGAGCAGGCAGGTGTCGCGCGGCTCAGCTGGCGAGTATCAGGCAGATGAGCAGGCAGGTGTCGCGCGGCTCAGCTGGCGAGTATCAGGCAGATGAGCAGGCAGGTGTCGCGCGGCTCAGCTGGCGAGTATCAGGCAGATGAGCAGGCAGGTGTCGCGCGGCTCAGCTGGCGAGTATCAGGCAGATGAGCAGGCAGGTGTCGCGCGGCTCAGCTGGCGAGTATCAGGCAGATGAGCAGGCAGGTGTCGCGCGGCTCAGCTGGCGAGTATCAGGCAGATGAGCAGGCAGGTGTCGCGCGGCTCAGCTGGCGAGTATCAGGCAGATGAGCAGGCAGGTGTCGCGCGGCTCAGCTGGCGAGTATCAGGCAGATGAGCAGGCAGGTGTCGCGCGGCTCAGCTGGCGAGTATCAGGCAGATGAGCAGGCAGGTGTCGCGCGGCTCAGCTGGCGAGTATCAGGCAGATGAGCAGGCAGGTGTCGCGCGGCTCAGCTGGCGAGTATCAGGCAGATGAGCAGGCAGGTGTCGCGCGGCTCAGCTGGCGAGTATCAGGCAGATGAGCAGGCAGGTGTCGCGCGGCTCAGCTGGCGAGTATCAGGCAGATGAGCAGGCAGGTGTCGCGCGGCTCAGCTGGCGAGTATCAGGCAGATGAGCAGGCAGGTGTCGCGCGGCTCAGCTGGCGAGTATCAGGCAGATGAGCAGGCAGGTGTCGCGCGGCTCAGCTGGCGAGTATCAGGCAGATGAGCAGGCAGGTGTCGCGCGGCTCAGCTGGCGAGTATCAGGCAGATGAGCAGGCAGGTGTCGCGCGGCTCAGCTGGCGAGTATCAGGCAGATGAGCAGGCAGGTGTCGCGCGGCTCAGCTGGCGAGTATCAGGCAGATGAGCAGGCAGGTGTCGCGCGGCTCAGCTGGCGAGTATCAGGCAGATGAGCAGGCAGGTGTCGCGCGGCTCAGCTGGCGAGTATCAGGCAGATGAGCAGGCAGGTGTCGCGCGGCTCAGCTGGCGAGTATCAGGCAGATGAGCAGGCAGGTGTCGCGCGGCTCAGCTGGCGAGTATCAGGCAGATGAGCAGGCAGGTGTCGCGCGGCTCAGCTGGCGAGTATCAGGCAGATGAGCAGGCAGGTGTCGCGCGGCTCAGCTGGCGAGTATCAGGCAGATGAGCAGGCAGGTGTCGCGCGGCTCAGCTGGCGAGTATCAGGCAGATGAGCAGGCAGGTGTCGCGCGGCTCAGCTGGCGAGTATCAGGCAGATGAGCAGGCAGGTGTCGCGCGGCTCAGCTGGCGAGTATCAGGCAGATGAGCAGGCAGGTGTCGCGCGGCTCAGCTGGCGAGTATCAGGCAGATGAGCAGGCAGGTGTCGCGCGGCTCAGCTGGCGAGTATCAGGCAGATGAGCAGGCAGGTGTCGCGCGGCTCAGCTGGCGAGTATCAGGCAGATGAGCAGGCAGGTGTCGCGCGGCTCAGCTGGCGAGTATCAGGCAGATGAGCAGGCAGGTGTCGCGCGGCTCAGCTGGCGAGTATCAGGCAGATGAGCAGGCAGGTGTCGCGCGGCTCAGCTGGCGAGTATCAGGCAGATGAGCAGGCAGGTGTCGCGCGGCTCAGCTGGCGAGTATCAGGCAGATGAGCAGGCAGGTGTCGCGCGGCTCAGCTGGCGAGTATCAGGCAGATGAGCAGGCAGGTGTCGCGCGGCTCAGCTGGCGAGTATCAGGCAGATGAGCAGGCAGGTGTCGCGCGGCTCAGCTGGCGAGTATCAGGCAGATGAGCAGGCAGGTGTCGCGCGGCTCAGCTGGCGAGTATCAGGCAGATGAGCAGGCAGGTGTCGCGCGGCTCAGCTGGCGAGTATCAGGCAGATGAGCAGGCAGGTGTCGCGCGGCTCAGCTGGCGAGTATCAGGCAGATGAGCAGGCAGGTGTCGCGCGGCTCAGCTGGCGAGTATCAGGCAGATGAGCAGGCAGGTGTCGCGCGGCTCAGCTGGCGAGTATCAGGCAGATGAGCAGGCAGGTGTCGCGCGGCTCAGCTGGCGAGTATCAGGCAGATGAGCAGGCAGGTGTCGCGCGGCTCAGCTGGCGAGTATCAGGCAGATGAGCAGGCAGGTGTCGCGCGGCTCAGCTGGCGAGTATCAGGCAGATGAGCAGGCAGGTGTCGCGCGGCTCAGCTGGCGAGTATCAGGCAGATGAGCAGGCAGGTGTCGCGCGGCTCAGCTGGCGAGTATCAGGCAGATGAGCAGGCAGGTGTCGCGCGGCTCAGCTGGCGAGTATCAGGCAGATGAGCAGGCAGGTGTCGCGCGGCTCAGCTGGCGAGTATCAGGCAGATGAGCAGGCAGGTGTCGCGCGGCTCAGCTGGCGAGTATCAGGCAGATGAGCAGGCAGGTGTCGCGCGGCTCAGCTGGCGAGTATCAGGCAGATGAGCAGGCAGGTGTCGCGCGGCTCAGCTGGCGAGTATCAGGCAGATGAGCAGGCAGGTGTCGCGCGGCTCAGCTGGCGAGTATCAGGCAGATGAGCAGGCAGGTGTCGCGCGGCTCAGCTGGCGAGTATCAGGCAGATGAGCAGGCAGGTGTCGCGCGGCTCAGCTGGCGAGTATCAGGCAGATGAGCAGGCAGGTGTCGCGCGGCTCAGCTGGCGAGTATCAGGCAGATGAGCAGGCAGGTGTCGCGCGGCTCAGCTGGCGAGTATCAGGCAGATGAGCAGGCAGGTGTCGCGCGGCTCAGCTGGCGAGTATCAGGCAGATGAGCAGGCAGGTGTCGCGCGGCTCAGCTGGCGAGTATCAGGCAGATGAGCAGGCAGGTGTCGCGCGGCTCAGCTGGCGAGTATCAGGCAGATGAGCAGGCAGGTGTCGCGCGGCTCAGCTGGCGAGTATCAGGCAGATGAGCAGGCAGGTGTCGCGCGGCTCAGCTGGCGAGTATCAGGCAGATGAGCAGGCAGGTGTCGCGCGGCTCAGCTGGCGAGTATCAGGCAGATGAGCAGGCAGGTGTCGCGCGGCTCAGCTGGCGAGTATCAGGCAGATGAGCAGGCAGGTGTCGCGCGGCTCAGCTGGCGAGTATCAGGCAGATGAGCAGGCAGGTGTCGCGCGGCTCAGCTGGCGAGTATCAGGCAGATGAGCAGGCAGGTGTCGCGCGGCTCAGCTGGCGAGTATCAGGCAGATGAGCAGGCAGGTGTCGCGCGGCTCAGCTGGCGAGTATCAGGCAGATGAGCAGGCAGGTGTCGCGCGGCTCAGCTGGCGAGTATCAGGCAGATGAGCAGGCAGGTGTCGCGCGGCTCAGCTGGCGAGTATCAGGCAGATGAGCAGGCAGGTGTCGCGCGGCTCAGCTGGCGAGTATCAGGCAGATGAGCAGGCAGGTGTCGCGCGGCTCAGCTGGCGAGTATCAGGCAGATGAGCAGGCAGGTGTCGCGCGGCTCAGCTGGCGAGTATCAGGCAGATGAGCAGGCAGGTGTCGCGCGGCTCAGCTGGCGAGTATCAGGCAGATGAGCAGGCAGGTGTCGCGCGGCTCAGCTGGCGAGTATCAGGCAGATGAGCAGGCAGGTGTCGCGCGGCTCAGCTGGCGAGTATCAGGCAGATGAGCAGGCAGGTGTCGCGCGGCTCAGCTGGCGAGTATCAGGCAGATGAGCAGGCAGGTGTCGCGCGGCTCAGCTGGCGAGTATCAGGCAGATGAGCAGGCAGGTGTCGCGCGGCTCAGCTGGCGAGTATCAGGCAGATGAGCAGGCAGGTGTCGCGCGGCTCAGCTGGCGAGTATCAGGCAGATGAGCAGGCAGGTGTCGCGCGGCTCAGCTGGCGAGTATCAGGCAGATGAGCAGGCAGGTGTCGCGCGGCTCAGCTGGCGAGTATCAGGCAGATGAGCAGGCAGGTGTCGCGCGGCTCAGCTGGCGAGTATCAGGCAGATGAGCAGGCAGGTGTCGCGCGGCTCAGCTGGCGAGTATCAGGCAGATGAGCAGGCAGGTGTCGCGCGGCTCAGCTGGCGAGTATCAGGCAGATGAGCAGGCAGGTGTCGCGCGGCTCAGCTGGCGAGTATCAGGCAGATGAGCAGGCAGGTGTCGCGCGGCTCAGCTGGCGAGTATCAGGCAGATGAGCAGGCAGGTGTCGCGCGGCTCAGCTGGCGAGTATCAGGCAGATGAGCAGGCAGGTGTCGCGCGGCTCAGCTGGCGAGTATCAGGCAGATGAGCAGGCAGGTGTCGCGCGGCTCAGCTGGCGAGTATCAGGCAGATGAGCAGGCAGGTGTCGCGCGGCTCAGCTGGCGAGTATCAGGCAGATGAGCAGGCAGGTGTCGCGCGGCTCAGCTGGCGAGTATCAGGCAGATGAGCAGGCAGGTGTCGCGCGGCTCAGCTGGCGAGTATCAGGCAGATGAGCAGGCAGGTGTCGCGCGGCTCAGCTGGCGAGTATCAGGCAGATGAGCAGGCAGGTGTCGCGCGGCTCAGCTGGCGAGTATCAGGCAGATGAGCAGGCAGGTGTCGCGCGGCTCAGCTGGCGAGTATCAGGCAGATGAGCAGGCAGGTGTCGCGCGGCTCAGCTGGCGAGTATCAGGCAGATGAGCAGGCAGGTGTCGCGCGGCTCAGCTGGCGAGTATCAGGCAGATGAGCAGGCAGGTGTCGCGCGGCTCAGCTGGCGAGTATCAGGCAGATGAGCAGGCAGGTGTCGCGCGGCTCAGCTGGCGAGTATCAGGCAGATGAGCAGGCAGGTGTCGCGCGGCTCAGCTGGCGAGTATCAGGCAGATGAGCAGGCAGGTGTCGCGCGGCTCAGCTGGCGAGTATCAGGCAGATGAGCAGGCAGGTGTCGCGCGGCTCAGCTGGCGAGTATCAGGCAGATGAGCAGGCAGGTGTCGCGCGGCTCAGCTGGCGAGTATCAGGCAGATGAGCAGGCAGGTGTCGCGCGGCTCAGCTGGCGAGTATCAGGCAGATGAGCAGGCAGGTGTCGCGCGGCTCAGCTGGCGAGTATCAGGCAGATGAGCAGGCAGGTGTCGCGCGGCTCAGCTGGCGAGTATCAGGCAGATGAGCAGGCAGGTGTCGCGCGGCTCAGCTGGCGAGTATCAGGCAGATGAGCAGGCAGGTGTCGCGCGGCTCAGCTGGCGAGTATCAGGCAGATGAGCAGGCAGGTGTCGCGCGGCTCAGCTGGCGAGTATCAGGCAGATGAGCAGGCAGGTGTCGCGCGGCTCAGCTGGCGAGTATCAGGCAGATGAGCAGGCAGGTGTCGCGCGGCTCAGCTGGCGAGTATCAGGCAGATGAGCAGGCAGGTGTCGCGCGGCTCAGCTGGCGAGTATCAGGCAGATGAGCAGGCAGGTGTCGCGCGGCTCAGCTGGCGAGTATCAGGCAGATGAGCAGGCAGGTGTCGCGCGGCTCAGCTGGCGAGTATCAGGCAGATGAGCAGGCAGGTGTCGCGCGGCTCAGCTGGCGAGTATCAGGCAGATGAGCAGGCAGGTGTCGCGCGGCTCAGCTGGCGAGTATCAGGCAGATGAGCAGGCAGGTGTCGCGCGGCTCAGCTGGCGAGTATCAGGCAGATGAGCAGGCAGGTGTCGCGCGGCTCAGCTGGCGAGTATCAGGCAGATGAGCAGGCAGGTGTCGCGCGGCTCAGCTGGCGAGTATCAGGCAGATGAGCAGGCAGGTGTCGCGCGGCTCAGCTGGCGAGTATCAGGCAGATGAGCAGGCAGGTGTCGCGCGGCTCAGCTGGCGAGTATCAGGCAGATGAGCAGGCAGGTGTCGCGCGGCTCAGCTGGCGAGTATCAGGCAGATGAGCAGGCAGGTGTCGCGCGGCTCAGCTGGCGAGTATCAGGCAGATGAGCAGGCAGGTGTCGCGCGGCTCAGCTGGCGAGTATCAGGCAGATGAGCAGGCAGGTGTCGCGCGGCTCAGCTGGCGAGTATCAGGCAGATGAGCAGGCAGGTGTCGCGCGGCTCAGCTGGCGAGTATCAGGCAGATGAGCAGGCAGGTGTCGCGCGGCTCAGCTGGCGAGTATCAGGCAGATGAGCAGGCAGGTGTCGCGCGGCTCAGCTGGCGAGTATCAGGCAGATGAGCAGGCAGGTGTCGCGCGGCTCAGCTGGCGAGTATCAGGCAGATGAGCAGGCAGGTGTCGCGCGGCTCAGCTGGCGAGTATCAGGCAGATGAGCAGGCAGGTGTCGCGCGGCTCAGCTGGCGAGTATCAGGCAGATGAGCAGGCAGGTGTCGCGCGGCTCAGCTGGCGAGTATCAGGCAGATGAGCAGGCAGGTGTCGCGCGGCTCAGCTGGCGAGTATCAGGCAGATGAGCAGGCAGGTGTCGCGCGGCTCAGCTGGCGAGTATCAGGCAGATGAGCAGGCAGGTGTCGCGCGGCTCAGCTGGCGAGTATCAGGCAGATGAGCAGGCAGGTGTCGCGCGGCTCAGCTGGCGAGTATCAGGCAGATGAGCAGGCAGGTGTCGCGCGGCTCAGCTGGCGAGTATCAGGCAGATGAGCAGGCAGGTGTCGCGCGGCTCAGCTGGCGAGTATCAGGCAGATGAGCAGGCAGGTGTCGCGCGGCTCAGCTGGCGAGTATCAGGCAGATGAGCAGGCAGGTGTCGCGCGGCTCAGCTGGCGAGTATCAGGCAGATGAGCAGGCAGGTGTCGCGCGGCTCAGCTGGCGAGTATCAGGCAGATGAGCAGGCAGGTGTCGCGCGGCTCAGCTGGCGAGTATCAGGCAGATGAGCAGGCAGGTGTCGCGCGGCTCAGCTGGCGAGTATCAGGCAGATGAGCAGGCAGGTGTCGCGCGGCTCAGCTGGCGAGTATCAGGCAGATGAGCAGGCAGGTGTCGCGCGGCTCAGCTGGCGAGTATCAGGCAGATGAGCAGGCAGGTGTCGCGCGGCTCAGCTGGCGAGTATCAGGCAGATGAGCAGGCAGGTGTCGCGCGGCTCAGCTGGCGAGTATCAGGCAGATGAGCAGGCAGGTGTCGCGCGGCTCAGCTGGCGAGTATCAGGCAGATGAGCAGGCAGGTGTCGCGCGGCTCAGCTGGCGAGTATCAGGCAGATGAGCAGGCAGGTGTCGCGCGGCTCAGCTGGCGAGTATCAGGCAGATGAGCAGGCAGGTGTCGCGCGGCTCAGCTGGCGAGTATCAGGCAGATGAGCAGGCAGGTGTCGCGCGGCTCAGCTGGCGAGTATCAGGCAGATGAGCAGGCAGGTGTCGCGCGGCTCAGCTGGCGAGTATCAGGCAGATGAGCAGGCAGGTGTCGCGCGGCTCAGCTGGCGAGTATCAGGCAGATGAGCAGGCAGGTGTCGCGCGGCTCAGCTGGCGAGTATCAGGCAGATGAGCAGGCAGGTGTCGCGCGGCTCA
The DNA here is from genome assembly GCF_032452875.1 of Bos javanicus. Classification (NCBI taxonomy): domain Eukaryota; kingdom Metazoa; phylum Chordata; class Mammalia; order Artiodactyla; family Bovidae; genus Bos; species Bos javanicus. The sequence continues at coordinate 180,866 of NW_026893888.1, forward strand.
GCTGGCGAGTATCAGGCAGATGAGCAGGCAGGTGTCGCGCGGCTCAGCTGGCGAGTATCAGGCAGATGAGCAGGCAGGTGTCGCGCGGCTCAGCTGGCGAGTATCAGGCAGATGAGCAGGCAGGTGTCGCGCGGCTCAGCTGGCGAGTATCAGGCAGATGAGCAGGCAGGTGTCGCGCGGCTCAGCTGGCGAGTATCAGGCAGATGAGCAGGCAGGTGTCGCGCGGCTCAGCTGGCGAGTATCAGGCAGATGAGCAGGCAGGTGTCGCGCGGCTCAGCTGGCGAGTATCAGGCAGATGAGCAGGCAGGTGTCGCGCGGCTCAGCTGGCGAGTATCAGGCAGATGAGCAGGCAGGTGTCGCGCGGCTCAGCTGGCGAGTATCAGGCAGATGAGCAGGCAGGTGTCGCGCGGCTCAGCTGGCGAGTATCAGGCAGATGAGCAGGCAGGTGTCGCGCGGCTCAGCTGGCGAGTATCAGGCAGATGAGCAGGCAGGTGTCGCGCGGCTCAGCTGGCGAGTATCAGGCAGATGAGCAGGCAGGTGTCGCGCGGCTCAGCTGGCGAGTATCAGGCAGATGAGCAGGCAGGTGTCGCGCGGCTCAGCTGGCGAGTATCAGGCAGATGAGCAGGCAGGTGTCGCGCGGCTCAGCTGGCGAGTATCAGGCAGATGAGCAGGCAGGTGTCGCGCGGCTCAGCTGGCGAGTATCAGGCAGATGAGCAGGCAGGTGTCGCGCGGCTCAGCTGGCGAGTATCAGGCAGATGAGCAGGCAGGTGTCGCGCGGCTCAGCTGGCGAGTATCAGGCAGATGAGCAGGCAGGTGTCGCGCGGCTCAGCTGGCGAGTATCAGGCAGATGAGCAGGCAGGTGTCGCGCGGCTCAGCTGGCGAGTATCAGGCAGATGAGCAGGCAGGTGTCGCGCGGCTCAGCTGGCGAGTATCAGGCAGATGAGCAGGCAGGTGTCGCGCGGCTCAGCTGGCGAGTATCAGGCAGATGAGCAGGCAGGTGTCGCGCGGCTCAGCTGGCGAGTATCAGGCAGATGAGCAGGCAGGTGTCGCGCGGCTCAGCTGGCGAGTATCAGGCAGATGAGCAGGCAGGTGTCGCGCGGCTCAGCTGGCGAGTATCAGGCAGATGAGCAGGCAGGTGTCGCGCGGCTCAGCTGGCGAGTATCAGGCAGATGAGCAGGCAGGTGTCGCGCGGCTCAGCTGGCGAGTATCAGGCAGATGAGCAGGCAGGTGTCGCGCGGCTCAGCTGGCGAGTATCAGGCAGATGAGCAGGCAGGTGTCGCGCGGCTCAGCTGGCGAGTATCAGGCAGATGAGCAGGCAGGTGTCGCGCGGCTCAGCTGGCGAGTATCAGGCAGATGAGCAGGCAGGTGTCGCGCGGCTCAGCTGGCGAGTATCAGGCAGATGAGCAGGCAGGTGTCGCGCGGCTCAGCTGGCGAGTATCAGGCAGATGAGCAGGCAGGTGTCGCGCGGCTCAGCTGGCGAGTATCAGGCAGATGAGCAGGCAGGTGTCGCGCGGCTCAGCTGGCGAGTATCAGGCAGATGAGCAGGCAGGTGTCGCGCGGCTCAGCTGGCGAGTATCAGGCAGATGAGCAGGCAGGTGTCGCGCGGCTCAGCTGGCGAGTATCAGGCAGATGAGCAGGCAGGTGTCGCGCGGCTCAGCTGGCGAGTATCAGGCAGATGAGCAGGCAGGTGTCGCGCGGCTCAGCTGGCGAGTATCAGGCAGATGAGCAGGCAGGTGTCGCGCGGCTCAGCTGGCGAGTATCAGGCAGATGAGCAGGCAGGTGTCGCGCGGCTCAGCTGGCGAGTATCAGGCAGATGAGCAGGCAGGTGTCGCGCGGCTCAGCTGGCGAGTATCAGGCAGATGAGCAGGCAGGTGTCGCGCGGCTCAGCTGGCGAGTATCAGGCAGATGAGCAGGCAGGTGTCGCGCGGCTCAGCTGGCGAGTATCAGGCAGATGAGCAGGCAGGTGTCGCGCGGCTCAGCTGGCGAGTATCAGGCAGATGAGCAGGCAGGTGTCGCGCGGCTCAGCTGGCGAGTATCAGGCAGATGAGCAGGCAGGTGTCGCGCGGCTCAGCTGGCGAGTATCAGGCAGATGAGCAGGCAGGTGTCGCGCGGCTCAGCTGGCGAGTATCAGGCAGATGAGCAGGCAGGTGTCGCGCGGCTCAGCTGGCGAGTATCAGGCAGATGAGCAGGCAGGTGTCGCGCGGCTCAGCTGGCGAGTATCAGGCAGATGAGCAGGCAGGTGTCGCGCGGCTCAGCTGGCGAGTATCAGGCAGATGAGCAGGCAGGTGTCGCGCGGCTCAGCTGGCGAGTATCAGGCAGATGAGCAGGCAGGTGTCGCGCGGCTCAGCTGGCGAGTATCAGGCAGATGAGCAGGCAGGTGTCGCGCGGCTCAGCTGGCGAGTATCAGGCAGATGAGCAGGCAGGTGTCGCGCGGCTCAGCTGGCGAGTATCAGGCAGATGAGCAGGCAGGTGTCGCGCGGCTCAGCTGGCGAGTATCAGGCAGATGAGCAGGCAGGTGTCGCGCGGCTCAGCTGGCGAGTATCAGGCAGATGAGCAGGCAGGTGTCGCGCGGCTCAGCTGGCGAGTATCAGGCAGATGAGCAGGCAGGTGTCGCGCGGCTCAGCTGGCGAGTATCAGGCAGATGAGCAGGCAGGTGTCGCGCGGCTCAGCTGGCGAGTATCAGGCAGATGAGCAGGCAGGTGTCGCGCGGCTCAGCTGGCGAGTATCAGGCAGATGAGCAGGCAGGTGTCGCGCGGCTCAGCTGGCGAGTATCAGGCAGATGAGCAGGCAGGTGTCGCGCGGCTCAGCTGGCGAGTATCAGGCAGATGAGCAGGCAGGTGTCGCGCGGCTCAGCTGGCGAGTATCAGGCAGATGAGCAGGCAGGTGTCGCGCGGCTCAGCTGGCGAGTATCAGGCAGATGAGCAGGCAGGTGTCGCGCGGCTCAGCTGGCGAGTATCAGGCAGATGAGCAGGCAGGTGTCGCGCGGCTCAGCTGGCGAGTATCAGGCAGATGAGCAGGCAGGTGTCGCGCGGCTCAGCTGGCGAGTATCAGGCAGATGAGCAGGCAGGTGTCGCGCGGCTCAGCTGGCGAGTATCAGGCAGATGAGCAGGCAGGTGTCGCGCGGCTCAGCTGGCGAGTATCAGGCAGATGAGCAGGCAGGTGTCGCGCGGCTCAGCTGGCGAGTATCAGGCAGATGAGCAGGCAGGTGTCGCGCGGCTCAGCTGGCGAGTATCAGGCAGATGAGCAGGCAGGTGTCGCGCGGCTCAGCTGGCGAGTATCAGGCAGATGAGCAGGCAGGTGTCGCGCGGCTCAGCTGGCGAGTATCAGGCAGATGAGCAGGCAGGTGTCGCGCGGCTCAGCTGGCGAGTATCAGGCAGATGAGCAGGCAGGTGTCGCGCGGCTCAGCTGGCGAGTATCAGGCAGATGAGCAGGCAGGTGTCGCGCGGCTCAGCTGGCGAGTATCAGGCAGATGAGCAGGCAGGTGTCGCGCGGCTCAGCTGGCGAGTATCAGGCAGATGAGCAGGCAGGTGTCGCGCGGCTCAGCTGGCGAGTATCAGGCAGATGAGCAGGCAGGTGTCGCGCGGCTCAGCTGGCGAGTATCAGGCAGATGAGCAGGCAGGTGTCGCGCGGCTCAGCTGGCGAGTATCAGGCAGATGAGCAGGCAGGTGTCGCGCGGCTCAGCTGGCGAGTATCAGGCAGATGAGCAGGCAGGTGTCGCGCGGCTCAGCTGGCGAGTATCAGGCAGATGAGCAGGCAGGTGTCGCGCGGCTCAGCTGGCGAGTATCAGGCAGATGAGCAGGCAGGTGTCGCGCGGCTCAGCTGGCGAGTATCAGGCAGATGAGCAGGCAGGTGTCGCGCGGCTCAGCTGGCGAGTATCAGGCAGATGAGCAGGCAGGTGTCGCGCGGCTCAGCTGGCGAGTATCAGGCAGATGAGCAGGCAGGTGTCGCGCGGCTCAGCTGGCGAGTATCAGGCAGATGAGCAGGCAGGTGTCGCGCGGCTCAGCTGGCGAGTATCAGGCAGATGAGCAGGCAGGTGTCGCGCGGCTCAGCTGGCGAGTATCAGGCAGATGAGCAGGCAGGTGTCGCGCGGCTCAGCTGGCGAGTATCAGGCAGATGAGCAGGCAGGTGTCGCGCGGCTCAGCTGGCGAGTATCAGGCAGATGAGCAGGCAGGTGTCGCGCGGCTCAGCTGGCGAGTATCAGGCAGATGAGCAGGCAGGTGTCGCGCGGCTCAGCTGGCGAGTATCAGGCAGATGAGCAGGCAGGTGTCGCGCGGCTCAGCTGGCGAGTATCAGGCAGATGAGCAGGCAGGTGTCGCGCGGCTCAGCTGGCGAGTATCAGGCAGATGAGCAGGCAGGTGTCGCGCGGCTCAGCTGGCGAGTATCAGGCAGATGAGCAGGCAGGTGTCGCGCGGCTCAGCTGGCGAGTATCAGGCAGATGAGCAGGCAGGTGTCGCGCGGCTCAGCTGGCGAGTATCAGGCAGATGAGCAGGCAGGTGTCGCGCGGCTCAGCTGGCGAGTATCAGGCAGATGAGCAGGCAGGTGTCGCGCGGCTCAGCTGGCGAGTATCAGGCAGATGAGCAGGCAGGTGTCGCGCGGCTCAGCTGGCGAGTATCAGGCAGATGAGCAGGCAGGTGTCGCGCGGCTCAGCTGGCGAGTATCAGGCAGATGAGCAGGCAGGTGTCGCGCGGCTCAGCTGGCGAGTATCAGGCAGATGAGCAGGCAGGTGTCGCGCGGCTCAGCTGGCGAGTATCAGGCAGATGAGCAGGCAGGTGTCGCGCGGCTCAGCTGGCGAGTATCAGGCAGATGAGCAGGCAGGTGTCGCGCGGCTCAGCTGGCGAGTATCAGGCAGATGAGCAGGCAGGTGTCGCGCGGCTCAGCTGGCGAGTATCAGGCAGATGAGCAGGCAGGTGTCGCGCGGCTCAGCTGGCGAGTATCAGGCAGATGAGCAGGCAGGTGTCGCGCGGCTCAGCTGGCGAGTATCAGGCAGATGAGCAGGCAGGTGTCGCGCGGCTCAGCTGGCGAGTATCAGGCAGATGAGCAGGCAGGTGTCGCGCGGCTCAGCTGGCGAGTATCAGGCAGATGAGCAGGCAGGTGTCGCGCGGCTCAGCTGGCGAGTATCAGGCAGATGAGCAGGCAGGTGTCGCGCGGCTCAGCTGGCGAGTATCAGGCAGATGAGCAGGCAGGTGTCGCGCGGCTCAGCTGGCGAGTATCAGGCAGATGAGCAGGCAGGTGTCGCGCGGCTCAGCTGGCGAGTATCAGGCAGATGAGCAGGCAGGTGTCGCGCGGCTCAGCTGGCGAGTATCAGGCAGATGAGCAGGCAGGTGTCGCGCGGCTCAGCTGGCGAGTATCAGGCAGATGAGCAGGCAGGTGTCGCGCGGCTCAGCTGGCGAGTATCAGGCAGATGAGCAGGCAGGTGTCGCGCGGCTCAGCTGGCGAGTATCAGGCAGATGAGCAGGCAGGTGTCGCGCGGCTCAGCTGGCGAGTATCAGGCAGATGAGCAGGCAGGTGTCGCGCGGCTCAGCTGGCGAGTATCAGGCAGATGAGCAGGCAGGTGTCGCGCGGCTCAGCTGGCGAGTATCAGGCAGATGAGCAGGCAGGTGTCGCGCGGCTCAGCTGGCGAGTATCAGGCAGATGAGCAGGCAGGTGTCGCGCGGCTCAGCTGGCGAGTATCAGGCAGATGAGCAGGCAGGTGTCGCGCGGCTCAGCTGGCGAGTATCAGGCAGATGAGCAGGCAGGTGTCGCGCGGCTCAGCTGGCGAGTATCAGGCAGATGAGCAGGCAGGTGTCGCGCGGCTCAGCTGGCGAGTATCAGGCAGATGAGCAGGCAGGTGTCGCGCGGCTCAGCTGGCGAGTATCAGGCAGATGAGCAGGCAGGTGTCGCGCGGCTCAGCTGGCGAGTATCAGGCAGATGAGCAGGCAGGTGTCGCGCGGCTCAGCTGGCGAGTATCAGGCAGATGAGCAGGCAGGTGTCGCGCGGCTCAGCTGGCGAGTATCAGGCAGATGAGCAGGCAGGTGTCGCGCGGCTCAGCTGGCGAGTATCAGGCAGATGAGCAGGCAGGTGTCGCGCGGCTCAGCTGGCGAGTATCAGGCAGATGAGCAGGCAGGTGTCGCGCGGCTCAGCTGGCGAGTATCAGGCAGATGAGCAGGCAGGTGTCGCGCGGCTCAGCTGGCGAGTATCAGGCAGATGAGCAGGCAGGTGTCGCGCGGCTCAGCTGGCGAGTATCAGGCAGATGAGCAGGCAGGTGTCGCGCGGCTCAGCTGGCGAGTATCAGGCAGATGAGCAGGCAGGTGTCGCGCGGCTCAGCTGGCGAGTATCAGGCAGATGAGCAGGCAGGTGTCGCGCGGCTCAGCTGGCGAGTATCAGGCAGATGAGCAGGCAGGTGTCGCGCGGCTCAGCTGGCGAGTATCAGGCAGATGAGCAGGCAGGTGTCGCGCGGCTCAGCTGGCGAGTATCAGGCAGATGAGCAGGCAGGTGTCGCGCGGCTCAGCTGGCGAGTATCAGGCAGATGAGCAGGCAGGTGTCGCGCGGCTCAGCTGGCGAGTATCAGGCAGATGAGCAGGCAGGTGTCGCGCGGCTCAGCTGGCGAGTATCAGGCAGATGAGCAGGCAGGTGTCGCGCGGCTCAGCTGGCGAGTATCAGGCAGATGAGCAGGCAGGTGTCGCGCGGCTCAGCTGGCGAGTATCAGGCAGATGAGCAGGCAGGTGTCGCGCGGCTCAGCTGGCGAGTATCAGGCAGATGAGCAGGCAGGTGTCGCGCGGCTCAGCTGGCGAGTATCAGGCAGATGAGCAGGCAGGTGTCGCGCGGCTCAGCTGGCGAGTATCAGGCAGATGAGCAGGCAGGTGTCGCGCGGCTCAGCTGGCGAGTATCAGGCAGATGAGCAGGCAGGTGTCGCGCGGCTCAGCTGGCGAGTATCAGGCAGATGAGCAGGCAGGTGTCGCGCGGCTCAGCTGGCGAGTATCAGGCAGATGAGCAGGCAGGTGTCGCGCGGCTCAGCTGGCGAGTATCAGGCAGATGAGCAGGCAGGTGTCGCGCGGCTCAGCTGGCGAGTATCAGGCAGATGAGCAGGCAGGTGTCGCGCGGCTCAGCTGGCGAGTATCAGGCAGATGAGCAGGCAGGTGTCGCGCGGCTCAGCTGGCGAGTATCAGGCAGATGAGCAGGCAGGTGTCGCGCGGCTCAGCTGGCGAGTATCAGGCAGATGAGCAGGCAGGTGTCGCGCGGCTCAGCTGGCGAGTATCAGGCAGATGAGCAGGCAGGTGTCGCGCGGCTCAGCTGGCGAGTATCAGGCAGATGAGCAGGCAGGTGTCGCGCGGCTCAGCTGGCGAGTATCAGGCAGATGAGCAGGCAGGTGTCGCGCGGCTCAGCTGGCGAGTATCAGGCAGATGAGCAGGCAGGTGTCGCGCGGCTCAGCTGGCGAGTATCAGGCAGATGAGCAGGCAGGTGTCGCGCGGCTCAGCTGGCGAGTATCAGGCAGATGAGCAGGCAGGTGTCGCGCGGCTCAGCTGGCGAGTATCAGGCAGATGAGCAGGCAGGTGTCGCGCGGCTCAGCTGGCGAGTATCAGGCAGATGAGCAGGCAGGTGTCGCGCGGCTCAGCTGGCGAGTATCAGGCAGATGAGCAGGCAGGTGTCGCGCGGCTCAGCTGGCGAGTATCAGGCAGATGAGCAGGCAGGTGTCGCGCGGCTCAGCTGGCGAGTATCAGGCAGATGAGCAGGCAGGTGTCGCGCGGCTCAGCTGGCGAGTATCAGGCAGATGAGCAGGCAGGTGTCGCGCGGCTCAGCTGGCGAGTATCAGGCAGATGAGCAGGCAGGTGTCGCGCGGCTCAGCTGGCGAGTATCAGGCAGATGAGCAGGCAGGTGTCGCGCGGCTCAGCTGGCGAGTATCAGGCAGATGAGCAGGCAGGTGTCGCGCGGCTCAGCTGGCGAGTATCAGGCAGATGAGCAGGCAGGTGTCGCGCGGCTCAGCTGGCGAGTATCAGGCAGATGAGCAGGCAGGTGTCGCGCGGCTCAGCTGGCGAGTATCAGGCAGATGAGCAGGCAGGTGTCGCGCGGCTCAGCTGGCGAGTATCAGGCAGATGAGCAGGCAGGTGTCGCGCGGCTCAGCTGGCGAGTATCAGGCAGATGAGCAGGCAGGTGTCGCGCGGCTCAGCTGGCGAGTATCAGGCAGATGAGCAGGCAGGTGTCGCGCGGCTCAGCTGGCGAGTATCAGGCAGATGAGCAGGCAGGTGTCGCGCGGCTCAGCTGGCGAGTATCAGGCAGATGAGCAGGCAGGTGTCGCGCGGCTCAGCTGGCGAGTATCAGGCAGATGAGCAGGCAGGTGTCGCGCGGCTCAGCTGGCGAGTATCAGGCAGATGAGCAGGCAGGTGTCGCGCGGCTCAGCTGGCGAGTATCAGGCAGATGAGCAGGCAGGTGTCGCGCGGCTCAGCTGGCGAGTATCAGGCAGATGAGCAGGCAGGTGTCGCGCGGCTCAGCTGGCGAGTATCAGGCAGATGAGCAGGCAGGTGTCGCGCGGCTCAGCTGGCGAGTATCAGGCAGATGAGCAGGCAGGTGTCGCGCGGCTCAGCTGGCGAGTATCAGGCAGATGAGCAGGCAGGTGTCGCGCGGCTCAGCTGGCGAGTATCAGGCAGATGAGCAGGCAGGTGTCGCGCGGCTCAGCTGGCGAGTATCAGGCAGATGAGCAGGCAGGTGTCGCGCGGCTCAGCTGGCGAGTATCAGGCAGATGAGCAGGCAGGTGTCGCGCGGCTCAGCTGGCGAGTATCAGGCAGATGAGCAGGCAGGTGTCGCGCGGCTCAGCTGGCGAGTATCAGGCAGATGAGCAGGCAGGTGTCGCGCGGCTCAGCTGGCGAGTATCAGGCAGATGAGCAGGCAGGTGTCGCGCGGCTCAGCTGGCGAGTATCAGGCAGATGAGCAGGCAGGTGTCGCGCGGCTCAGCTGGCGAGTATCAGGCAGATGAGCAGGCAGGTGTCGCGCGGCTCAGCTGGCGAGTATCAGGCAGATGAGCAGGCAGGTGTCGCGCGGCTCAGCTGGCGAGTATCAGGCAGATGAGCAGGCAGGTGTCGCGCGGCTCAGCTGGCGAGTATCAGGCAGATGAGCAGGCAGGTGTCGCGCGGCTCAGCTGGCGAGTATCAGGCAGATGAGCAGGCAGGTGTCGCGCGGCTCAGCTGGCGAGTATCAGGCAGATGAGCAGGCAGGTGTCGCGCGGCTCAGCTGGCGAGTATCAGGCAGATGAGCAGGCAGGTGTCGCGCGGCTCAGCTGGCGAGTATCAGGCAGATGAGCAGGCAGGTGTCGCGCGGCTCAGCTGGCGAGTATCAGGCAGATGAGCAGGCAGGTGTCGCGCGGCTCAGCTGGCGAGTATCAGGCAGATGAGCAGGCAGGTGTCGCGCGGCTCAGCTGGCGAGTATCAGGCAGATGAGCAGGCAGGTGTCGCGCGGCTCAGCTGGCGAGTATCAGGCAGATGAGCAGGCAGGTGTCGCGCGGCTCAGCTGGCGAGTATCAGGCAGATGAGCAGGCAGGTGTCGCGCGGCTCAGCTGGCGAGTATCAGGCAGATGAGCAGGCAGGTGTCGCGCGGCTCAGCTGGCGAGTATCAGGCAGATGAGCAGGCAGGTGTCGCGCGGCTCAGCTGGCGAGTATCAGGCAGATGAGCAGGCAGGTGTCGCGCGGCTCAGCTGGCGAGTATCAGGCAGATGAGCAGGCAGGTGTCGCGCGGCTCAGCTGGCGAGTATCAGGCAGATGAGCAGGCAGGTGTCGCGCGGCTCAGCTGGCGAGTATCAGGCAGATGAGCAGGCAGGTGTCGCGCGGCTCAGCTGGCGAGTATCAGGCAGATGAGCAGGCAGGTGTCGCGCGGCTCAGCTGGCGAGTATCAGGCAGATGAGCAGGCAGGTGTCGCGCGGCTCAGCTGGCGAGTATCAGGCAGATGAGCAGGCAGGTGTCGCGCGGCTCAGCTGGCGAGTATCAGGCAGATGAGCAGGCAGGTGTCGCGCGGCTCAGCTGGCGAGTATCAGGCAGATGAGCAGGCAGGTGTCGCGCGGCTCAGCTGGCGAGTATCAGGCAGATGAGCAGGCAGGTGTCGCGCGGCTCAGCTGGCGAGTATCAGGCAGATGAGCAGGCAGGTGTCGCGCGGCTCAGCTGGCGAGTATCAGGCAGATGAGCAGGCAGGTGTCGCGCGGCTCAGCTGGCGAGTATCAGGCAGATGAGCAGGCAGGTGTCGCGCGGCTCAGCTGGCGAGTATCAGGCAGATGAGCAGGCAGGTGTCGCGCGGCTCAGCTGGCGAGTATCAGGCAGATGAGCAGGCAGGTGTCGCGCGGCTCAGCTGGCGAGTATCAGGCAGATGAGCAGGCAGGTGTCGCGCGGCTCAGCTGGCGAGTATCAGGCAGATGAGCAGGCAGGTGTCGCGCGGCTCAGCTGGCGAGTATCAGGCAGATGAGCAGGCAGGTGTCGCGCGGCTCAGCTGGCGAGTATCAGGCAGATGAGCAGGCAGGTGTCGCGCGGCTCAGCTGGCGAGTATCAGGCAGATGAGCAGGCAGGTGTCGCGCGGCTCAGCTGGCGAGTATCAGGCAGATGAGCAGGCAGGTGTCGCGCGGCTCAGCTGGCGAGTATCAGGCAGATGAGCAGGCAGGTGTCGCGCGGCTCAGCTGGCGAGTATCAGGCAGATGAGCAGGCAGGTGTCGCGCGGCTCAGCTGGCGAGTATCAGGCAGATGAGCAGGCAGGTGTCGCGCGGCTCAGCTGGCGAGTATCAGGCAGATGAGCAGGCAGGTGTCGCGCGGCTCAGCTGGCGAGTATCAGGCAGATGAGCAGGCAGGTGTCGCGCGGCTCAGCTGGCGAGTATCAGGCAGATGAGCAGGCAGGTGTCGCGCGGCTCAGCTGGCGAGTATCAGGCAGATGAGCAGGCAGGTGTCGCGCGGCTCAGCTGGCGAGTATCAGGCAGATGAGCAGGCAGGTGTCGCGCGGCTCAGCTGGCGAGTATCAGGCAGATGAGCAGGCAGGTGTCGCGCGGCTCAGCTGGCGAGTATCAGGCAGATGAGCAGGCAGGTGTCGCGCGGCTCAGCTGGCGAGTATCAGGCAGATGAGCAGGCAGGTGTCGCGCGGCTCAGCTGGCGAGTATCAGGCAGATGAGCAGGCAGGTGTCGCGCGGCTCAGCTGGCGAGTATCAGGCAGATGAGCAGGCAGGTGTCGCGCGGCTCAGCTGGCGAGTATCAGGCAGATGAGCAGGCAGGTGTCGCGCGGCTCAGCTGGCGAGTATCAGGCAGATGAGCAGGCAGGTGTCGCGCGGCTCAGCTGGCGAGTATCAGGCAGATGAGCAGGCAGGTGTCGCGCGGCTCAGCTGGCGAGTATCAGGCAGATGAGCAGGCAGGTGTCGCGCGGCTCAGCTGGCGAGTATCAGGCAGATGAGCAGGCAGGTGTCGCGCGGCTCAGCTGGCGAGTATCAGGCAGATGAGCAGGCAGGTGTCGCGCGGCTCAGCTGGCGAGTATCAGGCAGATGAGCAGGCAGGTGTCGCGCGGCTCAGCTGGCGAGTATCAGGCAGATGAGCAGGCAGGTGTCGCGCGGCTCAGCTGGCGAGTATCAGGCAGATGAGCAGGCAGGTGTCGCGCGGCTCAGCTGGCGAGTATCAGGCAGATGAGCAGGCAGGTGTCGCGCGGCTCAGCTGGCGAGTATCAGGCAGATGAGCAGGCAGGTGTCGCGCGGCTCAGCTGGCGAGTATCAGGCAGATGAGCAGGCAGGTGTCGCGCGGCTCAGCTGGCGAGTATCAGGCAGATGAGCAGGCAGGTGTCGCGCGGCTCAGCTGGCGAGTATCAGGCAGATGAGCAGGCAGGTGTCGCGCGGCTCAGCTGGCGAGTATCAGGCAGATGAGCAGGCAGGTGTCGCGCGGCTCAGCTGGCGAGTATCAGGCAGATGAGCAGGCAGGTGTCGCGCGGCTCAGCTGGCGAGTATCAGGCAGATGAGCAGGCAGGTGTCGCGCGGCTCAGCTGGCGAGTATCAGGCAGATGAGCAGGCAGGTGTCGCGCGGCTCAGCTGGCGAGTATCAGGCAGATGAGCAGGCAGGTGTCGCGCGGCTCAGCTGGCGAGTATCAGGCAGATGAGCAGGCAGGTGTCGCGCGGCTCAGCTGGCGAGTATCAGGCAGATGAGCAGGCAGGTGTCGCGCGGCTCAGCTGGCGAGTATCAGGCAGATGAGCAGGCAGGTGTCGCGCGGCTCAGCTGGCGAGTATCAGGCAGATGAGCAGGCAGGTGTCGCGCGGCTCAGCTGGCGAGTATCAGGCAGATGAGCAGGCAGGTGTCGCGCGGCTCAGCTGGCGAGTATCAGGCAGATGAGCAGGCAGGTGTCGCGCGGCTCAGCTGGCGAGTATCAGGCAGATGAGCAGGCAGGTGTCGCGCGGCTCAGCTGGCGAGTATCAGGCAGATGAGCAGGCAGGTGTCGCGCGGCTCAGCTGGCGAGTATCAGGCAGATGAGCAGGCAGGTGTCGCGCGGCTCAGCTGGCGAGTATCAGGCAGATGAGCAGGCAGGTGTCGCGCGGCTCAGCTGGCGAGTATCAGGCAGATGAGCAGGCAGGTGTCGCGCGGCTCAGCTGGCGAGTATCAGGCAGATGAGCAGGCAGGTGTCGCGCGGCTCAGCTGGCGAGTATCAGGCAGATGAGCAGGCAGGTGTCGCGCGGCTCAGCTGGCGAGTATCAGGCAGATGAGCAGGCAGGTGTCGCGCGGCTCAGCTGGCGAGTATCAGGCAGATGAGCAGGCAGGTGTCGCGCGGCTCAGCTGGCGAGTATCAGGCAGATGAGCAGGCAGGTGTCGCGCGGCTCAGCTGGCGAGTATCAGGCAGATGAGCAGGCAGGTGTCGCGCGGCTCAGCTGGCGAGTATCAGGCAGATGAGCAGGCAGGTGTCGCGCGGCTCAGCTGGCGAGTATCAGGCAGATGAGCAGGCAGGTGTCGCGCGGCTCAGCTGGCGAGTATCAGGCAGATGAGCAGGCAGGTGTCGCGCGGCTCAGCTGGCGAGTATCAGGCAGATGAGCAGGCAGGTGTCGCGCGGCTCAGCTGGCGAGTATCAGGCAGATGAGCAGGCAGGTGTCGCGCGGCTCAGCTGGCGAGTATCAGGCAGATGAGCAGGCAGGTGTCGCGCGGCTCAGCTGGCGAGTATCAGGCAGATGAGCAGGCAGGTGTCGCGCGGCTCAGCTGGCGAGTATCAGGCAGATGAGCAGGCAGGTGTCGCGCGGCTCAGCTGGCGAGTATCAGGCAGATGAGCAGGCAGGTGTCGCGCGGCTCAGCTGGCGAGTATCAGGCAGATGAGCAGGCAGGTGTCGCGCGGCTCAGCTGGCGAGTATCAGGCAGATGAGCAGGCAGGTGTCGCGCGGCTCAGCTGGCGAGTATCAGGCAGATGAGCAGGCAGGTGTCGCGCGGCTCAGCTGGCGAGTATCAGGCAGATGAGCAGGCAGGTGTCGCGCGGCTCAGCTGGCGAGTATCAGGCAGATGAGCAGGCAGGTGTCGCGCGGCTCAGCTGGCGAGTATCAGGCAGATGAGCAGGCAGGTGTCGCGCGGCTCAGCTGGCGAGTATCAGGCAGATGAGCAGGCAGGTGTCGCGCGGCTCAGCTGGCGAGTATCAGGCAGATGAGCAGGCAGGTGTCGCGCGGCTCAGCTGGCGAGTATCAGGCAGATGAGCAGGCAGGTGTCGCGCGGCTCAGCTGGCGAGTATCAGGCAGATGAGCAGGCAGGTGTCGCGCGGCTCAGCTGGCGAGTATCAGGCAGATGAGCAGGCAGGTGTCGCGCGGCTCAGCTGGCGAGTATCAGGCAGATGAGCAGGCAGGTGTCGCGCGGCTCAGCTGGCGAGTATCAGGCAGATGAGCAGGCAGGTGTCGCGCGGCTCAGCTGGCGAGTATCAGGCAGATGAGCAGGCAGGTGTCGCGCGGCTCAGCTGGCGAGTATCAGGCAGATGAGCAGGCAGGTGTCGCGCGGCTCAGCTGGCGAGTATCAGGCAGATGAGCAGGCAGGTGTCGCGCGGCTCAGCTGGCGAGTATCAGGCAGATGAGCAGGCAGGTGTCGCGCGGCTCAGCTGGCGAGTATCAGGCAGATGAGCAGGCAGGTGTCGCGCGGCTCAGCTGGCGAGTATCAGGCAGATGAGCAGGCAGGTGTCGCGCGGCTCAGCTGGCGAGTATCAGGCAGATGAGCAGGCAGGTGTCGCGCGGCTCAGCTGGCGAGTATCAGGCAGATGAGCAGGCAGGTGTCGCGCGGCTCAGCTGGCGAGTATCAGGCAGATGAGCAGGCAGGTGTCGCGCGGCTCAGCTGGCGAGTATCAGGCAGATGAGCAGGCAGGTGTCGCGCGGCTCAGCTGGCGAGTATCAGGCAGATGAGCAGGCAGGTGTCGCGCGGCTCAGCTGGCGAGTATCAGGCAGATGAGCAGGCAGGTGTCGCGCGGCTCAGCTGGCGAGTATCAGGCAGATGAGCAGGCAGGTGTCGCGCGGCTCAGCTGGCGAGTATCAGGCAGATGAGCAGGCAGGTGTCGCGCGGCTCAGCTGGCGAGTATCAGGCAGATGAGCAGGCAGGTGTCGCGCGGCTCAGCTGGCGAGTATCAGGCAGATGAGCAGGCAGGTGTCGCGCGGCTCAGCTGGCGAGTATCAGGCAGATGAGCAGGCAGGTGTCGCGCGGCTCAGCTGGCGAGTATCAGGCAGATGAGCAGGCAGGTGTCGCGCGGCTCAGCTGGCGAGTATCAGGCAGATGAGCAGGCAGGTGTCGCGCGGCTCAGCTGGCGAGTATCAGGCAGATGAGCAGGCAGGTGTCGCGCGGCTCAGCTGGCGAGTATCAGGCAGATGAGCAGGCAGGTGTCGCGCGGCTCAGCTGGCGAGTATCAGGCAGATGAGCAGGCAGGTGTCGCGCGGCTCAGCTGGCGAGTATCAGGCAGATGAGCAGGCAGGTGTCGCGCGGCTCAGCTGGCGAGTATCAGGCAGATGAGCAGGCAGGTGTCGCGCGGCTCAGCTGGCGAGTATCAGGCAGATGAGCAGGCAGGTGTCGCGCGGCTCAGCTGGCGAGTATCAGGCAGATGAGCAGGCAGGTGTCGCGCGGCTCAGCTGGCGAGTATCAGGCAGATGAGCAGGCAGGTGTCGCGCGGCTCAGCTGGCGAGTATCAGGCAGATGAGCAGGCAGGTGTCGCGCGGCTCAGCTGGCGAGTATCAGGCAGATGAGCAGGCAGGTGTCGCGCGGCTCAGCTGGCGAGTATCAGGCAGATGAGCAGGCAGGTGTCGCGCGGCTCAGCTGGCGAGTATCAGGCAGATGAGCAGGCAGGTGTCGCGCGGCTCAGCTGGCGAGTATCAGGCAGATGAGCAGGC
Organism: Bos javanicus; assembly: GCF_032452875.1. Classification (NCBI taxonomy): domain Eukaryota; kingdom Metazoa; phylum Chordata; class Mammalia; order Artiodactyla; family Bovidae; genus Bos; species Bos javanicus. The sequence continues at coordinate 196,167 of NW_026893888.1, forward strand.
AGGTGTCGCGCGGCTCAGCTGGCGAGTATCAGGCAGATGAGCAGGCAGGTGTCGCGCGGCTCAGCTGGCGAGTATCAGGCAGATGAGCAGGCAGGTGTCGCGCGGCTCAGCTGGCGAGTATCAGGCAGATGAGCAGGCAGGTGTCGCGCGGCTCAGCTGGCGAGTATCAGGCAGATGAGCAGGCAGGTGTCGCGCGGCTCAGCTGGCGAGTATCAGGCAGATGAGCAGGCAGGTGTCGCGCGGCTCAGCTGGCGAGTATCAGGCAGATGAGCAGGCAGGTGTCGCGCGGCTCAGCTGGCGAGTATCAGGCAGATGAGCAGGCAGGTGTCGCGCGGCTCAGCTGGCGAGTATCAGGCAGATGAGCAGGCAGGTGTCGCGCGGCTCAGCTGGCGAGTATCAGGCAGATGAGCAGGCAGGTGTCGCGCGGCTCAGCTGGCGAGTATCAGGCAGATGAGCAGGCAGGTGTCGCGCGGCTCAGCTGGCGAGTATCAGGCAGATGAGCAGGCAGGTGTCGCGCGGCTCAGCTGGCGAGTATCAGGCAGATGAGCAGGCAGGTGTCGCGCGGCTCAGCTGGCGAGTATCAGGCAGATGAGCAGGCAGGTGTCGCGCGGCTCAGCTGGCGAGTATCAGGCAGATGAGCAGGCAGGTGTCGCGCGGCTCAGCTGGCGAGTATCAGGCAGATGAGCAGGCAGGTGTCGCGCGGCTCAGCTGGCGAGTATCAGGCAGATGAGCAGGCAGGTGTCGCGCGGCTCAGCTGGCGAGTATCAGGCAGATGAGCAGGCAGGTGTCGCGCGGCTCAGCTGGCGAGTATCAGGCAGATGAGCAGGCAGGTGTCGCGCGGCTCAGCTGGCGAGTATCAGGCAGATGAGCAGGCAGGTGTCGCGCGGCTCAGCTGGCGAGTATCAGGCAGATGAGCAGGCAGGTGTCGCGCGGCTCAGCTGGCGAGTATCAGGCAGATGAGCAGGCAGGTGTCGCGCGGCTCAGCTGGCGAGTATCAGGCAGATGAGCAGGCAGGTGTCGCGCGGCTCAGCTGGCGAGTATCAGGCAGATGAGCAGGCAGGTGTCGCGCGGCTCAGCTGGCGAGTATCAGGCAGATGAGCAGGCAGGTGTCGCGCGGCTCAGCTGGCGAGTATCAGGCAGATGAGCAGGCAGGTGTCGCGCGGCTCAGCTGGCGAGTATCAGGCAGATGAGCAGGCAGGTGTCGCGCGGCTCAGCTGGCGAGTATCAGGCAGATGAGCAGGCAGGTGTCGCGCGGCTCAGCTGGCGAGTATCAGGCAGATGAGCAGGCAGGTGTCGCGCGGCTCAGCTGGCGAGTATCAGGCAGATGAGCAGGCAGGTGTCGCGCGGCTCAGCTGGCGAGTATCAGGCAGATGAGCAGGCAGGTGTCGCGCGGCTCAGCTGGCGAGTATCAGGCAGATGAGCAGGCAGGTGTCGCGCGGCTCAGCTGGCGAGTATCAGGCAGATGAGCAGGCAGGTGTCGCGCGGCTCAGCTGGCGAGTATCAGGCAGATGAGCAGGCAGGTGTCGCGCGGCTCAGCTGGCGAGTATCAGGCAGATGAGCAGGCAGGTGTCGCGCGGCTCAGCTGGCGAGTATCAGGCAGATGAGCAGGCAGGTGTCGCGCGGCTCAGCTGGCGAGTATCAGGCAGATGAGCAGGCAGGTGTCGCGCGGCTCAGCTGGCGAGTATCAGGCAGATGAGCAGGCAGGTGTCGCGCGGCTCAGCTGGCGAGTATCAGGCAGATGAGCAGGCAGGTGTCGCGCGGCTCAGCTGGCGAGTATCAGGCAGATGAGCAGGCAGGTGTCGCGCGGCTCAGCTGGCGAGTATCAGGCAGATGAGCAGGCAGGTGTCGCGCGGCTCAGCTGGCGAGTATCAGGCAGATGAGCAGGCAGGTGTCGCGCGGCTCAGCTGGCGAGTATCAGGCAGATGAGCAGGCAGGTGTCGCGCGGCTCAGCTGGCGAGTATCAGGCAGATGAGCAGGCAGGTGTCGCGCGGCTCAGCTGGCGAGTATCAGGCAGATGAGCAGGCAGGTGTCGCGCGGCTCAGCTGGCGAGTATCAGGCAGATGAGCAGGCAGGTGTCGCGCGGCTCAGCTGGCGAGTATCAGGCAGATGAGCAGGCAGGTGTCGCGCGGCTCAGCTGGCGAGTATCAGGCAGATGAGCAGGCAGGTGTCGCGCGGCTCAGCTGGCGAGTATCAGGCAGATGAGCAGGCAGGTGTCGCGCGGCTCAGCTGGCGAGTATCAGGCAGATGAGCAGGCAGGTGTCGCGCGGCTCAGCTGGCGAGTATCAGGCAGATGAGCAGGCAGGTGTCGCGCGGCTCAGCTGGCGAGTATCAGGCAGATGAGCAGGCAGGTGTCGCGCGGCTCAGCTGGCGAGTATCAGGCAGATGAGCAGGCAGGTGTCGCGCGGCTCAGCTGGCGAGTATCAGGCAGATGAGCAGGCAGGTGTCGCGCGGCTCAGCTGGCGAGTATCAGGCAGATGAGCAGGCAGGTGTCGCGCGGCTCAGCTGGCGAGTATCAGGCAGATGAGCAGGCAGGTGTCGCGCGGCTCAGCTGGCGAGTATCAGGCAGATGAGCAGGCAGGTGTCGCGCGGCTCAGCTGGCGAGTATCAGGCAGATGAGCAGGCAGGTGTCGCGCGGCTCAGCTGGCGAGTATCAGGCAGATGAGCAGGCAGGTGTCGCGCGGCTCAGCTGGCGAGTATCAGGCAGATGAGCAGGCAGGTGTCGCGCGGCTCAGCTGGCGAGTATCAGGCAGATGAGCAGGCAGGTGTCGCGCGGCTCAGCTGGCGAGTATCAGGCAGATGAGCAGGCAGGTGTCGCGCGGCTCAGCTGGCGAGTATCAGGCAGATGAGCAGGCAGGTGTCGCGCGGCTCAGCTGGCGAGTATCAGGCAGATGAGCAGGCAGGTGTCGCGCGGCTCAGCTGGCGAGTATCAGGCAGATGAGCAGGCAGGTGTCGCGCGGCTCAGCTGGCGAGTATCAGGCAGATGAGCAGGCAGGTGTCGCGCGGCTCAGCTGGCGAGTATCAGGCAGATGAGCAGGCAGGTGTCGCGCGGCTCAGCTGGCGAGTATCAGGCAGATGAGCAGGCAGGTGTCGCGCGGCTCAGCTGGCGAGTATCAGGCAGATGAGCAGGCAGGTGTCGCGCGGCTCAGCTGGCGAGTATCAGGCAGATGAGCAGGCAGGTGTCGCGCGGCTCAGCTGGCGAGTATCAGGCAGATGAGCAGGCAGGTGTCGCGCGGCTCAGCTGGCGAGTATCAGGCAGATGAGCAGGCAGGTGTCGCGCGGCTCAGCTGGCGAGTATCAGGCAGATGAGCAGGCAGGTGTCGCGCGGCTCAGCTGGCGAGTATCAGGCAGATGAGCAGGCAGGTGTCGCGCGGCTCAGCTGGCGAGTATCAGGCAGATGAGCAGGCAGGTGTCGCGCGGCTCAGCTGGCGAGTATCAGGCAGATGAGCAGGCAGGTGTCGCGCGGCTCAGCTGGCGAGTATCAGGCAGATGAGCAGGCAGGTGTCGCGCGGCTCAGCTGGCGAGTATCAGGCAGATGAGCAGGCAGGTGTCGCGCGGCTCAGCTGGCGAGTATCAGGCAGATGAGCAGGCAGGTGTCGCGCGGCTCAGCTGGCGAGTATCAGGCAGATGAGCAGGCAGGTGTCGCGCGGCTCAGCTGGCGAGTATCAGGCAGATGAGCAGGCAGGTGTCGCGCGGCTCAGCTGGCGAGTATCAGGCAGATGAGCAGGCAGGTGTCGCGCGGCTCAGCTGGCGAGTATCAGGCAGATGAGCAGGCAGGTGTCGCGCGGCTCAGCTGGCGAGTATCAGGCAGATGAGCAGGCAGGTGTCGCGCGGCTCAGCTGGCGAGTATCAGGCAGATGAGCAGGCAGGTGTCGCGCGGCTCAGCTGGCGAGTATCAGGCAGATGAGCAGGCAGGTGTCGCGCGGCTCAGCTGGCGAGTATCAGGCAGATGAGCAGGCAGGTGTCGCGCGGCTCAGCTGGCGAGTATCAGGCAGATGAGCAGGCAGGTGTCGCGCGGCTCAGCTGGCGAGTATCAGGCAGATGAGCAGGCAGGTGTCGCGCGGCTCAGCTGGCGAGTATCAGGCAGATGAGCAGGCAGGTGTCGCGCGGCTCAGCTGGCGAGTATCAGGCAGATGAGCAGGCAGGTGTCGCGCGGCTCAGCTGGCGAGTATCAGGCAGATGAGCAGGCAGGTGTCGCGCGGCTCAGCTGGCGAGTATCAGGCAGATGAGCAGGCAGGTGTCGCGCGGCTCAGCTGGCGAGTATCAGGCAGATGAGCAGGCAGGTGTCGCGCGGCTCAGCTGGCGAGTATCAGGCAGATGAGCAGGCAGGTGTCGCGCGGCTCAGCTGGCGAGTATCAGGCAGATGAGCAGGCAGGTGTCGCGCGGCTCAGCTGGCGAGTATCAGGCAGATGAGCAGGCAGGTGTCGCGCGGCTCAGCTGGCGAGTATCAGGCAGATGAGCAGGCAGGTGTCGCGCGGCTCAGCTGGCGAGTATCAGGCAGATGAGCAGGCAGGTGTCGCGCGGCTCAGCTGGCGAGTATCAGGCAGATGAGCAGGCAGGTGTCGCGCGGCTCAGCTGGCGAGTATCAGGCAGATGAGCAGGCAGGTGTCGCGCGGCTCAGCTGGCGAGTATCAGGCAGATGAGCAGGCAGGTGTCGCGCGGCTCAGCTGGCGAGTATCAGGCAGATGAGCAGGCAGGTGTCGCGCGGCTCAGCTGGCGAGTATCAGGCAGATGAGCAGGCAGGTGTCGCGCGGCTCAGCTGGCGAGTATCAGGCAGATGAGCAGGCAGGTGTCGCGCGGCTCAGCTGGCGAGTATCAGGCAGATGAGCAGGCAGGTGTCGCGCGGCTCAGCTGGCGAGTATCAGGCAGATGAGCAGGCAGGTGTCGCGCGGCTCAGCTGGCGAGTATCAGGCAGATGAGCAGGCAGGTGTCGCGCGGCTCAGCTGGCGAGTATCAGGCAGATGAGCAGGCAGGTGTCGCGCGGCTCAGCTGGCGAGTATCAGGCAGATGAGCAGGCAGGTGTCGCGCGGCTCAGCTGGCGAGTATCAGGCAGATGAGCAGGCAGGTGTCGCGCGGCTCAGCTGGCGAGTATCAGGCAGATGAGCAGGCAGGTGTCGCGCGGCTCAGCTGGCGAGTATCAGGCAGATGAGCAGGCAGGTGTCGCGCGGCTCAGCTGGCGAGTATCAGGCAGATGAGCAGGCAGGTGTCGCGCGGCTCAGCTGGCGAGTATCAGGCAGATGAGCAGGCAGGTGTCGCGCGGCTCAGCTGGCGAGTATCAGGCAGATGAGCAGGCAGGTGTCGCGCGGCTCAGCTGGCGAGTATCAGGCAGATGAGCAGGCAGGTGTCGCGCGGCTCAGCTGGCGAGTATCAGGCAGATGAGCAGGCAGGTGTCGCGCGGCTCAGCTGGCGAGTATCAGGCAGATGAGCAGGCAGGTGTCGCGCGGCTCAGCTGGCGAGTATCAGGCAGATGAGCAGGCAGGTGTCGCGCGGCTCAGCTGGCGAGTATCAGGCAGATGAGCAGGCAGGTGTCGCGCGGCTCAGCTGGCGAGTATCAGGCAGATGAGCAGGCAGGTGTCGCGCGGCTCAGCTGGCGAGTATCAGGCAGATGAGCAGGCAGGTGTCGCGCGGCTCAGCTGGCGAGTATCAGGCAGATGAGCAGGCAGGTGTCGCGCGGCTCAGCTGGCGAGTATCAGGCAGATGAGCAGGCAGGTGTCGCGCGGCTCAGCTGGCGAGTATCAGGCAGATGAGCAGGCAGGTGTCGCGCGGCTCAGCTGGCGAGTATCAGGCAGATGAGCAGGCAGGTGTCGCGCGGCTCAGCTGGCGAGTATCAGGCAGATGAGCAGGCAGGTGTCGCGCGGCTCAGCTGGCGAGTATCAGGCAGATGAGCAGGCAGGTGTCGCGCGGCTCAGCTGGCGAGTATCAGGCAGATGAGCAGGCAGGTGTCGCGCGGCTCAGCTGGCGAGTATCAGGCAGATGAGCAGGCAGGTGTCGCGCGGCTCAGCTGGCGAGTATCAGGCAGATGAGCAGGCAGGTGTCGCGCGGCTCAGCTGGCGAGTATCAGGCAGATGAGCAGGCAGGTGTCGCGCGGCTCAGCTGGCGAGTATCAGGCAGATGAGCAGGCAGGTGTCGCGCGGCTCAGCTGGCGAGTATCAGGCAGATGAGCAGGCAGGTGTCGCGCGGCTCAGCTGGCGAGTATCAGGCAGATGAGCAGGCAGGTGTCGCGCGGCTCAGCTGGCGAGTATCAGGCAGATGAGCAGGCAGGTGTCGCGCGGCTCAGCTGGCGAGTATCAGGCAGATGAGCAGGCAGGTGTCGCGCGGCTCAGCTGGCGAGTATCAGGCAGATGAGCAGGCAGGTGTCGCGCGGCTCAGCTGGCGAGTATCAGGCAGATGAGCAGGCAGGTGTCGCGCGGCTCAGCTGGCGAGTATCAGGCAGATGAGCAGGCAGGTGTCGCGCGGCTCAGCTGGCGAGTATCAGGCAGATGAGCAGGCAGGTGTCGCGCGGCTCAGCTGGCGAGTATCAGGCAGATGAGCAGGCAGGTGTCGCGCGGCTCAGCTGGCGAGTATCAGGCAGATGAGCAGGCAGGTGTCGCGCGGCTCAGCTGGCGAGTATCAGGCAGATGAGCAGGCAGGTGTCGCGCGGCTCAGCTGGCGAGTATCAGGCAGATGAGCAGGCAGGTGTCGCGCGGCTCAGCTGGCGAGTATCAGGCAGATGAGCAGGCAGGTGTCGCGCGGCTCAGCTGGCGAGTATCAGGCAGATGAGCAGGCAGGTGTCGCGCGGCTCAGCTGGCGAGTATCAGGCAGATGAGCAGGCAGGTGTCGCGCGGCTCAGCTGGCGAGTATCAGGCAGATGAGCAGGCAGGTGTCGCGCGGCTCAGCTGGCGAGTATCAGGCAGATGAGCAGGCAGGTGTCGCGCGGCTCAGCTGGCGAGTATCAGGCAGATGAGCAGGCAGGTGTCGCGCGGCTCAGCTGGCGAGTATCAGGCAGATGAGCAGGCAGGTGTCGCGCGGCTCAGCTGGCGAGTATCAGGCAGATGAGCAGGCAGGTGTCGCGCGGCTCAGCTGGCGAGTATCAGGCAGATGAGCAGGCAGGTGTCGCGCGGCTCAGCTGGCGAGTATCAGGCAGATGAGCAGGCAGGTGTCGCGCGGCTCAGCTGGCGAGTATCAGGCAGATGAGCAGGCAGGTGTCGCGCGGCTCAGCTGGCGAGTATCAGGCAGATGAGCAGGCAGGTGTCGCGCGGCTCAGCTGGCGAGTATCAGGCAGATGAGCAGGCAGGTGTCGCGCGGCTCAGCTGGCGAGTATCAGGCAGATGAGCAGGCAGGTGTCGCGCGGCTCAGCTGGCGAGTATCAGGCAGATGAGCAGGCAGGTGTCGCGCGGCTCAGCTGGCGAGTATCAGGCAGATGAGCAGGCAGGTGTCGCGCGGCTCAGCTGGCGAGTATCAGGCAGATGAGCAGGCAGGTGTCGCGCGGCTCAGCTGGCGAGTATCAGGCAGATGAGCAGGCAGGTGTCGCGCGGCTCAGCTGGCGAGTATCAGGCAGATGAGCAGGCAGGTGTCGCGCGGCTCAGCTGGCGAGTATCAGGCAGATGAGCAGGCAGGTGTCGCGCGGCTCAGCTGGCGAGTATCAGGCAGATGAGCAGGCAGGTGTCGCGCGGCTCAGCTGGCGAGTATCAGGCAGATGAGCAGGCAGGTGTCGCGCGGCTCAGCTGGCGAGTATCAGGCAGATGAGCAGGCAGGTGTCGCGCGGCTCAGCTGGCGAGTATCAGGCAGATGAGCAGGCAGGTGTCGCGCGGCTCAGCTGGCGAGTATCAGGCAGATGAGCAGGCAGGTGTCGCGCGGCTCAGCTGGCGAGTATCAGGCAGATGAGCAGGCAGGTGTCGCGCGGCTCAGCTGGCGAGTATCAGGCAGATGAGCAGGCAGGTGTCGCGCGGCTCAGCTGGCGAGTATCAGGCAGATGAGCAGGCAGGTGTCGCGCGGCTCAGCTGGCGAGTATCAGGCAGATGAGCAGGCAGGTGTCGCGCGGCTCAGCTGGCGAGTATCAGGCAGATGAGCAGGCAGGTGTCGCGCGGCTCAGCTGGCGAGTATCAGGCAGATGAGCAGGCAGGTGTCGCGCGGCTCAGCTGGCGAGTATCAGGCAGATGAGCAGGCAGGTGTCGCGCGGCTCAGCTGGCGAGTATCAGGCAGATGAGCAGGCAGGTGTCGCGCGGCTCAGCTGGCGAGTATCAGGCAGATGAGCAGGCAGGTGTCGCGCGGCTCAGCTGGCGAGTATCAGGCAGATGAGCAGGCAGGTGTCGCGCGGCTCAGCTGGCGAGTATCAGGCAGATGAGCAGGCAGGTGTCGCGCGGCTCAGCTGGCGAGTATCAGGCAGATGAGCAGGCAGGTGTCGCGCGGCTCAGCTGGCGAGTATCAGGCAGATGAGCAGGCAGGTGTCGCGCGGCTCAGCTGGCGAGTATCAGGCAGATGAGCAGGCAGGTGTCGCGCGGCTCAGCTGGCGAGTATCAGGCAGATGAGCAGGCAGGTGTCGCGCGGCTCAGCTGGCGAGTATCAGGCAGATGAGCAGGCAGGTGTCGCGCGGCTCAGCTGGCGAGTATCAGGCAGATGAGCAGGCAGGTGTCGCGCGGCTCAGCTGGCGAGTATCAGGCAGATGAGCAGGCAGGTGTCGCGCGGCTCAGCTGGCGAGTATCAGGCAGATGAGCAGGCAGGTGTCGCGCGGCTCAGCTGGCGAGTATCAGGCAGATGAGCAGGCAGGTGTCGCGCGGCTCAGCTGGCGAGTATCAGGCAGATGAGCAGGCAGGTGTCGCGCGGCTCAGCTGGCGAGTATCAGGCAGATGAGCAGGCAGGTGTCGCGCGGCTCAGCTGGCGAGTATCAGGCAGATGAGCAGGCAGGTGTCGCGCGGCTCAGCTGGCGAGTATCAGGCAGATGAGCAGGCAGGTGTCGCGCGGCTCAGCTGGCGAGTATCAGGCAGATGAGCAGGCAGGTGTCGCGCGGCTCAGCTGGCGAGTATCAGGCAGATGAGCAGGCAGGTGTCGCGCGGCTCAGCTGGCGAGTATCAGGCAGATGAGCAGGCAGGTGTCGCGCGGCTCAGCTGGCGAGTATCAGGCAGATGAGCAGGCAGGTGTCGCGCGGCTCAGCTGGCGAGTATCAGGCAGATGAGCAGGCAGGTGTCGCGCGGCTCAGCTGGCGAGTATCAGGCAGATGAGCAGGCAGGTGTCGCGCGGCTCAGCTGGCGAGTATCAGGCAGATGAGCAGGCAGGTGTCGCGCGGCTCAGCTGGCGAGTATCAGGCAGATGAGCAGGCAGGTGTCGCGCGGCTCAGCTGGCGAGTATCAGGCAGATGAGCAGGCAGGTGTCGCGCGGCTCAGCTGGCGAGTATCAGGCAGATGAGCAGGCAGGTGTCGCGCGGCTCAGCTGGCGAGTATCAGGCAGATGAGCAGGCAGGTGTCGCGCGGCTCAGCTGGCGAGTATCAGGCAGATGAGCAGGCAGGTGTCGCGCGGCTCAGCTGGCGAGTATCAGGCAGATGAGCAGGCAGGTGTCGCGCGGCTCAGCTGGCGAGTATCAGGCAGATGAGCAGGCAGGTGTCGCGCGGCTCAGCTGGCGAGTATCAGGCAGATGAGCAGGCAGGTGTCGCGCGGCTCAGCTGGCGAGTATCAGGCAGATGAGCAGGCAGGTGTCGCGCGGCTCAGCTGGCGAGTATCAGGCAGATGAGCAGGCAGGTGTCGCGCGGCTCAGCTGGCGAGTATCAGGCAGATGAGCAGGCAGGTGTCGCGCGGCTCAGCTGGCGAGTATCAGGCAGATGAGCAGGCAGGTGTCGCGCGGCTCAGCTGGCGAGTATCAGGCAGATGAGCAGGCAGGTGTCGCGCGGCTCAGCTGGCGAGTATCAGGCAGATGAGCAGGCAGGTGTCGCGCGGCTCAGCTGGCGAGTATCAGGCAGATGAGCAGGCAGGTGTCGCGCGGCTCAGCTGGCGAGTATCAGGCAGATGAGCAGGCAGGTGTCGCGCGGCTCAGCTGGCGAGTATCAGGCAGATGAGCAGGCAGGTGTCGCGCGGCTCAGCTGGCGAGTATCAGGCAGATGAGCAGGCAGGTGTCGCGCGGCTCAGCTGGCGAGTATCAGGCAGATGAGCAGGCAGGTGTCGCGCGGCTCAGCTGGCGAGTATCAGGCAGATGAGCAGGCAGGTGTCGCGCGGCTCAGCTGGCGAGTATCAGGCAGATGAGCAGGCAGGTGTCGCGCGGCTCAGCTGGCGAGTATCAGGCAGATGAGCAGGCAGGTGTCGCGCGGCTCAGCTGGCGAGTATCAGGCAGATGAGCAGGCAGGTGTCGCGCGGCTCAGCTGGCGAGTATCAGGCAGATGAGCAGGCAGGTGTCGCGCGGCTCAGCTGGCGAGTATCAGGCAGATGAGCAGGCAGGTGTCGCGCGGCTCAGCTGGCGAGTATCAGGCAGATGAGCAGGCAGGTGTCGCGCGGCTCAGCTGGCGAGTATCAGGCAGATGAGCAGGCAGGTGTCGCGCGGCTCAGCTGGCGAGTATCAGGCAGATGAGCAGGCAGGTGTCGCGCGGCTCAGCTGGCGAGTATCAGGCAGATGAGCAGGCAGGTGTCGCGCGGCTCAGCTGGCGAGTATCAGGCAGATGAGCAGGCAGGTGTCGCGCGGCTCAGCTGGCGAGTATCAGGCAGATGAGCAGGCAGGTGTCGCGCGGCTCAGCTGGCGAGTATCAGGCAGATGAGCAGGCAGGTGTCGCGCGGCTCAGCTGGCGAGTATCAGGCAGATGAGCAGGCAGGTGTCGCGCGGCTCAGCTGGCGAGTATCAGGCAGATGAGCAGGCAGGTGTCGCGCGGCTCAGCTGGCGAGTATCAGGCAGATGAGCAGGCAGGTGTCGCGCGGCTCAGCTGGCGAGTATCAGGCAGATGAGCAGGCAGGTGTCGCGCGGCTCAGCTGGCGAGTATCAGGCAGATGAGCAGGCAGGTGTCGCGCGGCTCAGCTGGCGAGTATCAGGCAGATGAGCAGGCAGGTGTCGCGCGGCTCAGCTGGCGAGTATCAGGCAGATGAGCAGGCAGGTGTCGCGCGGCTCAGCTGGCGAGTATCAGGCAGATGAGCAGGCAGGTGTCGCGCGGCTCAGCTGGCGAGTATCAGGCAGATGAGCAGGCAGGTGTCGCGCGGCTCAGCTGGCGAGTATCAGGCAGATGAGCAGGCAGGTGTCGCGCGGCTCAGCTGGCGAGTATCAGGCAGATGAGCAGGCAGGTGTCGCGCGGCTCAGCTGGCGAGTATCAGGCAGATGAGCAGGCAGGTGTCGCGCGGCTCAGCTGGCGAGTATCAGGCAGATGAGCAGGCAGGTGTCGCGCGGCTCAGCTGGCGAGTATCAGGCAGATGAGCAGGCAGGTGTCGCGCGGCTCAGCTGGCGAGTATCAGGCAGATGAGCAGGCAGGTGTCGCGCGGCTCAGCTGGCGAGTATCAGGCAGATGAGCAGGCAGGTGTCGCGCGGCTCAGCTGGCGAGTATCAGGCAGATGAGCAGGCAGGTGTCGCGCGGCTCAGCTGGCGAGTATCAGGCAGATGAGCAGGCAGGTGTCGCGCGGCTCAGCTGGCGAGTATCAGGCAGATGAGCAGGCAGGTGTCGCGCGGCTCAGCTGGCGAGTATCAGGCAGATGAGCAGGCAGGTGTCGCGCGGCTCAGCTGGCGAGTATCAGGCAGATGAGCAGGCAGGTGTCGCGCGGCTCAGCTGGCGAGTATCAGGCAGATGAGCAGGCAGGTGTCGCGCGGCTCAGCTGGCGAGTATCAGGCAGATGAGCAGGCAGGTGTCGCGCGGCTCAGCTGGCGAGTATCAGGCAGATGAGCAGGCAGGTGTCGCGCGGCTCAGCTGGCGAGTATCAGGCAGATGAGCAGGCAGGTGTCGCGCGGCTCAGCTGGCGAGTATCAGGCAGATGAGCAGGCAGGTGTCGCGCGGCTCAGCTGGCGAGTATCAGGCAGATGAGCAGGCAGGTGTCGCGCGGCTCAGCTGGCGAGTATCAGGCAGATGAGCAGGCAGGTGTCGCGCGGCTCAGCTGGCGAGTATCAGGCAGATGAGCAGGCAGGTGTCGCGCGGCTCAGCTGGCGAGTATCAGGCAGATGAGCAGGCAGGTGTCGCGCGGCTCAGCTGGCGAGTATCAGGCAGATGAGCAGGCAGGTGTCGCGCGGCTCAGCTGGCGAGTATCAGGCAGATGAGCAGGCAGGTGTCGCGCGGCTCAGCTGGCGAGTATCAGGCAGATGAGCAGGCAGGTGTCGCGCGGCTCAGCTGGCGAGTATCAGGCAGATGAGCAGGCAGGTGTCGCGCGGCTCAGCTGGCGAGTATCAGGCAGATGAGCAGGCAGGTGTCGCGCGGCTCAGCTGGCGAGTATCAGGCAGATGAGCAGGCAGGTGTCGCGCGGCTCAGCTGGCGAGTATCAGGCAGATGAGCAGGCAGGTGTCGCGCGGCTCAGCTGGCGAGTATCAGGCAGATGAGCAGGCAGGTGTCGCGCGGCTCAGCTGGCGAGTATCAGGCAGATGAGCAGGCAGGTGTCGCGCGGCTCAGCTGGCGAGTATCAGGCAGATGAGCAGGCAGGTGTCGCGCGGCTCAGCTGGCGAGTATCAGGCAGATGAGCAGGCAGGTGTCGCGCGGCTCAGCTGGCGAGTATCAGGCAGATGAGCAGGCAGGTGTCGCGCGGCTCAGCTGGCGAGTATCAGGCAGATGAGCAGGCAGGTGTCGCGCGGCTCAGCTGGCGAGTATCAGGCAGATGAGCAGGCAGGTGTCGCGCGGCTCAGCTGGCGAGTATCAGGCAGATGAGCAGGCAGGTGTCGCGCGGCTCAGCTGGCGAGTATCAGGCAGATGAGCAGGCAGGTGTCGCGCGGCTCAGCTGGCGAGTATCAGGCAGATGAGCAGGCAGGTGTCGCGCGGCTCAGCTGGCGAGTATCAGGCAGATGAGCAGGCAGGTGTCGCGCGGCTCAGCTGGCGAGTATCAGGCAGATGAGCAGGCAGGTGTCGCGCGGCTCAGCTGGCGAGTATCAGGCAGATGAGCAGGCAGGTGTCGCGCGGCTCAGCTGGCGAGTATCAGGCAGATGAGCAGGCAGGTGTCGCGCGGCTCAGCTGGCGAGTATCAGGCAGATGAGCAGGCAGGTGTCGCGCGGCTCAGCTGGCGAGTATCAGGCAGATGAGCAGGCAGGTGTCGCGCGGCTCAGCTGGCGAGTATCAGGCAGATGAGCAGGCAGGTGTCGCGCGGCTCAGCTGGCGAGTATCAGGCAGATGAGCAGGCAGGTGTCGCGCGGCTCAGCTGGCGAGTATCAGGCAGATGAGCAGGCAGGTGTCGCGCGGCTCAGCTGGCGAGTATCAGGCAGATGAGCAGGCAGGTGTCGCGCGGCTCAGCTGGCGAGTATCAGGCAGATGAGCAGGCAGGTGTCGCGCGGCTCAGCTGGCGAGTATCAGGCAGATGAGCAGGCAGGTGTCGCGCGGCTCAGCTGGCGAGTATCAGGCAGATGAGCAGGCAGGTGTCGCGCGGCTCAGCTGGCGAGTATCAGGCAGATGAGCAGGCAGGTGTCGCGCGGCTCAGCTGGCGAGTATCAGGCAGATGAGCAGGCAGGTGTCGCGCGGCTCAGCTGGCGAGTATCAGGCAGATGAGCAGGCAGGTGTCGCGCGGCTCAGCTGGCGAGTATCAGGCAGATGAGCAGGCAGGTGTCGCGCGGCTCAGCTGGCGAGTATCAGGCAGATGAGCAGGCAGGTGTCGCGCGGCTCAGCTGGCGAGTATCAGGCAGATGAGCAGGCAGGTGTCGCGCGGCTCAGCTGGCGAGTATCAGGCAGATGAGCAGGCAGGTGTCGCGCGGCTCAGCTGGCGAGTATCAGGCAGATGAGCAGGCAGGTGTCGCGCGGCTCAGCTGGCGAGTATCAGGCAGATGAGCAGGCAGGTGTCGCGCGGCTCAGCTGGCGAGTATCAGGCAGATGAGCAGGCAGGTGTCGCGCGGCTCAGCTGGCGAGTATCAGGCAGATGAGCAGGCAGGTGTCGCGCGGCTCAGCTGGCGAGTATCAGGCAGATGAGCAGGCAGGTGTCGCGCGGCTCAGCTGGCGAGTATCAGGCAGATGAGCAGGCAGGTGTCGCGCGGCTCAGCTGGCGAGTATCAGGCAGATGAGCAGGCAGGTGTCGCGCGGCTCAGCTGGCGAGTATCAGGCAGATGAGCAGGCAGGTGTCGCGCGGCTCAGCTGGCGAGTATCAGGCAGATGAGCAGGCAGGTGTCGCGCGGCTCAGCTGGCGAGTATCAGGCAGATGAGCAGGCAGGTGTCGCGCGGCTCAGCTGGCGAGTATCAGGCAGATGAGCAGGCAGGTGTCGCGCGGCTCAGCTGGCGAGTATCAGGCAGATGAGCAGGCAGGTGTCGCGCGGCTCAGCTGGCGAGTATCAGGCAGATGAGCAGGCAGGTGTCGCGCGGCTCAGCTGGCGAGTATCAGGCAGATGAGCAGGCAGGTGTCGCGCGGCTCAGCTGGCGAGTATCAGGCAGATGAGCAGGCAGGTGTCGCGCGGCTCAGCTGGCGAGTATCAGGCAGATGAGCAGGCAGGTGTCGCGCGGCTCAGCTGGCGAGTATCAGGCAGATGAGCAGGCAGGTGTCGCGCGGCTCAGCTGGCGAGTATCAGGCAGATGAGCAGGCAGGTGTCGCGCGGCTCAGCTGGCGAGTATCAGGCAGATGAGCAGGCAGGTGTCGCGCGGCTCAGCTGGCGAGTATCAGGCAGATGAGCAGGCAGGTGTCGCGCGGCTCAGCTGGCGAGTATCAGGCAGATGAGCAGGCAGGTGTCGCGCGGCTCAGCTGGCGAGTATCAGGCAGATGAGCAGGCAGGTGTCGCGCGGCTCAGCTGGCGAGTATCAGGCAGATGAGCAGGCAGGTGTCGCGCGGCTCAGCTGGCGAGTATCAGGCAGATGAGCAGGCAGGTGTCGCGCGGCTCAGCTGGCGAGTATCAGGCAGATGAGCAGGCAGGTGTCGCGCGGCTCAGCTGGCGAGTATCAGGCAGATGAGCAGGCAGGTGTCGCGCGGCTCAGCTGGCGAGTATCAGGCAGATGAGCAGGCAGGTGTCGCGCGGCTCAGCTGGCGAGTATCAGGCAGATGAGCAGGCAGGTGTCGCGCGGCTCAGCTGGCGAGTATCAGGCAGATGAGCAGGCAGGTGTCGCGCGGCTCAGCTGGCGAGTATCAGGCAGATGAGCAGGCAGGTGTCGCGCGGCTCAGCTGGCGAGTATCAGGCAGATGAGCAGGCAGGTGTCGCGCGGCTCAGCTGGCGAGTATCAGGCAGATGAGCAGGCAGGTGTCGCGCGGCTCAGCTGGCGAGTATCAGGCAGATGAGCAGGCAGGTGTCGCGCGGCTCAGCTGGCGAGTATCAGGCAGATGAGCAGGCAGGTGTCGCGCGGCTCAGCTGGCGAGTATCAGGCAGATGAGCAGGCAGGTGTCGCGCGGCTCAGCTGGCGAGTATCAGGCAGATGAGCAGGCAGGTGTCGCGCGGCTCAGCTGGCGAGTATCAGGCAGATGAGCAGGCAGGTGTCGCGCGGCTCAGCTGGCGAGTATCAGGCAGATGAGCAGGCAGGTGTCGCGCGGCTCAGCTGGCGAGTATCAGGCAGATGAGCAGGCAGGTGTCGCGCGGCTCAGCTGGCGAGTATCAGGCAGATGAGCAGGCAGGTGTCGCGCGGCTCAGCTGGCGAGTATCAGGCAGATGAGCAGGCAGGTGTCGCGCGGCTCAGCTGGCGAGTATCAGGCAGATGAGCAGGCAGGTGTCGCGCGGCTCAGCTGGCGAGTATCAGGCAGATGAGCAGGCAGGTGTCGCGCGGCTCAGCTGGCGAGTATCAGGCAGATGAGCAGGCAGGTGTCGCGCGGCTCAGCTGGCGAGTATCAGGCAGATGAGCAGGCAGGTGTCGCGCGGCTCAGCTGGCGAGTATCAGGCAGATGAGCAGGCAGGTGTCGCGCGGCTCAGCTGGCGAGTATCAGGCAGATGAGCAGGCAGGTGTCGCGCGGCTCAGCTGGCGAGTATCAGGCAGATGAGCAGGCAGGTGTCGCGCGGCTCAGCTGGCGAGTATCAGGCAGATGAGCAGGCAGGTGTCGCGCGGCTCAGCTGGCGAGTATCAGGCAGATGAGCAGGCAGGTGTCGCGCGGCTCAGCTGGCGAGTATCAGGCAGATGAGCAGGCAGGTGTCGCGCGGCTCAGCTGGCGAGTATCAGGCAGATGAGCAGGCAGGTGTCGCGCGGCTCAGCTGGCGAGTATCAGGCAGATGAGCAGGCAGGTGTCGCGCGGCTCAGCTGGCGAGTATCAGGCAGATGAGCAGGCAGGTGTCGCGCGGCTCAGCTGGCGAGTATCAGGCAGATGAGCAGGCAGGTGTCGCGCGGCTCAGCTGGCGAGTATCAGGCAGATGAGCAGGCAGGTGTCGCGCGGCTCAGCTGGCGAGTATCAGGCAGATGAGCAGGCAGGTGTCGCGCGGCTCAGCTGGCGAGTATCAGGCAGATGAGCAGGCAGGTGTCGCGCGGCTCAGCTGGCGAGTATCAGGCAGATGAGCAGGCAGGTGTCGCGCGGCTCAGCTGGCGAGTATCAGGCAGATGAGCAGGCAGGTGTCGCGCGGCTCAGCTGGCGAGTATCAGGCAGATGAGCAGGCAGGTGTCGCGCGGCTCAGCTGGCGAGTATCAGGCAGATGAGCAGGCAGGTGTCGCGCGGCTCAGCTGGCGAGTATCAGGCAGATGAGCAGGCAGGTGTCGCGCGGCTCAGCTGGCGAGTATCAGGCAGATGAGCAGGCAGGTGTCGCGCGGCTCAGCTGGCGAGTATCAGGCAGATGAGCAGGCAGGTGTCGCGCGGCTCAGCTGGCGAGTATCAGGCAGATGAGCAGGCAGGTGTCGCGCGGCTCAGCTGGCGAGTATCAGGCAGATGAGCAGGCAGGTGTCGCGCGGCTCAGCTGGCGAGTATCAGGCAGATGAGCAGGCAGGTGTCGCGCGGCTCAGCTGGCGAGTATCAGGCAGATGAGCAGGCAGGTGTCGCGCGGCTCAGCTGGCGAGTATCAGGCAGATGAGCAGGCAGGTGTCGCGCGGCTCAGCTGGCGAGTATCAGGCAGATGAGCAGGCAGGTGTCGCGCGGCTCAGCTGGCGAGTATCAGGCAGATGAGCAGGCAGGTGTCGCGCGGCTCAGCTGGCGAGTATCAGGCAGATGAGCAGGCAGGTGTCGCGCGGCTCAGCTGGCGAGTATCAGGCAGATGAGCAGGCAGGTGTCGCGCGGCTCAGCTGGCGAGTATCAGGCAGATGAGCAGGCAGGTGTCGCGCGGCTCAGCTGGCGAGTATCAGGCAGATGAGCAGGCAGGTGTCGCGCGGCTCAGCTGGCGAGTATCAGGCAGATGAGCAGGCAGGTGTCGCGCGGCTCAGCTGGCGAGTATCAGGCAGATGAGCAGGCAGGTGTCGCGCGGCTCAGCTGGCGAGTATCAGGCAGATGAGCAGGCAGGTGTCGCGCGGCTCAGCTGGCGAGTATCAGGCAGATGAGCAGGCAGGTGTCGCGCGGCTCAGCTGGCGAGTATCAGGCAGATGAGCAGGCAGGTGTCGCGCGGCTCAGCTGGCGAGTATCAGGCAGATGAGCAGGCAGGTGTCGCGCGGCTCAGCTGGCGAGTATCAGGCAGATGAGCAGGCAGGTGTCGCGCGGCTCAGCTGGCGAGTATCAGGCAGATGAGCAGGCAGGTGTCGCGCGGCTCAGCTGGCGAGTATCAGGCAGATGAGCAGGCAGGTGTCGCGCGGCTCAGCTGGCGAGTATCAGGCAGATGAGCAGGCAGGTGTCGCGCGGCTCAGCTGGCGAGTATCAGGCAGATGAGCAGGCAGGTGTCGCGCGGCTCAGCTGGCGAGTATCAGGCAGATGAGCAGGCAGGTGTCGCGCGGCTCAGCTGGCGAGTATCAGGCAGATGAGCAGGCAGGTGTCGCGCGGCTCAGCTGGCGAGTATCAGGCAGATGAGCAGGCAGGTGTCGCGCGGCTCAGCTGGCGAGTATCAGGCAGATGAGCAGGCAGGTGTCGCGCGGCTCAGCTGGCGAGTATCAGGCAGATGAGCAGGCAGGTGTCGCGCGGCTCAGCTGGCGAGTATCAGGCAGATGAGCAGGCAGGTGTCGCGCGGCTCAGCTGGCGAGTATCAGGCAGATGAGCAGGCAGGTGTCGCGCGGCTCAGCTGGCGAGTATCAGGCAGATGAGCAGGCAGGTGTCGCGCGGCTCAGCTGGCGAGTATCAGGCAGATGAGCAGGCAGGTGTCGCGCGGCTCAGCTGGCGAGTATCAGGCAGATGAGCAGGCAGGTGTCGCGCGGCTCAGCTGGCGAGTATCAGGCAGATGAGCAGGCAGGTGTCGCGCGGCTCAGCTGGCGAGTATCAGGCAGATGAGCAGGCAGGTGTCGCGCGGCTCAGCTGGCGAGTATCAGGCAGATGAGCAGGCAGGTGTCGCGCGGCTCAGCTGGCGAGTATCAGGCAGATGAGCAGGCAGGTGTCGCGCGGCTCAGCTGGCGAGTATCAGGCAGATGAGCAGGCAGGTGTCGCGCGGCTCAGCTGGCGAGTATCAGGCAGATGAGCAGGCAGGTGTCGCGCGGCTCAGCTGGCGAGTATCAGGCAGATGAGCAGGCAGGTGTCGCGCGGCTCAGCTGGCGAGTATCAGGCAGATGAGCAGGCAGGTGTCGCGCGGCTCAGCTGGCGAGTATCAGGCAGATGAGCAGGCAGGTGTCGCGCGGCTCAGCTGGCGAGTATCAGGCAGATGAGCAGGCAGGTGTCGCGCGGCTCAGCTGGCGAGTATCAGGCAGATGAGCAGGCAGGTGTCGCGCGGCTCAGCTGGCGAGTATCAGGCAGATGAGCAGGCAGGTGTCGCGCGGCTCAGCTGGCGAGTATCAGGCAGATGAGCAGGCAGGTGTCGCGCGGCTCAGCTGGCGAGTATCAGGCAGATGAGCAGGCAGGTGTCGCGCGGCTCAGCTGGCGAGTATCAGGCAGATGAGCAGGCAGGTGTCGCGCGGCTCAGCTGGCGAGTATCAGGCAGATGAGCAGGCAGGTGTCGCGCGGCTCAGCTGGCGAGTATCAGGCAGATGAGCAGGCAGGTGTCGCGCGGCTCAGCTGGCGAGTATCAGGCAGATGAGCAGGCAGGTGTCGCGCGGCTCAGCTGGCGAGTATCAGGCAGATGAGCAGGCAGGTGTCGCGCGGCTCAGCTGGCGAGTATCAGGCAGATGAGCAGGCAGGTGTCGCGCGGCTCAGCTGGCGAGTATCAGGCAGATGAGCAGGCAGGTGTCGCGCGGCTCAGCTGGCGAGTATCAGGCAGATGAGCAGGCAGGTGTCGCGCGGCTCAGCTGGCGAGTATCAGGCAGATGAGCAGGCAGGTGTCGCGCGGCTCAGCTGGCGAGTATCAGGCAGATGAGCAGGCAGGTGTCGCGCGGCTCAGCTGGCGAGTATCAGGCAGATGAGCAGGCAGGTGTCGCGCGGCTCAGCTGGCGAGTATCAGGCAGATGAGCAGGCAGGTGTCGCGCGGCTCAGCTGGCGAGTATCAGGCAGATGAGCAGGCAGGTGTCGCGCGGCTCAGCTGGCGAGTATCAGGCAGATGAGCAGGCAGGTGTCGCGCGGCTCAGCTGGCGAGTATCAGGCAGATGAGCAGGCAGGTGTCGCGCGGCTCAGCTGGCGAGTATCAGGCAGATGAGCAGGCAGGTGTCGCGCGGCTCAGCTGGCGAGTATCAGGCAGATGAGCAGGCAGGTGTCGCGCGGCTCAGCTGGCGAGTATCAGGCAGATGAGCAGGCAGGTGTCGCGCGGCTCAGCTGGCGAGTATCAGGCAGATGAGCAGGCAGGTGTCGCGCGGCTCAGCTGGCGAGTATCAGGCAGATGAGCAGGCAGGTGTCGCGCGGCTCAGCTGGCGAGTATCAGGCAGATGAGCAGGCAGGTGTCGCGCGGCTCAGCTGGCGAGTATCAGGCAGATGAGCAGGCAGGTGTCGCGCGGCTCAGCTGGCGAGTATCAGGCAGATGAGCAGGCAGGTGTCGCGCGGCTCAGCTGGCGAGTATCAGGCAGATGAGCAGGCAGGTGTCGCGCGGCTCAGCTGGCGAGTATCAGGCAGATGAGCAGGCAGGTGTCGCGCGGCTCAGCTGGCGAGTATCAGGCAGATGAGCAGGCAGGTGTCGCGCGGCTCAGCTGGCGAGTATCAGGCAGATGAGCAGGCAGGTGTCGCGCGGCTCAGCTGGCGAGTATCAGGCAGATGAGCAGGCAGGTGTCGCGCGGCTCAGCTGGCGAGTATCAGGCAGATGAGCAGGCAGGTGTCGCGCGGCTCAGCTGGCGAGTATCAGGCAGATGAGCAGGCAGGTGTCGCGCGGCTCAGCTGGCGAGTATCAGGCAGATGAGCAGGCAGGTGTCGCGCGGCTCAGCTGGCGAGTATCAGGCAGATGAGCAGGCAGGTGTCGCGCGGCTCAGCTGGCGAGTATCAGGCAGATGAGCAGGCAGGTGTCGCGCGGCTCAGCTGGCGAGTATCAGGCAGATGAGCAGGCAGGTGTCGCGCGGCTCAGCTGGCGAGTATCAGGCAGATGAGCAGGCAGGTGTCGCGCGGCTCAGCTGGCGAGTATCAGGCAGATGAGCAGGCAGGTGTCGCGCGGCTCAGCTGGCGAGTATCAGGCAGATGAGCAGGCAGGTGTCGCGCGGCTCAGCTGGCGAGTATCAGGCAGATGAGCAGGCAGGTGTCGCGCGGCTCAGCTGGCGAGTATCAGGCAGATGAGCAGGCAGGTGTCGCGCGGCTCAGCTGGCGAGTATCAGGCAGATGAGCAGGCAGGTGTCGCGCGGCTCAGCTGGCGAGTATCAGGCAGATGAGCAGGCAGGTGTCGCGCGGCTCAGCTGGCGAGTATCAGGCAGATGAGCAGGCAGGTGTCGCGCGGCTCAGCTGGCGAGTATCAGGCAGATGAGCAGGCAGGTGTCGCGCGGCTCAGCTGGCGAGTATCAGGCAGATGAGCAGGCAGGTGTCGCGCGGCTCAGCTGGCGAGTATCAGGCAGATGAGCAGGCAGGTGTCGCGCGGCTCAGCTGGCGAGTATCAGGCAGATGAGCAGGCAGGTGTCGCGCGGCTCAGCTGGCGAGTATCAGGCAGATGAGCAGGCAGGTGTCGCGCGGCTCAGCTGGCGAGTATCAGGCAGATGAGCAGGCAGGTGTCGCGCGGCTCAGCTGGCGAGTATCAGGCAGATGAGCAGGCAGGTGTCGCGCGGCTCAGCTGGCGAGTATCAGGCAGATGAGCAGGCAGGTGTCGCGCGGCTCAGCTGGCGAGTATCAGGCAGATGAGCAGGCAGGTGTCGCGCGGCTCAGCTGGCGAGTATCAGGCAGATGAGCAGGCAGGTGTCGCGCGGCTCAGCTGGCGAGTATCAGGCAGATGAGCAGGCAGGTGTCGCGCGGCTCAGCTGGCGAGTATCAGGCAGATGAGCAGGCAGGTGTCGCGCGGCTCAGCTGGCGAGTATCAGGCAGATGAGCAGGCAGGTGTCGCGCGGCTCAGCTGGCGAGTATCAGGCAGATGAGCAGGCAGGTGTCGCGCGGCTCAGCTGGCGAGTATCAGGCAGATGAGCAGGCAGGTGTCGCGCGGCTCAGCTGGCGAGTATCAGGCAGATGAGCAGGCAGGTGTCGCGCGGCTCAGCTGGCGAGTATCAGGCAGATGAGCAGGCAGGTGTCGCGCGGCTCAGCTGGCGAGTATCAGGCAGATGAGCAGGCAGGTGTCGCGCGGCTCAGCTGGCGAGTATCAGGCAGATGAGCAGGCAGGTGTCGCGCGGCTCAGCTGGCGAGTATCAGGCAGATGAGCAGGCAGGTGTCGCGCGGCTCAGCTGGCGAGTATCAGGCAGATGAGCAGGCAGGTGTCGCGCGGCTCAGCTGGCGAGTATCAGGCAGATGAGCAGGCAGGTGTCGCGCGGCTCAGCTGGCGAGTATCAGGCAGATGAGCAGGCAGGTGTCGCGCGGCTCAGCTGGCGAGTATCAGGCAGATGAGCAGGCAGGTGTCGCGCGGCTCAGCTGGCGAGTATCAGGCAGATGAGCAGGCAGGTGTCGCGCGGCTCAGCTGGCGAGTATCAGGCAGATGAGCAGGCAGGTGTCGCGCGGCTCAGCTGGCGAGTATCAGGCAGATGAGCAGGCAGGTGTCGCGCGGCTCAGCTGGCGAGTATCAGGCAGATGAGCAGGCAGGTGTCGCGCGGCTCAGCTGGCGAGTATCAGGCAGATGAGCAGGCAGGTGTCGCGCGGCTCAGCTGGCGAGTATCAGGCAGATGAGCAGGCAGGTGTCGCGCGGCTCAGCTGGCGAGTATCAGGCAGATGAGCAGGCAGGTGTCGCGCGGCTCAGCTGGCGAGTATCAGGCAGATGAGCAGGCAGGTGTCGCGCGGCTCAGCTGGCGAGTATCAGGCAGATGAGCAGGCAGGTGTCGCGCGGCTCAGCTGGCGAGTATCAGGCAGATGAGCAGGCAGGTGTCGCGCGGCTCAGCTGGCGAGTATCAGGCAGATGAGCAGGCAGGTGTCGCGCGGCTCAGCTGGCGAGTATCAGGCAGATGAGCAGGCAGGTGTCGCGCGGCTCAGCTGGCGAGTATCAGGCAGATGAGCAGGCAGGTGTCGCGCGGCTCAGCTGGCGAGTATCAGGCAGATGAGCAGGCAGGTGTCGCGCGGCTCAGCTGGCGAGTATCAGGCAGATGAGCAGGCAGGTGTCGCGCGGCTCAGCTGGCGAGTATCAGGCAGATGAGCAGGCAGGTGTCGCGCGGCTCAGCTGGCGAGTATCAGGCAGATGAGCAGGCAGGTGTCGCGCGGCTCAGCTGGCGAGTATCAGGCAGATGAGCAGGCAGGTGTCGCGCGGCTCAGCTGGCGAGTATCAGGCAGATGAGCAGGCAGGTGTCGCGCGGCTCAGCTGGCGAGTATCAGGCAGATGAGCAGGCAGGTGTCGCGCGGCTCAGCTGGCGAGTATCAGGCAGATGAGCAGGCAGGTGTCGCGCGGCTCAGCTGGCGAGTATCAGGCAGATGAGCAGGCAGGTGTCGCGCGGCTCAGCTGGCGAGTATCAGGCAGATGAGCAGGCAGGTGTCGCGCGGCTCAGCTGGCGAGTATCAGGCAGATGAGCAGGCAGGTGTCGCGCGGCTCAGCTGGCGAGTATCAGGCAGATGAGCAGGCAGGTGTCGCGCGGCTCAGCTGGCGAGTATCAGGCAGATGAGCAGGCAGGTGTCGCGCGGCTCAGCTGGCGAGTATCAGGCAGATGAGCAGGCAGGTGTCGCGCGGCTCAGCTGGCGAGTATCAGGCAGATGAGCAGGCAGGTGTCGCGCGGCTCAGCTGGCGAGTATCAGGCAGATGAGCAGGCAGGTGTCGCGCGGCTCAGCTGGCGAGTATCAGGCAGATGAGCAGGCAGGTGTCGCGCGGCTCAGCTGGCGAGTATCAGGCAGATGAGCAGGCAGGTGTCGCGCGGCTCAGCTGGCGAGTATCAGGCAGATGAGCAGGCAGGTGTCGCGCGGCTCAGCTGGCGAGTATCAGGCAGATGAGCAGGCAGGTGTCGCGCGGCTCAGCTGGCGAGTATCAGGCAGATGAGCAGGCAGGTGTCGCGCGGCTCAGCTGGCGAGTATCAGGCAGATGAGCAGGCAGGTGTCGCGCGGCTCAGCTGGCGAGTATCAGGCAGATGAGCAGGCAGGTGTCGCGCGGCTCAGCTGGCGAGTATCAGGCAGATGAGCAGGCAGGTGTCGCGCGGCTCAGCTGGCGAGTATCAGGCAGATGAGCAGGCAGGTGTCGCGCGGCTCAGCTGGCGAGTATCAGGCAGATGAGCAGGCAGGTGTCGCGCGGCTCAGCTGGCGAGTATCAGGCAGATGAGCAGGCAGGTGTCGCGCGGCTCAGCTGGCGAGTATCAGGCAGATGAGCAGGCAGGTGTCGCGCGGCTCAGCTGGCGAGTATCAGGCAGATGAGCAGGCAGGTGTCGCGCGGCTCAGCTGGCGAGTATCAGGCAGATGAGCAGGCAGGTGTCGCGCGGCTCAGCTGGCGAGTATCAGGCAGATGAGCAGGCAGGTGTCGCGCGGCTCAGCTGGCGAGTATCAGGCAGATGAGCAGGCAGGTGTCGCGCGGCTCAGCTGGCGAGTATCAGGCAGATGAGCAGGCAGGTGTCGCGCGGCTCAGCTGGCGAGTATCAGGCAGATGAGCAGGCAGGTGTCGCGCGGCTCAGCTGGCGAGTATCAGGCAGATGAGCAGGCAGGTGTCGCGCGGCTCAGCTGGCGAGTATCAGGCAGATGAGCAGGCAGGTGTCGCGCGGCTCAGCTGGCGAGTATCAGGCAGATGAGCAGGCAGGTGTCGCGCGGCTCAGCTGGCGAGTATCAGGCAGATGAGCAGGCAGGTGTCGCGCGGCTCAGCTGGCGAGTATCAGGCAGATGAGCAGGCAGGTGTCGCGCGGCTCAGCTGGCGAGTATCAGGCAGATGAGCAGGCAGGTGTCGCGCGGCTCAGCTGGCGAGTATCAGGCAGATGAGCAGGCAGGTGTCGCGCGGCTCAGCTGGCGAGTATCAGGCAGATGAGCAGGCAGGTGTCGCGCGGCTCAGCTGGCGAGTATCAGGCAGATGAGCAGGCAGGTGTCGCGCGGCTCAGCTGGCGAGTATCAGGCAGATGAGCAGGCAGGTGTCGCGCGGCTCAGCTGGCGAGTATCAGGCAGATGAGCAGGCAGGTGTCGCGCGGCTCAGCTGGCGAGTATCAGGCAGATGAGCAGGCAGGTGTCGCGCGGCTCAGCTGGCGAGTATCAGGCAGATGAGCAGGCAGGTGTCGCGCGGCTCAGCTGGCGAGTATCAGGCAGATGAGCAGGCAGGTGTCGCGCGGCTCAGCTGGCGAGTATCAGGCAGATGAGCAGGCAGGTGTCGCGCGGCTCAGCTGGCGAGTATCAGGCAGATGAGCAGGCAGGTGTCGCGCGGCTCAGCTGGCGAGTATCAGGCAGATGAGCAGGCAGGTGTCGCGCGGCTCAGCTGGCGAGTATCAGGCAGATGAGCAGGCAGGTGTCGCGCGGCTCAGCTGGCGAGTATCAGGCAGATGAGCAGGCAGGTGTCGCGCGGCTCAGCTGGCGAGTATCAGGCAGATGAGCAGGCAGGTGTCGCGCGGCTCAGCTGGCGAGTATCAGGCAGATGAGCAGGCAGGTGTCGCGCGGCTCAGCTGGCGAGTATCAGGCAGATGAGCAGGCAGGTGTCGCGCGGCTCAGCTGGCGAGTATCAGGCAGATGAGCAGGCAGGTGTCGCGCGGCTCAGCTGGCGAGTATCAGGCAGATGAGCAGGCAGGTGTCGCGCGGCTCAGCTGGCGAGTATCAGGCAGATGAGCAGGCAGGTGTCGCGCGGCTCAGCTGGCGAGTATCAGGCAGATGAGCAGGCAGGTGTCGCGCGGCTCAGCTGGCGAGTATCAGGCAGATGAGCAGGCAGGTGTCGCGCGGCTCAGCTGGCGAGTATCAGGCAGATGAGCAGGCAGGTGTCGCGCGGCTCAGCTGGCGAGTATCAGGCAGATGAGCAGGCAGGTGTCGCGCGGCTCAGCTGGCGAGTATCAGGCAGATGAGCAGGCAGGTGTCGCGCGGCTCAGCTGGCGAGTATCAGGCAGATGAGCAGGCAGGTGTCGCGCGGCTCAGCTGGCGAGTATCAGGCAGATGAGCAGGCAGGTGTCGCGCGGCTCAGCTGGCGAGTATCAGGCAGATGAGCAGGCAGGTGTCGCGCGGCTCAGCTGGCGAGTATCAGGCAGATGAGCAGGCAGGTGTCGCGCGGCTCAGCTGGCGAGTATCAGGCAGATGAGCAGGCAGGTGTCGCGCGGCTCAGCTGGCGAGTATCAGGCAGATGAGCAGGCAGGTGTCGCGCGGCTCAGCTGGCGAGTATCAGGCAGATGAGCAGGCAGGTGTCGCGCGGCTCAGCTGGCGAGTATCAGGCAGATGAGCAGGCAGGTGTCGCGCGGCTCAGCTGGCGAGTATCAGGCAGATGAGCAGGCAGGTGTCGCGCGGCTCAGCTGGCGAGTATCAGGCAGATGAGCAGGCAGGTGTCGCGCGGCTCAGCTGGCGAGTATCAGGCAGATGAGCAGGCAGGTGTCGCGCGGCTCAGCTGGCGAGTATCAGGCAGATGAGCAGGCAGGTGTCGCGCGGCTCAGCTGGCGAGTATCAGGCAGATGAGCAGGCAGGTGTCGCGCGGCTCAGCTGGCGAGTATCAGGCAGATGAGCAGGCAGGTGTCGCGCGGCTCAGCTGGCGAGTATCAGGCAGATGAGCAGGCAGGTGTCGCGCGGCTCAGCTGGCGAGTATCAGGCAGATGAGCAGGCAGGTGTCGCGCGGCTCAGCTGGCGAGTATCAGGCAGATGAGCAGGCAGGTGTCGCGCGGCTCAGCTGGCGAGTATCAGGCAGATGAGCAGGCAGGTGTCGCGCGGCTCAGCTGGCGAGTATCAGGCAGATGAGCAGGCAGGTGTCGCGCGGCTCAGCTGGCGAGTATCAGGCAGATGAGCAGGCAGGTGTCGCGCGGCTCAGCTGGCGAGTATCAGGCAGATGAGCAGGCAGGTGTCGCGCGGCTCAGCTGGCGAGTATCAGGCAGATGAGCAGGCAGGTGTCGCGCGGCTCAGCTGGCGAGTATCAGGCAGATGAGCAGGCAGGTGTCGCGCGGCTCAGCTGGCGAGTATCAGGCAGATGAGCAGGCAGGTGTCGCGCGGCTCAGCTGGCGAGTATCAGGCAGATGAGCAGGCAGGTGTCGCGCGGCTCAGCTGGCGAGTATCAGGCAGATGAGCAGGCAGGTGTCGCGCGGCTCAGCTGGCGAGTATCAGGCAGATGAGCAGGCAGGTGTCGCGCGGCTCAGCTGGCGAGTATCAGGCAGATGAGCAGGCAGGTGTCGCGCGGCTCAGCTGGCGAGTATCAGGCAGATGAGCAGGCAGGTGTCGCGCGGCTCAGCTGGCGAGTATCAGGCAGATGAGCAGGCAGGTGTCGCGCGGCTCAGCTGGCGAGTATCAGGCAGATGAGCAGGCAGGTGTCGCGCGGCTCAGCTGGCGAGTATCAGGCAGATGAGCAGGCAGGTGTCGCGCGGCTCAGCTGGCGAGTATCAGGCAGATGAGCAGGCAGGTGTCGCGCGGCTCAGCTGGCGAGTATCAGGCAGATGAGCAGGCAGGTGTCGCGCGGCTCAGCTGGCGAGTATCAGGCAGATGAGCAGGCAGGTGTCGCGCGGCTCAGCTGGCGAGTATCAGGCAGATGAGCAGGCAGGTGTCGCGCGGCTCAGCTGGCGAGTATCAGGCAGATGAGCAGGCAGGTGTCGCGCGGCTCAGCTGGCGAGTATCAGGCAGATGAGCAGGCAGGTGTCGCGCGGCTCAGCTGGCGAGTATCAGGCAGATGAGCAGGCAGGTGTCGCGCGGCTCAGCTGGCGAGTATCAGGCAGATGAGCAGGCAGGTGTCGCGCGGCTCAGCTGGCGAGTATCAGGCAGATGAGCAGGCAGGTGTCGCGCGGCTCAGCTGGCGAGTATCAGGCAGATGAGCAGGCAGGTGTCGCGCGGCTCAGCTGGCGAGTATCAGGCAGATGAGCAGGCAGGTGTCGCGCGGCTCAGCTGGCGAGTATCAGGCAGATGAGCAGGCAGGTGTCGCGCGGCTCAGCTGGCGAGTATCAGGCAGATGAGCAGGCAGGTGTCGCGCGGCTCAGCTGGCGAGTATCAGGCAGATGAGCAGGCAGGTGTCGCGCGGCTCAGCTGGCGAGTATCAGGCAGATGAGCAGGCAGGTGTCGCGCGGCTCAGCTGGCGAGTATCAGGCAGATGAGCAGGCAGGTGTCGCGCGGCTCAGCTGGCGAGTATCAGGCAGATGAGCAGGCAGGTGTCGCGCGGCTCAGCTGGCGAGTATCAGGCAGATGAGCAGGCAGGTGTCGCGCGGCTCAGCTGGCGAGTATCAGGCAGATGAGCAGGCAGGTGTCGCGCGGCTCAGCTGGCGAGTATCAGGCAGATGAGCAGGCAGGTGTCGCGCGGCTCAGCTGGCGAGTATCAGGCAGATGAGCAGGCAGGTGTCGCGCGGCTCAGCTGGCGAGTATCAGGCAGATGAGCAGGCAGGTGTCGCGCGGCTCAGCTGGCGAGTATCAGGCAGATGAGCAGGCAGGTGTCGCGCGGCTCAGCTGGCGAGTATCAGGCAGATGAGCAGGCAGGTGTCGCGCGGCTCAGCTGGCGAGTATCAGGCAGATGAGCAGGCAGGTGTCGCGCGGCTCAGCTGGCGAGTATCAGGCAGATGAGCAGGCAGGTGTCGCGCGGCTCAGCTGGCGAGTATCAGGCAGATGAGCAGGCAGGTGTCGCGCGGCTCAGCTGGCGAGTATCAGGCAGATGAGCAGGCAGGTGTCGCGCGGCTCAGCTGGCGAGTATCAGGCAGATGAGCAGGCAGGTGTCGCGCGGCTCAGCTGGCGAGTATCAGGCAGATGAGCAGGCAGGTGTCGCGCGGCTCAGCTGGCGAGTATCAGGCAGATGAGCAGGCAGGTGTCGCGCGGCTCAGCTGGCGAGTATCAGGCAGATGAGCAGGCAGGTGTCGCGCGGCTCAGCTGGCGAGTATCAGGCAGATGAGCAGGCAGGTGTCGCGCGGCTCAGCTGGCGAGTATCAGGCAGATGAGCAGGCAGGTGTCGCGCGGCTCAGCTGGCGAGTATCAGGCAGATGAGCAGGCAGGTGTCGCGCGGCTCAGCTGGCGAGTATCAGGCAGATGAGCAGGCAGGTGTCGCGCGGCTCAGCTGGCGAGTATCAGGCAGATGAGCAGGCAGGTGTCGCGCGGCTCAGCTGGCGAGTATCAGGCAGATGAGCAGGCAGGTGTCGCGCGGCTCAGCTGGCGAGTATCAGGCAGATGAGCAGGCAGGTGTCGCGCGGCTCAGCTGGCGAGTATCAGGCAGATGAGCAGGCAGGTGTCGCGCGGCTCAGCTGGCGAGTATCAGGCAGATGAGCAGGCAGGTGTCGCGCGGCTCAGCTGGCGAGTATCAGGCAGATGAGCAGGCAGGTGTCGCGCGGCTCAGCTGGCGAGTATCAGGCAGATGAGCAGGCAGGTGTCGCGCGGCTCAGCTGGCGAGTATCAGGCAGATGAGCAGGCAGGTGTCGCGCGGCTCAGCTGGCGAGTATCAGGCAGATGAGCAGGCAGGTGTCGCGCGGCTCAGCTGGCGAGTATCAGGCAGATGAGCAGGCAGGTGTCGCGCGGCTCAGCTGGCGAGTATCAGGCAGATGAGCAGGCAGGTGTCGCGCGGCTCAGCTGGCGAGTATCAGGCAGATGAGCAGGCAGGTGTCGCGCGGCTCAGCTGGCGAGTATCAGGCAGATGAGCAGGCAGGTGTCGCGCGGCTCAGCTGGCGAGTATCAGGCAGATGAGCAGGCAGGTGTCGCGCGGCTCAGCTGGCGAGTATCAGGCAGATGAGCAGGCAGGTGTCGCGCGGCTCAGCTGGCGAGTATCAGGCAGATGAGCAGGCAGGTGTCGCGCGGCTCAGCTGGCGAGTATCAGGCAGATGAGCAGGCAGGTGTCGCGCGGCTCAGCTGGCGAGTATCAGGCAGATGAGCAGGCAGGTGTCGCGCGGCTCAGCTGGCGAGTATCAGGCAGATGAGCAGGCAGGTGTCGCGCGGCTCAGCTGGCGAGTATCAGGCAGATGAGCAGGCAGGTGTCGCGCGGCTCAGCTGGCGAGTATCAGGCAGATGAGCAGGCAGGTGTCGCGCGGCTCAGCTGGCGAGTATCAGGCAGATGAGCAGGCAGGTGTCGCGCGGCTCAGCTGGCGAGTATCAGGCAGATGAGCAGGCAGGTGTCGCGCGGCTCAGCTGGCGAGTATCAGGCAGATGAGCAGGCAGGTGTCGCGCGGCTCAGCTGGCGAGTATCAGGCAGATGAGCAGGCAGGTGTCGCGCGGCTCAGCTGGCGAGTATCAGGCAGATGAGCAGGCAGGTGTCGCGCGGCTCAGCTGGCGAGTATCAGGCAGATGAGCAGGCAGGTGTCGCGCGGCTCAGCTGGCGAGTATCAGGCAGATGAGCAGGCAGGTGTCGCGCGGCTCAGCTGGCGAGTATCAGGCAGATGAGCAGGCAGGTGTCGCGCGGCTCAGCTGGCGAGTATCAGGCAGATGAGCAGGCAGGTGTCGCGCGGCTCAGCTGGCGAGTATCAGGCAGATGAGCAGGCAGGTGTCGCGCGGCTCAGCTGGCGAGTATCAGGCAGATGAGCAGGCAGGTGTCGCGCGGCTCAGCTGGCGAGTATCAGGCAGATGAGCAGGCAGGTGTCGCGCGGCTCAGCTGGCGAGTATCAGGCAGATGAGCAGGCAGGTGTCGCGCGGCTCAGCTGGCGAGTATCAGGCAGATGAGCAGGCAGGTGTCGCGCGGCTCAGCTGGCGAGTATCAGGCAGATGAGCAGGCAGGTGTCGCGCGGCTCAGCTGGCGAGTATCAGGCAGATGAGCAGGCAGGTGTCGCGCGGCTCAGCTGGCGAGTATCAGGCAGATGAGCAGGCAGGTGTCGCGCGGCTCAGCTGGCGAGTATCAGGCAGATGAGCAGGCAGGTGTCGCGCGGCTCAGCTGGCGAGTATCAGGCAGATGAGCAGGCAGGTGTCGCGCGGCTCAGCTGGCGAGTATCAGGCAGATGAGCAGGCAGGTGTCGCGCGGCTCAGCTGGCGAGTATCAGGCAGATGAGCAGGCAGGTGTCGCGCGGCTCAGCTGGCGAGTATCAGGCAGATGAGCAGGCAGGTGTCGCGCGGCTCAGCTGGCGAGTATCAGGCAGATGAGCAGGCAGGTGTCGCGCGGCTCAGCTGGCGAGTATCAGGCAGATGAGCAGGCAGGTGTCGCGCGGCTCAGCTGGCGAGTATCAGGCAGATGAGCAGGCAGGTGTCGCGCGGCTCAGCTGGCGAGTATCAGGCAGATGAGCAGGCAGGTGTCGCGCGGCTCAGCTGGCGAGTATCAGGCAGATGAGCAGGCAGGTGTCGCGCGGCTCAGCTGGCGAGTATCAGGCAGATGAGCAGGCAGGTGTCGCGCGGCTCAGCTGGCGAGTATCAGGCAGATGAGCAGGCAGGTGTCGCGCGGCTCAGCTGGCGAGTATCAGGCAGATGAGCAGGCAGGTGTCGCGCGGCTCAGCTGGCGAGTATCAGGCAGATGAGCAGGCAGGTGTCGCGCGGCTCAGCTGGCGAGTATCAGGCAGATGAGCAGGCAGGTGTCGCGCGGCTCAGCTGGCGAGTATCAGGCAGATGAGCAGGCAGGTGTCGCGCGGCTCAGCTGGCGAGTATCAGGCAGATGAGCAGGCAGGTGTCGCGCGGCTCAGCTGGCGAGTATCAGGCAGATGAGCAGGCAGGTGTCGCGCGGCTCAGCTGGCGAGTATCAGGCAGATGAGCAGGCAGGTGTCGCGCGGCTCAGCTGGCGAGTATCAGGCAGATGAGCAGGCAGGTGTCGCGCGGCTCAGCTGGCGAGTATCAGGCAGATGAGCAGGCAGGTGTCGCGCGGCTCAGCTGGCGAGTATCAGGCAGATGAGCAGGCAGGTGTCGCGCGGCTCAGCTGGCGAGTATCAGGCAGATGAGCAGGCAGGTGTCGCGCGGCTCAGCTGGCGAGTATCAGGCAGATGAGCAGGCAGGTGTCGCGCGGCTCAGCTGGCGAGTATCAGGCAGATGAGCAGGCAGGTGTCGCGCGGCTCAGCTGGCGAGTATCAGGCAGATGAGCAGGCAGGTGTCGCGCGGCTCAGCTGGCGAGTATCAGGCAGATGAGCAGGCAGGTGTCGCGCGGCTCAGCTGGCGAGTATCAGGCAGATGAGCAGGCAGGTGTCGCGCGGCTCAGCTGGCGAGTATCAGGCAGATGAGCAGGCAGGTGTCGCGCGGCTCAGCTGGCGAGTATCAGGCAGATGAGCAGGCAGGTGTCGCGCGGCTCAGCTGGCGAGTATCAGGCAGATGAGCAGGCAGGTGTCGCGCGGCTCAGCTGGCGAGTATCAGGCAGATGAGCAGGCAGGTGTCGCGCGGCTCAGCTGGCGAGTATCAGGCAGATGAGCAGGCAGGTGTCGCGCGGCTCAGCTGGCGAGTATCAGGCAGATGAGCAGGCAGGTGTCGCGCGGCTCAGCTGGCGAGTATCAGGCAGATGAGCAGGCAGGTGTCGCGCGGCTCAGCTGGCGAGTATCAGGCAGATGAGCAGGCAGGTGTCGCGCGGCTCAGCTGGCGAGTATCAGGCAGATGAGCAGGCAGGTGTCGCGCGGCTCAGCTGGCGAGTATCAGGCAGATGAGCAGGCAGGTGTCGCGCGGCTCAGCTGGCGAGTATCAGGCAGATGAGCAGGCAGGTGTCGCGCGGCTCAGCTGGCGAGTATCAGGCAGATGAGCAGGCAGGTGTCGCGCGGCTCAGCTGGCGAGTATCAGGCAGATGAGCAGGCAGGTGTCGCGCGGCTCAGCTGGCGAGTATCAGGCAGATGAGCAGGCAGGTGTCGCGCGGCTCAGCTGGCGAGTATCAGGCAGATGAGCAGGCAGGTGTCGCGCGGCTCAGCTGGCGAGTATCAGGCAGATGAGCAGGCAGGTGTCGCGCGGCTCAGCTGGCGAGTATCAGGCAGATGAGCAGGCAGGTGTCGCGGGCTCAGCTGGCGAGTATCAGGCAGATGAGCAGGCAGGTGTCGCGCGGCTCAGCTGGCGAGTATCAGGCAGATGAGCAGGCAGGTGTCGCGCGGCTCAGCTGGCGAGTATCAGGCAGATGAGCAGGCAGGTGTCGCGCGGCTCAGCTGGCGAGTATCAGGCAGATGAGCAGGCAGGTGTCGCGCGGCTCAGCTGGCGAGTATCAGGCAGATGAGCAGGCAGGTGTCGCGCGGCTCAGCTGGCGAGTATCAGGCAGATGAGCAGGCAGGTGTCGCGCGGCTCAGCTGGCGAGTATCAGGCAGATGAGCAGGCAGGTGTCGCGCGGCTCAGCTGGCGAGTATCAGGCAGATGAGCAGGCAGGTGTCGCGCGGCTCAGCTGGCGAGTATCAGGCAGATGAGCAGGCAGGTGTCGCGCGGCTCAGCTGGCGAGTATCAGGCAGATGAGCAGGCAGGTGTCGCGCGGCTCAGCTGGCGAGTATCAGGCAGATGAGCAGGCAGGTGTCGCGCGGCTCAGCTGGCGAGTATCAGGCAGATGAGCAGGCAGGTGTCGCGCGGCTCAGCTGGCGAGTATCAGGCAGATGAGCAGGCAGGTGTCGCGCGGCTCAGCTGGCGAGTATCAGGCAGATGAGCAGGCAGGTGTCGCGCGGCTCAGCTGGCGAGTATCAGGCAGATGAGCAGGCAGGTGTCGCGCGGCTCAGCTGGCGAGTATCAGGCAGATGAGCAGGCAGGTGTCGCGCGGCTCAGCTGGCGAGTATCAGGCAGATGAGCAGGCAGGTGTCGCGCGGCTCAGCTGGCGAGTATCAGGCAGATGAGCAGGCAGGTGTCGCGCGGCTCAGCTGGCGAGTATCAGGCAGATGAGCAGGCAGGTGTCGCGCGGCTCAGCTGGCGAGTATCAGGCAGATGAGCAGGCAGGTGTCGCGCGGCTCAGCTGGCGAGTATCAGGCAGATGAGCAGGCAGGTGTCGCGCGGCTCAGCTGGCGAGTATCAGGCAGATGAGCAGGCAGGTGTCGCGCGGCTCAGCTGGCGAGTATCAGGCAGATGAGCAGGCAGGTGTCGCGCGGCTCAGCTGGCGAGTATCAGGCAGATGAGCAGGCAGGTGTCGCGCGGCTCAGCTGGCGAGTATCAGGCAGATGAGCAGGCAGGTGTCGCGCGGCTCAGCTGGCGAGTATCAGGCAGATGAGCAGGCAGGTGTCGCGCGGCTCAGCTGGCGAGTATCAGGCAGATGAGCAGGCAGGTGTCGCGCGGCTCAGCTGGCGAGTATCAGGCAGATGAGCAGGCAGGTGTCGCGCGGCTCAGCTGGCGAGTATCAGGCAGATGAGCAGGCAGGTGTCGCGCGGCTCAGCTGGCGAGTATCAGGCAGATGAGCAGGCAGGTGTCGCGCGGCTCAGCTGGCGAGTATCAGGCAGATGAGCAGGCAGGTGTCGCGCGGCTCAGCTGGCGAGTATCAGGCAGATGAGCAGGCAGGTGTCGCGCGGCTCAGCTGGCGAGTATCAGGCAGATGAGCAGGCAGGTGTCGCGCGGCTCAGCTGGCGAGTATCAGGCAGATGAGCAGGCAGGTGTCGCGCGGCTCAGCTGGCGAGTATCAGGCAGATGAGCAGGCAGGTGTCGCGCGGCTCAGCTGGCGAGTATCAGGCAGATGAGCAGGCAGGTGTCGCGCGGCTCAGCTGGCGAGTATCAGGCAGATGAGCAGGCAGGTGTCGCGCGGCTCAGCTGGCGAGTATCAGGCAGATGAGCAGGCAGGTGTCGCGCGGCTCAGCTGGCGAGTATCAGGCAGATGAGCAGGCAGGTGTCGCGCGGCTCAGCTGGCGAGTATCAGGCAGATGAGCAGGCAGGTGTCGCGCGGCTCAGCTGGCGAGTATCAGGCAGATGAGCAGGCAGGTGTCGCGCGGCTCAGCTGGCGAGTATCAGGCAGATGAGCAGGCAGGTGTCGCGCGGCTCAGCTGGCGAGTATCAGGCAGATGAGCAGGCAGGTGTCGCGCGGCTCAGCTGGCGAGTATCAGGCAGATGAGCAGGCAGGTGTCGCGCGGCTCAGCTGGCGAGTATCAGGCAGATGAGCAGGCAGGTGTCGCGCGGCTCAGCTGGCGAGTATCAGGCAGATGAGCAGGCAGGTGTCGCGCGGCTCAGCTGGCGAGTATCAGGCAGATGAGCAGGCAGGTGTCGCGCGGCTCAGCTGGCGAGTATCAGGCAGATGAGCAGGCAGGTGTCGCGCGGCTCAGCTGGCGAGTATCAGGCAGATGAGCAGGCAGGTGTCGCGCGGCTCAGCTGGCGAGTATCAGGCAGATGAGCAGGCAGGTGTCGCGCGGCTCAGCTGGCGAGTATCAGGCAGATGAGCAGGCAGGTGTCGCGCGGCTCAGCTGGCGAGTATCAGGCAGATGAGCAGGCAGGTGTCGCGCGGCTCAGCTGGCGAGTATCAGGCAGATGAGCAGGCAGGTGTCGCGCGGCTCAGCTGGCGAGTATCAGGCAGATGAGCAGGCAGGTGTCGCGCGGCTCAGCTGGCGAGTATCAGGCAGATGAGCAGGCAGGTGTCGCGCGGCTCAGCTGGCGAGTATCAGGCAGATGAGCAGGCAGGTGTCGCGCGGCTCAGCTGGCGAGTATCAGGCAGATGAGCAGGCAGGTGTCGCGCGGCTCAGCTGGCGAGATCCAGGCAGATGAGCAGGCAGGTGTCGCGAGCTCAGCTGGCGAGTATCAGGCAGAGGAGCAGGCAGGTGTCGCGCGGCTCAGCTGGCGAGTATCAGGCAGATGAGCAGGCAGGTGTCGCGCGGCTCAGCTGGCGAGTATCAGGCAGATGAGCAGGCAGGTGTCGCGCGGCTCAGCTGGCGAGTATCAGGCAGATGAGCAGGCAGGTGTCGCGCGGCTCAGCTGGCGAGTATCAGGCAGATGAGCAGGCAGGTGTCGCGCGGCTCAGCTGGCGAGTATCAGGCAGATGAGCAGGCAGGTGTCGCGCGGCTCAGCTGGCGAGTATCAGGCAGATGAGCAGGCAGGTGTCGCGCGGCTCAGCTGGCGAGTATCAGGCAGATGAGCAGGCAGGTGTCGCGCGGCTCAGCTGGCGAGTATCAGGCAGATGAGCAGGCAGGTGTCGCGCGGCTCAGCTGGCGAGTATCAGGCAGATGAGCAGGCAGGTGTCGCGCGGCTCAGCTGGCGAGTATCAGGCAGATGAGCAGGCAGGTGTCGCGCGGCTCAGCTGGCGAGTATCAGGCAGATGAGCAGGCAGGTGTCGCGCGGCTCAGCTGGCGAGTATCAGGCAGATGAGCAGGCAGGTGTCGCGCGGCTCAGCTGGCGAGTATCAGGCAGATGAGCAGGCAGGTGTCGCGCGGCTCAGCTGGCGAGTATCAGGCAGATGAGCAGGCAGGTGTCGCGCGGCTCAGCTGGCGAGTATCAGGCAGATGAGCAGGCAGGTGTCGCGCGGCTCAGCTGGCGAGTATCAGGCAGATGAGCAGGCAGGTGTCGCGCGGCTCAGCTGGCGAGTATCAGGCAGATGAGCAGGCAGGTGTCGCGCGGCTCAGCTGGCGAGTATCAGGCAGATGAGCAGGCAGGTGTCGCGCGGCTCAGCTGGCGAGTATCAGGCAGATGAGCAGGCAGGTGTCGCGCGGCTCAGCTGGCGAGTATCAGGCAGATGAGCAGGCAGGTGTCGCGCGGCTCAGCTGGCGAGTATCAGGCAGATGAGCAGGCAGGTGTCGCGCGGCTCAGCTGGCGAGTATCAGGCAGATGAGCAGGCAGGTGTCGCGCGGCTCAGCTGGCGAGTATCAGGCAGATGAGCAGGCAGGTGTCGCGCGGCTCAGCTGGCGAGTATCAGGCAGATGAGCAGGCAGGTGTCGCGCGGCTCAGCTGGCGAGTATCAGGCAGATGAGCAGGCAGGTGTCGCGCGGCTCAGCTGGCGAGTATCAGGCAGATGAGCAGGCAGGTGTCGCGCGGCTCAGCTGGCGAGTATCAGGCAGATGAGCAGGCAGGTGTCGCGCGGCTCAGCTGGCGAGTATCAGGCAGATGAGCAGGCAGGTGTCGCGCGGCTCAGCTGGCGAGTATCAGGCAGATGAGCAGGCAGGTGTCGCGCGGCTCAGCTGGCGAGTATCAGGCAGATGAGCAGGCAGGTGTCGCGCGGCTCAGCTGGCGAGTATCAGGCAGATGAGCAGGCAGGTGTCGCGCGGCTCAGCTGGCGAGTATCAGGCAGATGAGCAGGCAGGTGTCGCGCGGCTCAGCTGGCGAGTATCAGGCAGATGAGCAGGCAGGTGTCGCGCGGCTCAGCTGGCGAGTATCAGGCAGATGAGCAGGCAGGTGTCGCGCGGCTCAGCTGGCGAGTATCAGGCAGATGAGCAGGCAGGTGTCGCGCGGCTCAGCTGGCGAGTATCAGGCAGATGAGCAGGCAGGTGTCGCGCGGCTCAGCTGGCGAGTATCAGGCAGATGAGCAGGCAGGTGTCGCGCGGCTCAGCTGGCGAGTATCAGGCAGATGAGCAGGCAGGTGTCGCGCGGCTCAGCTGGCGAGTATCAGGCAGATGAGCAGGCAGGTGTCGCGCGGCTCAGCTGGCGAGTATCAGGCAGATGAGCAGGCAGGTGTCGCGCGGCTCAGCTGGCGAGTATCAGGCAGATGAGCAGGCAGGTGTCGCGCGGCTCAGCTGGCGAGTATCAGGCAGATGAGCAGGCAGGTGTCGCGCGGCTCAGCTGGCGAGTATCAGGCAGATGAGCAGGCAGGTGTCGCGCGGCTCAGCTGGCGAGTATCAGGCAGATGAGCAGGCAGGTGTCGCGCGGCTCAGCTGGCGAGTATCAGGCAGATGAGCAGGCAGGTGTCGCGCGGCTCAGCTGGCGAGTATCAGGCAGATGAGCAGGCAGGTGTCGCGCGGCTCAGCTGGCGAGTATCAGGCAGATGAGCAGGCAGGTGTCGCGCGGCTCAGCTGGCGAGTATCAGGCAGATGAGCAGGCAGGTGTCGCGCGGCTCAGCTGGCGAGTATCAGGCAGATGAGCAGGCAGGTGTCGCGCGGCTCAGCTGGCGAGTATCAGGCAGATGAGCAGGCAGGTGTCGCGCGGCTCAGCTGGCGAGTATCAGGCAGATGAGCAGGCAGGTGTCGCGCGGCTCAGCTGGCGAGTATCAGGCAGATGAGCAGGCAGGTGTCGCGCGGCTCAGCTGGCGAGTATCAGGCAGATGAGCAGGCAGGTGTCGCGCGGCTCAGCTGGCGAGTATCAGGCAGATGAGCAGGCAGGTGTCGCGCGGCTCAGCTGGCGAGTATCAGGCAGATGAGCAGGCAGGTGTCGCGCGGCTCAGCTGGCGAGTATCAGGCAGATGAGCAGGCAGGTGTCGCGCGGCTCAGCTGGCGAGTATCAGGCAGATGAGCAGGCAGGTGTCGCGCGGCTCAGCTGGCGAGTATCAGGCAGATGAGCAGGCAGGTGTCGCGCGGCTCAGCTGGCGAGTATCAGGCAGATGAGCAGGCAGGTGTCGCGCGGCTCAGCTGGCGAGTATCAGGCAGATGAGCAGGCAGGTGTCGCGCGGCTCAGCTGGCGAGTATCAGGCAGATGAGCAGGCAGGTGTCGCGCGGCTCAGCTGGCGAGTATCAGGCAGATGAGCAGGCAGGTGTCGCGCGGCTCAGCTGGCGAGTATCAGGCAGATGAGCAGGCAGGTGTCGCGCGGCTCAGCTGGCGAGTATCAGGCAGATGAGCAGGCAGGTGTCGCGCGGCTCAGCTGGCGAGTATCAGGCAGATGAGCAGGCAGGTGTCGCGCGGCTCAGCTGGCGAGTATCAGGCAGATGAGCAGGCAGGTGTCGCGCGGCTCAGCTGGCGAGTATCAGGCAGATGAGCAGGCAGGTGTCGCGCGGCTCAGCTGGCGAGTATCAGGCAGATGAGCAGGCAGGTGTCGCGCGGCTCAGCTGGCGAGTATCAGGCAGATGAGCAGGCAGGTGTCGCGCGGCTCAGCTGGCGAGTATCAGGCAGATGAGCAGGCAGGTGTCGCGCGGCTCAGCTGGCGAGTATCAGGCAGATGAGCAGGCAGGTGTCGCGCGGCTCAGCTGGCGAGTATCAGGCAGATGAGCAGGCAGGTGTCGCGCGGCTCAGCTGGCGAGTATCAGGCAGATGAGCAGGCAGGTGTCGCGCGGCTCAGCTGGCGAGTATCAGGCAGATGAGCAGGCAGGTGTCGCGCGGCTCAGCTGGCGAGTATCAGGCAGATGAGCAGGCAGGTGTCGCGCGGCTCAGCTGGCGAGTATCAGGCAGATGAGCAGGCAGGTGTCGCGCGGCTCAGCTGGCGAGTATCAGGCAGATGAGCAGGCAGGTGTCGCGCGGCTCAGCTGGCGAGTATCAGGCAGATGAGCAGGCAGGTGTCGCGCGGCTCAGCTGGCGAGTATCAGGCAGATGAGCAGGCAGGTGTCGCGCGGCTCAGCTGGCGAGTATCAGGCAGATGAGCAGGCAGGTGTCGCGCGGCTCAGCTGGCGAGTATCAGGCAGATGAGCA
Source organism: Bos javanicus (assembly GCF_032452875.1). Taxonomy (NCBI): domain Eukaryota; kingdom Metazoa; phylum Chordata; class Mammalia; order Artiodactyla; family Bovidae; genus Bos; species Bos javanicus. The sequence continues at coordinate 235,032 of NW_026893888.1, forward strand.
GGCAGGTGTCGCGCGGCTCAGCTGGCGAGTATCAGGCAGATGAGCAGGCAGGTGTCGCGCGGCTCAGCTGGCGAGTATCAGGCAGATGAGCAGGCAGGTGTCGCGCGGCTCAGCTGGCGAGTATCAGGCAGATGAGCAGGCAGGTGTCGCGCGGCTCAGCTGGCGAGTATCAGGCAGATGAGCAGGCAGGTGTCGCGCGGCTCAGCTGGCGAGTATCAGGCAGATGAGCAGGCAGGTGTCGCGCGGCTCAGCTGGCGAGTATCAGGCAGATGAGCAGGCAGGTGTCGCGCGGCTCAGCTGGCGAGTATCAGGCAGATGAGCAGGCAGGTGTCGCGCGGCTCAGCTGGCGAGTATCAGGCAGATGAGCAGGCAGGTGTCGCGCGGCTCAGCTGGCGAGTATCAGGCAGATGAGCAGGCAGGTGTCGCGCGGCTCAGCTGGCGAGTATCAGGCAGATGAGCAGGCAGGTGTCGCGCGGCTCAGCTGGCGAGTATCAGGCAGATGAGCAGGCAGGTGTCGCGCGGCTCAGCTGGCGAGTATCAGGCAGATGAGCAGGCAGGTGTCGCGCGGCTCAGCTGGCGAGTATCAGGCAGATGAGCAGGCAGGTGTCGCGCGGCTCAGCTGGCGAGTATCAGGCAGATGAGCAGGCAGGTGTCGCGCGGCTCAGCTGGCGAGTATCAGGCAGATGAGCAGGCAGGTGTCGCGCGGCTCAGCTGGCGAGTATCAGGCAGATGAGCAGGCAGGTGTCGCGCGGCTCAGCTGGCGAGTATCAGGCAGATGAGCAGGCAGGTGTCGCGCGGCTCAGCTGGCGAGTATCAGGCAGATGAGCAGGCAGGTGTCGCGCGGCTCAGCTGGCGAGTATCAGGCAGATGAGCAGGCAGGTGTCGCGCGGCTCAGCTGGCGAGTATCAGGCAGATGAGCAGGCAGGTGTCGCGCGGCTCAGCTGGCGAGTATCAGGCAGATGAGCAGGCAGGTGTCGCGCGGCTCAGCTGGCGAGTATCAGGCAGATGAGCAGGCAGGTGTCGCGCGGCTCAGCTGGCGAGTATCAGGCAGATGAGCAGGCAGGTGTCGCGCGGCTCAGCTGGCGAGTATCAGGCAGATGAGCAGGCAGGTGTCGCGCGGCTCAGCTGGCGAGTATCAGGCAGATGAGCAGGCAGGTGTCGCGCGGCTCAGCTGGCGAGTATCAGGCAGATGAGCAGGCAGGTGTCGCGCGGCTCAGCTGGCGAGTATCAGGCAGATGAGCAGGCAGGTGTCGCGCGGCTCAGCTGGCGAGTATCAGGCAGATGAGCAGGCAGGTGTCGCGCGGCTCAGCTGGCGAGTATCAGGCAGATGAGCAGGCAGGTGTCGCGCGGCTCAGCTGGCGAGTATCAGGCAGATGAGCAGGCAGGTGTCGCGCGGCTCAGCTGGCGAGTATCAGGCAGATGAGCAGGCAGGTGTCGCGCGGCTCAGCTGGCGAGTATCAGGCAGATGAGCAGGCAGGTGTCGCGCGGCTCAGCTGGCGAGTATCAGGCAGATGAGCAGGCAGGTGTCGCGCGGCTCAGCTGGCGAGTATCAGGCAGATGAGCAGGCAGGTGTCGCGCGGCTCAGCTGGCGAGTATCAGGCAGATGAGCAGGCAGGTGTCGCGCGGCTCAGCTGGCGAGTATCAGGCAGATGAGCAGGCAGGTGTCGCGCGGCTCAGCTGGCGAGTATCAGGCAGATGAGCAGGCAGGTGTCGCGCGGCTCAGCTGGCGAGTATCAGGCAGATGAGCAGGCAGGTGTCGCGCGGCTCAGCTGGCGAGTATCAGGCAGATGAGCAGGCAGGTGTCGCGCGGCTCAGCTGGCGAGTATCAGGCAGATGAGCAGGCAGGTGTCGCGCGGCTCAGCTGGCGAGTATCAGGCAGATGAGCAGGCAGGTGTCGCGCGGCTCAGCTGGCGAGTATCAGGCAGATGAGCAGGCAGGTGTCGCGCGGCTCAGCTGGCGAGTATCAGGCAGATGAGCAGGCAGGTGTCGCGCGGCTCAGCTGGCGAGTATCAGGCAGATGAGCAGGCAGGTGTCGCGCGGCTCAGCTGGCGAGTATCAGGCAGATGAGCAGGCAGGTGTCGCGCGGCTCAGCTGGCGAGTATCAGGCAGATGAGCAGGCAGGTGTCGCGCGGCTCAGCTGGCGAGTATCAGGCAGATGAGCAGGCAGGTGTCGCGCGGCTCAGCTGGCGAGTATCAGGCAGATGAGCAGGCAGGTGTCGCGCGGCTCAGCTGGCGAGTATCAGGCAGATGAGCAGGCAGGTGTCGCGCGGCTCAGCTGGCGAGTATCAGGCAGATGAGCAGGCAGGTGTCGCGCGGCTCAGCTGGCGAGTATCAGGCAGATGAGCAGGCAGGTGTCGCGCGGCTCAGCTGGCGAGTATCAGGCAGATGAGCAGGCAGGTGTCGCGCGGCTCAGCTGGCGAGTATCAGGCAGATGAGCAGGCAGGTGTCGCGCGGCTCAGCTGGCGAGTATCAGGCAGATGAGCAGGCAGGTGTCGCGCGGCTCAGCTGGCGAGTATCAGGCAGATGAGCAGGCAGGTGTCGCGCGGCTCAGCTGGCGAGTATCAGGCAGATGAGCAGGCAGGTGTCGCGCGGCTCAGCTGGCGAGTATCAGGCAGATGAGCAGGCAGGTGTCGCGCGGCTCAGCTGGCGAGTATCAGGCAGATGAGCAGGCAGGTGTCGCGCGGCTCAGCTGGCGAGTATCAGGCAGATGAGCAGGCAGGTGTCGCGCGGCTCAGCTGGCGAGTATCAGGCAGATGAGCAGGCAGGTGTCGCGCGGCTCAGCTGGCGAGTATCAGGCAGATGAGCAGGCAGGTGTCGCGGGGCTCAGCTGGCGAGTATCAGGCAGATGAGCAGGCAGGTGTCGCGCGGCTCAGCTGGCGAGTATCAGGCAGATGAGCAGGCAGGTGTCGCGGGGCTCAGCTGGCGAGTATCAGGCAGATGAGCAGGCAGGTGTCGCGCGGCTCAGCTGGCGAATATCAGGCAGATGAGCAGGCAGGTGTCGCGCGGCTCAGCTGGCGAGTATCAGGCAGATGAGCAGGCAGGTGTCGCGCGGCTCAGCTGGCGAGTATCAGGCAGATGAGCAGGCAGGTGTCGCGCGGCTCAGCTGGCGAGTATCAGGCAGATGAGCAGGCAGGTGTCGCGCGGCTCAGCTGGCGAGTATCAGGCAGATGAGCAGGCAGGTGTCGCGCGGCTCAGCTGGCGAGTATCAGGCAGATGAGCAGGCAGGTGTCGCGCGGCTCAGCTGGCGAGTATCAGGCAGATGAGCAGGCAGGTGTCGCGCGGCTCAGCTGGCGAGTATCAGGCAGATGAGCAGGCAGGTGTCGCGCGGCTCAGCTGGCGAGTATCAGGCAGATGAGCAGGCAGGTGTCGCGCGGCTCAGCTGGCGAGTATCAGGCAGATGAGCAGGCAGGTGTCGCGGGGCTCAGCTGGCGAGTATCAGGCAGATGAGCAGGCAAGTGTCGCGCGGCTCAGCTGGCGAGTATCAGGCAGATGAGCAGGCAGGTGTCGCGCGGCTCAGCTGGCGAGTATCAGGCAGATGAGCAGGCAGGTGTCGCGGGGCTCAGCTGGCGAGTATCAGGCAGATGAGCAGGCAGGTGTCGCGCGGCTCAGCTGGCGAGTATCAGGCAGATGAGCAGGCAGGTGTCGCGCGGCTCAGCTGGCGAGTATCAGGCAGATGAGCAGGCAGGTGTCGCGCGGCTCAGCTGGCGAGTATCAGGCAGATGAGCAGGCAGGTGTCGCGCGGCTCAGCTGGCGAGTATCAGGCAGATGAGCAGGCAGGTGTCGCGCGGCTCAGCTGGCGAGTATCAGGCAGATGAGCAGGCAGGTGTCGCGCGGCTCAGCTGGCGAGTATCAGGCAGATGAGCAGGCAGGTGTCGCGGGGCTCAGCTGGCGAGTATCAGGCAGATGAGCAGGCAGGTGTCGCGCGGTTCAGCTGGCGAGTATCAGGCAGATGAGCAGGCAGGTGTCGCGCGGCTCAGCTGGCGAGTATCAGGCAGATGAGCAGGCAGGTGTCGCGCGGCTCAGCTGGCGAGTATCAGGCAGATGAGCAGGCAGGTGTCGCGCGGCTCAGCTGGCGAGTATCAGGCAGATGAGCAGGCAGGTGTCGTGCGGCTCAGCTGGCGAGTATCAGGCAGATGAGCAGGCAGGTGTCGCGCGGCTCGGCTGGCGAGTATCAGGCAGATGAGCAGGCAGGTGTCGCGGGGCTCAGCTGGCGAGTATCAGGCAGATGAGCAGGCAGGTGTCGCGCGGCTCAGCTGGCGAGTATCAGGCAGATGAGCAGGCAGGTGTCGCGCGGCTCAGCTGGCGAGTATCAGGCAGATGAGCAGGCAGGTGTCGCGCGGCTCAGCTGGCGAGTATCAGGCAGATGAGCAGGCAGGTGTCGCGCGGCTCAGCTGGCGAGTATCAGGCAGATGAGCAGGCAGGTGTCGCGCGGCTCAGCTGGCGAGTATCAGGCAGATGAGCAGGCAGGTGTCGCGCGGCTCAGCTGGCGAGTATCAGGCAGATGAGCAGGCAGGTGTCGCGCGGCTCAGCTGGCGAGTATCAGGCAGATGAGCAGGCAGGTGTCGCGCGGCTCAGCTGGCGAGTATCAGGCAGATGAGCAGGCAGGTGTCGCGCGGCTCAGCTGGCGAGTATCAGGCAGATGAGCAGGCAGGTGTCGCGGGGCTCAGCTGGCGAGTATCAGGCAGATGAGCAGGCAGGTGTCGCGCGGCTCAGCTGGCGAGTATCAGGCAGATGAGCAGGCAGGTGTCACGCGGCTCAGCTGGCGAGTATCAGGCAGATGAGCAGGCAGGTGTCGCGCGGCTCAGCTGGCGAGTATCAGGCAGATGAGCAGGCAGGTGTCGCGCGGCTCAGCTGGCGAGTATCAGGCAGATGAGCAGGCAGGTGTCGCGCGGCTCAGCTGGCGAGTATCAGGCAGATGAGCAGGCAGGTGTCGCGCGGCTCAGCTGGCGAGTATCAGGCAGATGAGCAGGCAGGTGTCACGCGGCTCAGCTGGCGAGTATCAGGCAGATGAGCAGGCAGGTGTCACGCGGCTCAGCTGGCGAGTATCAGGCAGATGAGCAGGCAGGTGTCGCGCGGCTCAGCTGGCGAGTATCAGGCAGATGAGCAGGCAGGTGTCGCGCGGCTCAGCTGGCGAGTATCAGGCAGATGAGCAGGCAGGTGTCGCGCGGCTCAGCTGGCGAGTATCAGGCAGATGAGCAGGCAGGTGTCGCGCGGCTCAGCTGGCGAGTATCAGGCAGATGAGCAGGCAGGTGTCGCGCGGCTCAGCTGGCGAGTATCAGGCAGATGAGCAGGCAGGTGTCGCGCGGCTCAGCTGGCGAGTATCAGGCAGATGAGCAGGCAGGTGTCGCGCGGCTCAGCTGGCGAGTATCAGGCAGATGAGCAGGCAGGTGTCGCGCGGCTCAGCTGGCGAGTATCAGGCAGATGAGCAGGCAGGTGTCGCGCGGCTCAGCTGGCGAGTATCAGGCAGATGAGCAGGCAGGTGTCGCGCGGCTCAGCTGGCGAGTATCAGGCAGATGAGCAGGCAGGTGTCGCGGGGCTCAGCTGGCGAGTATCAGGCAGATGAGCAGGCAGGTGTCGCGTGGCTCAGCTGGCGAGTATCAGGCAGATGAGCAGGCAGGTATCGCGCGGCTCAGCTGGCGAGTATCAGGCAGATGAGCAGGCAGGTGTCGCGCGGCTCAGCTGGCGAGTATCAGGCAGATGAGCAGGCAGGTGTCGCGCGGCTCAGCTGGCGAGTATCAGGCAGATGAGCAGGCAGGTGTCGCGGGGCTCAGCTGGCGAGTATCAGGCAGATGAGCAGGCAGGTGTCGCGCGGCTCAGCTGGCGAGTATCAGGCAGATGAGCAGGCAGGTGTCGCGCGGCTCAGCTGGCGAGTATCAGGCAGATGAGCAGGCAGGTGTCGCGCGGCTCAGCTGGCGAGTATCAGGCAGATGAGCAGGCAGGTGTCGCGCGGCTCAGCTGGCGAGTATCAGGCAGATGAGCAGGCAGGTGTCGCGCGGCTCAGCTGGCGAGTATCAGGCAGATGAGCAGGCAGGTGTCGCGCGGCTCAGCTGGCGAGTATCAGGCAGATGAGCAGGCAGGTGTCGCGGGGCTCAGCTGGCGAATATCAGGCAGATGAGCAGGCAGGTGTCGCGCGGCTCAGCTGGCGAGTATCAGGCAGATGAGCAGGCAGGTGTCGCGCGGTTCAGCTGGCGAGTATCAGGCAGATGAGCAGGCAGGTGTCGCGCGGCTCAGCTGGCGAGTATCAGGCAGATGAGCAGGCAGGTGTCGCGGGGCTCAGCTGGCGAGTATCAGGCAGATGAGCAGGCAGGTGTCGCGCGGCTCAGCTGGCGAGTATCAGGCAGATGAGCAGGCAGGTGTCGCGCGGCTCAGCTGGCGAGTATCAGGCAGATGAGCAGGCAGGTGTCGCGCGGCTCAGCTGGCGAGTATCAGGCAGATGAGCAGGCAGGTGTCGCGCGGCTCAGCTGGCGAGTATCAGGCAGATGAGCAGGCAGGTGTCGCGCGGCTCAGCTGGCGAGTATCAGGCAGATGAGCAGGCAGGTGTCGCGCGGCTCAGCTGGCGAGTATCAGGCAGATGAGCAGGCAGGTGTCGCGCGGCTCAGCTGGCGAGTATCAGGCAGATGAGCAGGCAGGTGTCGCGCGGCTCAGCTGGCGAGTATCAGGCAGATGAGCAGGCAGGTGTCGCGCGGCTCACCTGGCGAGTATCAGGCAGATGAGCAGGCAGGTGTCGCGCGGCTCAGCTGGCGAGTATCAGGCAGATGAGCAGGCAGGTGTCGCGCGGCTCAGCTGGCGAGTATCAGGCAGATGAGCAGGCAGGTGTCGCGCGGCTCAGCTGGCGAGTATCAGGCAGATGAGCAGGCAGGTGTCGCGCGGCTCAGCTGGCGAGTATCAGGCAGATGAGCAGGCAGGTGTCGCGCGGCTCAGCTGGCGAGTATCAGGCAGATGAGCAGGCAGGTGTCGCGCGGCTCAGCTGGCGAGTATCAGGCAGATGAGCAGGCAGGTGTCGCGCGGCTCAGCTGGCGAGTATCAGGCAGATGAGCAGGCAGGTGTCGCGCGGCTCAGCTGGCGAGTATCAGGCAGATGAGCAGGCAGGTGTCGCGCGGCTCAGCTGGCGAGTATCAGGCAGATGAGCAGGCAGGTGTCGCGGGGCTCAGCTGGCGAATATCAGGCAGATGAGCAGGCAGGTGTCGCGCGGCTCAGCTGGCGAGTATCAGGCAGATGAGCAGGCAGGTGTCGCGCGGCTCAGCTGGCGAGTATCAGGCAGATGAGCAGGCAGGTGTCGCGCGGCTCAGCTGGCGAGTATCAGGCAGATGAGCAGGCAGGTGTCGCGCGGCTCAGCTGGCGAGTATCAGGCAGATGAGCAGGCAGGTGTCGCGCGGCTCAGCTGGCGAGTATCAGGCAGATGAGCAGGCAGGTGTCGCGCGGCTCAGCTGGCGAGTATCAGGCAGATGAGCAGGCAGGTGTCGCGCGGCTCAGCTGGCGAGTATCAGGCAGATGAGGAGGCAGGTGTCGCGGGGCTCAGCTGGCGAATATCAGGCAGATGAGCAGGCAGGTGTCGCGCGGCTCAGCTGGCGAGTATCAGGCAGATGAGCAGGCAGGTGTCGCGCGGCTCAGCTGGCGAGTATCAGGCAGATGAGCAGGCAGGTGTCGCGGGGCTCAGCTGGCGAGTATCAGGCAGATGAGCAGGCAGGTGTCGCGCGGCTCAGCTGGCGAGTATCAGGCAGATGAGCAGGCAGGTGTCGCGCGGCTCAGCTGGCGAGTATCAGGCAGATGAGCAGGCAGGTGTCGCGCGGCTCAGCTGGCGAGTATCAGGCAGATGAGCAGGCAGGTGTCGCGCGGCTCAGCTGGCGAGTATCAGGCAGATGAGCAGGCAGGTGTCGCGCGGCTCAGCTGGCGAGTATCAGGCAGATGAGCAGGCAGGTGTCGCGGGGCTCAGCTGGCGAGTATCAGGCAGATGAGCAGGCAGGTGTCGCGCGGCTCAGCTGGCGAGTATCAGGCAGATGAGCAGGCAGGTGTCGCGCGGCTCAGCTGGCGAGTATCAGGCAGATGAGCAGGCAGGTGTCGCGCGGCTCAGCTGGCGAGTATCAGGCAGATGAGCAGGCAGGTGTCGCGCGGCTCAGCTGGCGAGTATCAGGCAGATGAGCAGGCAGGTGTCGCGCGGCTCAGCTGGCGAGTATCAGGCAGATGAGCAGGCAGGTGTCGCGCGGCTCAGCTGGCGAGTATCAGGCAGATGAGCAGGCAGGTGTCGCGCGGCTCAGCTGGCGAGTATCAGGCAGATGAGCAGGCAGGTGTCGCGCGGCTCAGCTGGCGAGTATCAGGCAGATGAGCAGGCAGGTGTCGCGCGGCTCAGCTGGCGAGTATCAGGCAGATGAGCAGGCAGGTGTCGCGCGGCTCAGCTGGCGAGTATCAGGCAGATGAGCAGGCAGGTGTCGCGGGGCTCAGCTGGCGAGTATCAGGCAGATGAGCAGGCAGGTGTCGCGCGGCTCAGCTGGCGAGTATCAGGCAGATGAGCAGGCAGGTGTCGCGGGCTCAGCTGGCGAGTATCAGGCAGATGAGCAGACAGGTGTCGCGCGGCTCAGCTGGCGAGTATCAGGCAGATGAGCAGGCAGGTGTCGCGCGGCTCAGCTGGCGAGTATCAGGCAGATGAGCAGGCAGGTGTCGCGCGGCTCAGCTGGCGAGTATCAGGCAGATGAGCAGGCAGGTGTCGCGCGGCTCAGCTGGCGAGTATCAGGCAGATGAGCAGGCAGGTGTCGCGCGGCTCAGCTGGCGAGTATCAGGCAGATGAGCAGGCAGGTGTCGCGCGGCTCAGCTGGCGAGTATCAGGCAGATGAGCAGGCAGGTGTCGCGCGGCTCAGCTGGCGAGTATCAGGCAGATGAGCAGGCAGGTGTCGCGGGCTCAGCTGGCGAGTATCAGGCAGATGAGCAGGCAGGTGTCGCGCGGCTCAGCTGGCGAGTATCAGGCAGATGAGCAGGCAGGTGTCGCGCGGCTCAGCTGGCGAGTATCAGGCAGATGAGCAGGCAGGTGTCGCGGGGCTCAGCTGGCGAGTATCAGGCAGATGAGCAGGCAGGTGTCGCGCGGCTCAGCTGGCGAGTATCAGGCAGATGAGCAGGCAGGTGTCGCGCGGCTCAGCTGGCGAGTATCAGGCAGATGAGCAGGCAGGTGTCGCGCGGCTCAGCTGGCGAGTATCAGGCAGATGAGCAGGCAGGTGTCGCGCGGCTCAGCTGGCGAGTATCAGGCAGATGAGCAGGCAGGTGTCGCGGGGCTCAGCTGGCGAATATCAGGCAGATGAGCAGGCAGGTGTCGCGCGGCTCAGCTGGCGAGTATCAGGCAGATGAGCAGGCAGGTGTCGCGCGGCTCAGCTGGCGAGTATCAGGCAGATGAGCAGGCAGGTGTCGCGCGGCTCAGCTGGCGAGTATCAGGCAGATGAGCAGGCAGGTGTCGCGCGGCTCAGCTGGCGAGTATCAGGCAGATGAGCAGGCAGGTGTCGCGCGGCTCAGCTGGCGAGTATCAGGCAGATGAGCAGGCAGGTGTCGCGCGGCTCAGCTGGCGAGTATCAGGCAGATGAGCAGGCAGGTGTCGCGCGGCTGAGCTGGCGAGTATCAGGCAGATGAGCAGGCAGGTGTCGCGCGGCTCAGCTGGCGAGTATCAGGCAGATGAGCAGGCAGGTGTCGCGCGGCTCAGCTGGCGAGTATCAGTCAGATGAGCAGGCAGGTGTCGCGCGGCTCAGCTGGCGAGTATCAGGCAGATGAGCAGGCAGGTGTCGCGCGGCTCAGCTGGCGAGTATCAGGCAGATGAGCAGGCAGGTGACGTGGGCTCAGCTGGAGAGTATCAGGCAGATGAGCAGGCAGGTGTCGCGCGGCTCAGCTGGAGAGTATCAGGCAGATGAGCAGGCAGGTGTCGCGCGGCTCAGCTGGCGAGTATCAGGCAGATGAGCAGGCAGGTGTCGCGCGGCTCAGCTGGCGAGTATCAGGCAGATGAGCAGGCAGGTGTCGCGCGGCTCAGCTGGCGAGTATCAGGCAGATGAGCAGGCAGGTGTCGCGCGGCTCAGCTGGCGAGTATCAGGCAGATGAGCAGGCAGGTGTCGCGCGGCTCAGCTGGCGAGTATCAGGCAGATGAGCAGGCAGGTGTCGCGCGGCTCAGCTGGCGAGTATCAGGCAGATGAGCAGGCAGGTGTCGCGCGGCTCAGCTGGCGAGTATCAGGCAGATGAGCAGGCAGGTGTCGCGGGGCTCAGCTGGCGAGTATCAGGCAGATGAGCAGGCAGGTGTCGCGCGGCTCAGCTGGCGAGTATCAGGCAGATGAGCAGGCAGGTGTCGCGCGGCTCAGCTGGCGAATATCAGGCAGATGAGCAGGCAGGTGTCGCGGGGCTCAGCTGGCGAGTATCAGGCAGATGAGCAGGCAGGTGTCGCGCGGCTCAGCTGGCGAGTATCAGGCAGATGAGCAGGCAGGTGTCGCGCGGCTCAGCTGGCGAGTATCAGGCAGATGAGCAGGCAGGTGTCGCGCGGCTCAGCTGGCGAGTATCAGGCAGATGAGCAGGCAGGTGTCGCGCGGCTCAGCTGGCGAGTATCAGGCAGATGAGCAGGCAGGTGTCGCGCGGCTCAGCTGGCGAGTATCAGGCAGATGAGCAGGCAGGTGTCGCGCGGCTCAGCTGGCGAGTATCAGGCAGATGAGCAGGCAGGTGTCGCGCGGCTCAGCTGGCGAGTATCAGGCAGATGAGCAGGCAGGTGTCGCGCGGCTCAGCTGGCGAGTATCAGGCAGATGAGCAGGCAGGTGTCGCGCGGCTCAGCTGGCGAGTATCAGGCAGATGAGCAGGCAGGTGTCGCGCGGCTCAGCTGGCGAGTATCAGGCAGATGAGCAGGCAGGTGTCGCGCGGCTCAGCTGGCGAGTATCAGGCAGATGAGCAGGCAGGTGTCGCGCGGCTCAGCTGGCGAGTATCAGGCAGATGAGCAGGCAGGTGTCGCGCGGCTCAGCTGGCGAGTATCAGGCAGATGAGCAGGCAGGTGTCGCGCGGCTCAGCTGGCGAGTATCAGGCAGATGAGCAGGCAGGTGTCGCGCGGCTCAGCTGGCGAGCATCAGGCAGATGAGCAGGCAGGTGTCGCGCGGCTCAGCTGGCGAGTATCAGGCAGATGAGCAGGCAGGTGTCGCGCGGCTCAGCTGGCGAGTATCAGGCAGATGAGCAGGCAGGTGTCGCGCGGCTCAGCTGGCGAGTATCAGGCAGATGAGCAGGCAGGTGTCGCGCGGCTCAGCTGGCGAGTATCAGGCAGATGAGCAGGCAGGTGTCGCGCGGCTCAGCTGGCGAGTATCAGGCAGATGAGCAGGCAGGTGTCGCGCGGCTCAGCTGGCGAGTATCAGGCAGATGAGCAGGCAGGTGTCGCGCGGCTCAGCTGGCGAGTATCAGGCAGATGAGCAGGCAGGTGTCGCGGGGCTCAGCTGGCGAGTATCAGGCAGATGAGCAGGCAGGTGTCGCGCGGCTCAGCTGGCGAGTATCAGGCAGATGAGCAGGCAGGTGTCGCGGGGCTCAGCTGGCGAGTATCAGGCAGATGAGCAGGCAGGTGTCGCGCGGCTCAGCTGGCGAGTATCAGGCAGATGAGCAGGCAGGTGTCGCGCGGCTCAGCTGGCGAGTATCAGGCAGATGAGCAGGCAGGTGTCGCGCGGCTCAGCTGGCGAGTATCAGGCAGATGAGCAGGCAGGTGTCGCGCGGCTCAGCTGGCGAGTATCAGGCAGATGAGCAGGCAGGTGTCGCGCGGCTCAGCTGGCGAGTATCAGGCAGATGAGCAGGCAGGTGTCGCGCGGCTCAGCTGGCGAGTATCAGGCAGATGAGCAGGCAGGTGTCGCGCGGCTCAGCTGGCGAGTATCAGGCAGATGAGCAGGCAGGTGTCGCGCGGCTCAGCTGGCGAGTATCAGGCAGATGAGCAGGCAGGTGTCGCGCGGCTCAGCTGGCGAGTATCAGGCAGATGAGCAGGCAGGTGTCGCGCGGCTCAGCTGGCGAGTATCAGGCAGATGAGCAGGCAGGTGTCGCGCGGCTCAGCTGGCGAGTATCAGGCAGATGAGCAGGCAGGTGTCGCGCGGCTCAGCTGGCGAGTATCAGGCAGATGAGCAGGCAGGTGTCGCGCGGCTCAGCTGGCGAGTATCAGGCAGATGAGCAGGCAGGTGTCGCGCGGCTCAGCTGGCGAGTATCAGGCAGATGAGCAGGCAGGTGTCGCGCGGCTCAGCTGGCGAGTATCAGGCAGATGAGCAGGCAGGTGTCGCGCGGCTCAGCTGGCGAGTATCAGGCAGATGAGCAGGCAGGTGTCGCGCGGCTCAGCTGGCGAGTATCAGGCAGATGAGCAGGCAGGTGTCGCGCGGCTCAGCTGGCGAGTATCAGGCAGATGAGCAGGCAGGTGTCGCGCGGCTCAGCTGGCGAGTATCAGGCAGATGAGCAGGCAGGTGTCGCGCGGCTCAGCTGGCGAGTATCAGGCAGATGAGCAGGCAGGTGTCGCGCGGCTCAGCTGGCGAGTATCAGGCAGATGAGCAGGCAGGTGTCGCGCGGCTCAGCTGGCGAGTATCAGGCAGATGAGCAGGCAGGTGTCGCGCGGCTCAGCTGGCGAGTATCAGGCAGATGAGCAGGCAGGTGTCGCGCGGCTCAGCTGGCGAGTATCAGGCAGATGAGCAGGCAGGTGTCGCGGGGTTCAGCTGCCGAGTATCAGGCAGATGAGCAGGCAGGTGTCGCGCGGCTCAGCTGGCGAGTATCAGGCAGATGAGCAGGCAGGTGTCGCGCGGCTCAGCTGGCGAGTATCAGGCAGATGAGCAGGCAGGTGTCGCGCGGCTCAGCTGGCGAGTATCAGGCAGATGAGCAGGCAGGTGTCGCGCGGCTCAGCTGGCGAGTATCAGGCAGATGAGCAGGCAGGTGTCGCGCGGCTCAGCTGGCGAGTATCAGGCAGATGAGCAGGCAGGTGTCGCGCGGCTCAGCTGGCGAGTATCAGGCAGATGAGCAGGCAGGTGTCGCGCGGCTCAGCTGGCGAGTATCAGGCAGATGAGCAGGCAGGTGTCGCGCGGCTCAGCTGGCGAGTATCAGGCAGATGAGCAGGCAGGTGTCGCGCGGCTCAGCTGGCGAGTATCAGGCAGATGAGCAGGCAGGTGTCGCGCGGCTCAGCTGGCGAGTATCAGGCAGATGAGCAGGCAGGTGTCGCGCGGCTCAGCTGGCGAGTATCAGGCAGATGAGCAGGCAGGTGTCGCGCGGCTCAGCTGGCGAGTATCAGGCAGATGAGCAGGCAGGTGTCGCGCGGCTCAGCTGGCGAGTATCAGGCAGATGAGCAGGCAGGTGTCGCGCGGCTCAGCTGGCGAGTATCAGGCAGATGAGCAGGCAGGTGTCGCGCGGCTCAGCTGGCGAGTATCAGGCAGATGAGCAGGCAGGTGTCGCGCGGCTCAGCTGGCGAGTATCAGGCAGATGAGCAGGCAGGTGTCGCGCGGCTCAGCTGGCGAGTATCAGGCAGATGAGCAGGCAGGTGTCGCGCGGCTCAGCTGGCGAGTATCAGGCAGATGAGCATGCAGGTGTCGCGCGGCTCAGCTGGCGAGTATCAGGCAGATGAACAGGCAGGTGTCGCATGGCTCAGCTGGCGAGTATCAGGCAGATGAGCAGGCAGGTGTCGCGGAGCTCAGCTGGCGAGTATCAGGCAGATGAGCAGGCAGGTGTCCCGGAGCTCAGCTGGCGAGTATCAGGCAGATGAGCATGCAGGTGTCTCGCGCACAGCTGGCGAGTATCAGGCAGATGAACAGGCAGGTGTCGCGCGGCTCAGCTGGCGAGTATCAGGCAGATGAGCAGGCAGGTGTCGCGCGGCTCAGCTGGCGAGTATCAGGCAGATGAGCAGGCAGGTGTCGCGCGGCTCAGCTGGCGAGTATCAGGCAGATGAGCAGGCAGGTGTCGCGCGGCTCAGCTGGCGAGTATCAGGCAGATGAGCAGGCAGGTGTCGCGCGGCTCAGCTGGCGAGTATCAGGCAGATGAGCAGGCAGGTGTCGCGCGGCTCAGCTGGCGAGTATCAGGCAGATGAGCAGGCAGGTGTCGCGCGGCTCAGCTGGCGAGTATCAGGCAGATGAGCAGGCAGGTGTCGCGCGGCTCAGCTGGCGAGTATCAGGCAGATGAGCAGGCAGGTGTCGCGCGGCTCAGCTGGCGAGTATCAGGCAGATGAGCAGGCAGGTGTCGCGCGGCTCAGCTGGCGAGTATCAGGCAGATGAGCAGGCAGGTGTCGCGCGGCTCAGCTGGCGAGTATCAGGCAGATGAGCAGGCAGGTGTCGCGCGGCTCAGCTGGCGAGTATCAGGCAGATGAGCAGGCAGGTGTCGCGCGGCTCAGCTGGCGAGTATCAGGCAGATGAGCAGGCAGGTGTCGCGCGGCTCAGCTGGCGAGTATCAGGCAGATGAGCAGGCAGGTGTCGCGCGGCTCAGCTGGCGAGTATCAGGCAGATGAGCAGGCAGGTGTCGCGCGGCTCAGCTGGCGAGTATCAGGCAGATGAGCAGGCAGGTGTCGCGCGGCTCAGCTGGCGAGTATCAGGCAGATGAGCAGGCAGGTGTCGCGCGGCTCAGCTGGCGAGTATCAGGCAGATGAGCAGGCAGGTGTCGCGCGGCTCAGCTGGCGAGTATCAGGCAGATGAGCAGGCAGGTGTCGCGCGGCTCAGCTGGCGAGTATCAGGCAGATGAGCAGGCAGGTGTCGCGCGGCTCAGCTGGCGAGTATCAGGCAGATGAGCAGGCAGGTGTCGCGCGGCTCAGCTGGCGAGTATCAGGCAGATGAGCAGGCAGGTGTCGCGCGGCTCAGCTGGCGAGTATCAGGCAGATGAGCAGGCAGGTGTCGCGCGGCTCAGCTGGCGAGTATCAGGCAGATGAGCAGGCAGGTGTCGCGCGGCTCAGCTGGCGAGTATCAGGCAGATGAGCAGGCAGGTGTCGCGCGGCTCAGCTGGCGAGTATCAGGCAGATGAGCAGGCAGGTGTCGCGCGGCTCAGCTGGCGAGTATCAGGCAGATGAGCAGGCAGGTGTCGCGCGGCTCAGCTGGCGAGTATCAGGCAGATGAGCAGGCAGGTGTCGCGCGGCTCAGCTGGCGAGTATCAGGCAGATGAGCAGGCAGGTGTCGCGCGGCTCAGCTGGCGAGTATCAGGCAGATGAGCAGGCAGGTGTCGCGCGGCTCAGCTGGCGAGTATCAGGCAGATGAGCAGGCAGGTGTCGCGCGGCTCAGCTGGCGAGTATCAGGCAGATGAGCAGGCAGGTGTCGCGCGGCTCAGCTGGCGAGTATCAGGCAGATGAGCAGGCAGGTGTCGCGGGGCTCAGCTGGCGAGTATCAGGCAGATGAGCAGGCAGGTGTCGCGCGGCTCAGCTGGCGAGTATCAGGCAGATGAGCAGGCAGGTGTCGCGCGGCTCAGCTGGCGAGTATCAGGCAGATGAGCAGGCAGGTGTCGCGCGGCTCAGCTGGCGAGTATCAGGCAGATGAGCAGGCAGGTGTCGCGGGCTCAGCTGGCGAGTATCAGGCAGATGAGCAGGCAGGTGTCGCGTGGCTCAGCTGGCGAGTATCAGGCAGATGAGCAGGCAGGTGTCGCGCGGCTCAGCTGGCGAGTATCAGGCAGATGAGCAGGCAGGTGTCGCGCGGCTCAGCTGGCGAGTATCAGGCAGATGAGCAGGCAGGTGTCGCGCGGCTCAGCTGGCGAGTATCAGGCAGATGAGCAGGCAGGTGTCGCGCGGCTCAGCTGGCGAGTATCAGGCAGATGAGCAGGCAGGTGTCGCGCGGCTCAGCTGGCGAGTATCAGGCAGATGAGCAGGCAGGTGTCGCGCGGCTCAGCTGGCGAGTATCAGGCAGCTGAGCAGGCAGGTGTCGCGGGGCTCAGCTGGCGAGTATCAGGCAGATGAGCAGGCAGGTGTCGCGCGGCTCAGCTGGCGAGTATCAGGCAGATGAGCAGGCAGGTGTCGCGCGGCTCAGCTGGCGAGTATCAGGCAGATGAGCAGGCAGGTGTCGCGCGGCTCAGCTGGCGAGTATCAGGCAGATGAGCAGGCAGGTGTCGCGCGGCTCAGCTGGCGAGTATCAGGCAGATGAGCAGGCAGGTGTCGCGCGGCTCAGCTGGCGAGTATCAGGCAGATGAGCAGGCAGGTGTCGCGCGGCTCAGCTGGCGAGTATCAGGCAGATGAGCAGGCAGGTGTCGCGGGGCTCAGCTGGCGAGTATCAGGCAGATGAGCAGGCAGGTGTCGCGCGGCTCAGCTGGCGAGTATCAGGCAGATGAGCAGGCAGGTGTCGCGCGGCTCAGCTGGCGAGTATCAGGCAGATGAGCAGGCAGGTGTCGCGCGGCTCAGCTGGCGAGTATCAGGCAGATGAGCAGGCAGGTGTCGCGCGGCTCAGCTGGCGAGTATCAGGCAGATGAGCAGGCAGGTGTCGCGCGGCTCAGCTGGCGAGTATCAGGCAGATGAGCAGGCAGGTGTCGCGCGGCTCAGCTGGCGAGTATCAGGCAGATGAGCAGGCAGGTGTCGCGCGGCTCAGCTGGCGAGTATCAGGCAGATGAGCAGGCAGGTGTCGCGCGGCTCAGCTGGCGAGTATCAGGCAGATGAGCAGGCAGGTGTCGCGCGGCTCAGCTGGCGAGTATCAGGCAGATGAGCAGGCAGGTGTCGCGCGGCTCAGCTGGCGAGTATCAGGCAGATGAGCAGGCAGGTGTCGCGCGGCTCAGCTGGCGAGTATCAGGCAGATGAGCAGGCAGGTGTCGCGCGGCTCAGCTGGCGAGTATCAGGCAGATGAGCAGGCAGGTGTCGCGCGGCTCAGCTGGCGAGTATCAGGCAGATGAGCAGGCAGGTGTCGCGCGGCTCAGCTGGCGAGTATCAGGCAGATGAGCAGGCAGGTTTCGCGCGGCTCAGCTGGCGAGTATCAGGCAGATGAGCAGGCAGGTGTCGCGCGGCTCACCTGGCGAGTATCAGGCAGATGAGCAGGCAGGTGTCGCGAGCTCAGCTGGCGAGTATCAGGCAGATGAGCAGGCAGATGTCGCGCGGCTCAGCTGGCGAGTATCAGGCAGATGAGCAGGCAGGTGTCGCGGGGCTCAGCTGGCGAGTATCAGGCAGATGAGCAGGCAGGTGTCGCGCGGCTCAGCTGGCGAGTATCAGGCAGATGAGCAGGCAGGTGTCGCGCGGCTCAGCTGGCGAGTATCAGGCAGATGAGCAGGCAGGTGTCGCGCGGCTCAGCTGGCGAGTATCAGGCAGATGAGCAGGCAGGTGTCGCGCGGCTCAGCTGGCGAGTATCAGGCAGATGAGCAGGCAGGTGTCGCGCGGCTCAGCTGGCGAGTATCAGGCAGATGAGCAGGCAGGTGTCGCGCGGCTCAGCTGGCGAGTATCAGGCAGATGAGCAGGCAGGTGTCGCGCGGCTCAGCTGGCGAGTATCAGGCAGATGAGCAGGCAGGTGTCGCGCGGCTCAGCTGGCGAGTATCAGGCAGATGAGCAGGCAGGTGTCGCGCGGCTCAGCTGGCGAGTATCAGGCAGATGAGCAGGCAGGTGTCGCGCGGCTCAGCTGGCGAGTATCAGGCAGATGAGCAGGCAGGTGTCGCGCGGCTCAGCTGGCGAGTATCAGGCAGATGAGCAGGCAGGTGTCGCGCGGCTCAGCTGGCGAGTATCAGGCAGATGAGCAGGCAGGTGTCGCGCGGCTCAGCTGGCGAGTATCAGGCAGATGAGCAGGCAGGTGTCGCGCGGCTCAGCTGGCGAGTATCAGGCAGATGAGCAGGCAGGTGTCGCGGCTCAGCTGGCGAGTATCAGGCAGATGAGCAGGCAGGTGTCGCGCGGCTCAGCTGGCGAGTATCAGGCAGATGAGCAGGCAGGTGTCGCGCGGCTCAGCTGGCGAGTATCAGGCAGATGAGCAGGCAGGTGTCGCGCGGCTCAGCTGGCGAGTATCAGGCAGATGAGCAGGCAGGTGTCGCGCGGCTCAGCTGGCGAGTATCAGGCAGATGAGCAGGCAGGTGTCGCGCGGCTCAGCTGGCGAGTATCAGGCAGATGAGCAGGCAGGTGTCGCGCGGCTCAGCTGGCGAGTATCAGGCAGATGAGCAGGCAGGTGTCGCGCGGCTCAGCTGGCGAGTATCAGGCAGATGAGCAGGCAGGTGTCGCGCGGCTCAGCTGGCGAGTATCAGGCAGATGAGCAGGCAGGTGTCGCGCGGCTCAGCTGGCGAGTATCAGGCAGATGAGCAGGCAGGTGTCGCGCGGCTCAGCTGGCGAGTATCAGGCAGATGAGCAGGCAGGTGTCGCGCGGCTCAGCTGGCGAGTATCAGGCAGATGAGCAGGCAGGTGTCGCGCGGCTCAGCTGGCGAGTATCAGGCAGATGAGCAGGCAGGTGTCGCGCGGCTCAGCTGGCGAGTATCAGGCAGATGAGCAGGCAGGTGTCGCGCGGCTCAGCTGGCGAGTATCAGGCAGATGAGCAGGCAGGTGTCGCGCGGCTCAGCTGGCGAGTATCAGGCAGATGAGCAGGCAGGTGTCGCGCGGCTCAGCTGGCGAGTATCAGGCAGATGAGCAGGCAGGTGTCGCGCGGCTCAGCTGGCGAGTATCAGGCAGATGAGCAGGCAGGTGTCGCGCGGCTCAGCTGGCGAGTATCAGGCAGATGAGCAGGCAGGTGTCGCGGGCTCAGCTGGCGAGTATCAGGCAGATGAGCAGGCAGGTGTCGCGCGGCTCAGCTGGCGAGTATCAGGCAGATGAGCAGGCAGGTGTCGCGCGGCTCAGCTGGCGAGTATCAGGCAGATGAGCAGGCAGGTGTCGCGCGGCTCAGCTGGCGAGTATCAGGCAGATGAGCAGGCAGGTGTCGCGCGGCTCAGCTGGCGAGTATCAGGCAGATGAGCAGGCAGGTGTCGCGCGGCTCAGCTGGCGAGTATCAGGCAGATGAGCAGGCAGGTGTCGCGCGGCTCAGCTGGCGAGTATCAGGCAGATGAGCAGGCAGGTGTCGCGCGGCTCAGCTGGCGAGTATCAGGCAGATGAGCAGGCAGGTGTCGCGCGGCTCAGCTGGCGAGTATCAGGCAGATGAGCAGGCAGGTGTCGCGCGGCTCAGCTGGCGAGTATCAGGCAGATGAGCAGGCAGGTGTCGCGCGGCTCAGCTGGCGAGTATCAGGCAGATGAGCAGGCAGGTGTCGCGCGGCTCAGCTGGCGAGTATCAGGCAGATGAGCAGGCAGGTGTCGCGCGGCTCAGCTGGCGAGTATCAGGCAGATGAGCAGGCAGGTGTCGCGCGGCTCAGCTGGCGAGTATCAGGCAGATGAGCAGGCAGGTGTCGCGCGGCTCAGCTGGCGAGTATCAGGCAGATGAGCAGGCAGGTGTCGCGCGGCTCAGCTGGCGAGTATCAGGCAGATGAGCAGGCAGGTGTCGCGCGGCTCAGCTGGCGAGTATCAGGCAGATGAGCAGGCAGGTGTCGCGCGGCTCAGCTGGCGAGTATCAGGCAGATGAGCAGGCAGGTGTCGCGCGGCTCAGCTGGCGAGTATCAGGCAGATGAGCAGGCAGGTGTCGCGCGGCTCAGCTGGCGAGTATCAGGCAGATGAGCAGGCAGGTGTCGCGCGGCTCAGCTGGCGAGTATCAGGCAGATGAGCAGGCAGGTGTCGCGCGGCTCAGCTGGCGAGTATCAGGCAGATGAGCAGGCAGGTGTCGCGCGGCTCAGCTGGCGAGTATCAGGCAGATGAGCAGGCAGGTGTCGCGCGGCTCAGCTGGCGAGTATCAGGCAGATGAGCAGGCAGGTGTCGCGCGGCTCAGCTGGCGAGTATCAGGCAGATGAGCAGGCAGGTGTCGCGCGGCTCAGCTGGCGAGTATCAGGCAGATGAGCAGGCAGGTGTCGCGCGGCTCAGCTGGCGAGTATCAGGCAGATGAGCAGGCAGGTGTCGCGCGGCTCAGCTGGCGAGTATCAGGCAGATGAGCAGGCAGGTGTCGCGCGGCTCAGCTGGCGAGTATCAGGCAGATGAGCAGGCAGGTGTCGCGCGGCTCAGCTGGCGAGTATCAGGCAGATGAGCAGGCAGGTGTCGCGCGGCTCAGCTGGCGAGTATCAGGCAGATGAGCAGGCAGGTGTCGCGCGGCTCAGCTGGCGAGTATCAGGCAGATGAGCAGGCAGGTGTCGCGCGGCTCAGCTGGCGAGTATCAGGCAGATGAGCAGGCAGGTGTCGCGCGGCTCAGCTGGCGAGTATCAGGCAGATGAGCAGGCAGGTGTCGCGCGGCTCAGCTGGCGAGTATCAGGCAGATGAGCAGGCAGGTGTCGCGCGGCTCAGCTGGCGAGTATCAGGCAGATGAGCAGGCAGGTGTCGCGCGGCTCAGCTGGCGAGTATCAGGCAGATGAGCAGGCAGGTGTCGCGCGGCTCAGCTGGCGAGTATCAGGCAGATGAGCAGGCAGGTGTCGCGCGGCTCAGCTGGCGAGTATCAGGCAGATGAGCAGGCAGGTGTCGCGGGGCTCAGCTGGCGAGTATCAGGCAGATGAGCAGGCAGGTGTCGCGCGGCTCAGCTGGCGAGTATCAGGCAGATGAGCAGGCAGGTGTCGCGCGGCTCAGCTGGCGAGTATCAGGCAGATGAGCAGGCAGGTGTCGCGCGGCTCAGCTGGCGAGTATCAGGCAGATGAGCAGGCAGGTGTCGCGCGGCTCAGCTGGCGAGTATCAGGCAGATGAGCAGGCAGGTGTCGCGCGGCTCAGCTGGCGAGTATCAGGCAGATGAGCAGGCAGGTGTCGCGCGGCTCAGCTGGCGAGTATCAGGCAGATGAGCAGGCAGGTGTCGCGCGGCTCAGCTGGCGAGTATCAGGCAGATGAGCAGGCCGGTGTCGCGGGCTCAGCTGGCGAGTATCAGGCAGATGATCAGGCAGGTGTCGCGCGGCTCAGCTGGCGAGTATCAGGCAGATGAGCAGGCAGGTGTCGCGCGGCTCAGCTGGCGAGTATCAGGCAGATGAGCAGGCAGGTGTCGCGCGGCTCAGCTGGCGAGTATCAGGCAGATGAGCAGGCAGGTGTCGCGGGGCTCAGCTGGCGAGTATCAGGCAGATGAGCAGGCAGGTGTCGCGCGGTACAGCTGGCGAGTATCAGGCAGATGAGCAGGCAGGTGTCGCGCGGCTCAGCTGGCGAGTATCAGGCAGATGAGCAGGCAGGTGTCGCGCGGCTCAGCTGGCGAGTATCAGGCAGATGAGCAGGCAGGTGTCGCGCGGCTCAGCTGGCGAGTATCAGGCAGATGAGCAGGCAGGTGTCGCGCGGCTCAGCTGGCGAGTATCAGGCAGATGAGCAGGCAGGTGTCGCGCGGCTCAGCTGGCGAGTATCAGGCAGATGAGCAGGCAGGTGTCGCGCGGCTCAGCTGGCGAGTATCAGGCAGATGAGCAGGCAGGTGTCGCGCGGCTCAGCTGGCGAGTATCAGGCAGATGAGCAGGCAGGTGTCGCGCGGCTCAGCTGGCGAGTATCAGGCAGATGAGCAGGCAGGTGTCGCGCGGCTCAGCTGGCGAGTATCAGGCAGATGAGCAGGCAGGTGTCGCGCGGCTCAGCTGGCGAGTATCAGGCAGATGAGCAGGCAGGTGTCGCGCGGCTCAGCTGGCGAGTATCAGGCAGATGAGCAGGCAGGTGTCGCGCGGCTCAGCTGGCGAGTATCAGGCAGATGAGCAGGCAGGTGTCGCGCGGCTCAGCTGGCGAGTATCAGGCAGATGAGCAGGCAGGTGTCGCGCGGCTCAGCTGGCGAGTATCAGGCAGATGAGCAGGCAGGTGTCGCGCGGCTCAGCTGGCGAGTATCAGGCAGATGAGCAGGCAGGTGTCGCGCGGCTCAGCTGGCGAGTATCAGGCAGATGAGCAGGCAGGTGTCGCGCGGCTCAGCTGGCGAGTATCAGGCAGATGAGCAGGCAGGTGTCGCGCGGCTCAGCTGGCGAGTATCAGGCAGATGAGCAGGCAGGTGTCGCGCGGCTCAGCTGGCGAGTATCAGGCAGATGAGCAGGCAGGTGTCGCGCGGCTCAGCTGGCGAGTATCAGGCAGATGAGCAGGCAGGTGTCGCGCGGCTCAGCTGGCGAGTATCAGGCAGATGAGCAGGCAGGTGTCGCGCGGCTCAGCTGGCGAGTATCAGGCAGATGAGCAGGCAGGTGTCGCGCGGCTCAGCTGGCGAGTATCAGGCAGATGAGCAGGCAGGTGTCGCGCGGCTCAGCTGGCGAGTATCAGGCAGATGAGCAGGCAGGTGTCGCGCGGCTCAGCTGGCGAGTATCAGGCAGATGAGCAGGCAGGTGTCGCGCGGCTCAGCTGGCGAGTATCAGGCAGATGAGCAGGCAGGTGTCGCGCGGCTCAGCTGGCGAGTATCAGGCAGATGAGCAGGCAGGTGTCGCGCGGCTCAGCTGGCGAGTATCAGGCAGATGAGCAGGCAGGTGTCGCGCGGCTCAGCTGGCGAGTATCAGGCAGATGAGCAGGCAGGTGTCGCGCGGCTCAGCTGGCGAGTATCAGGCAGATGAGCAGGCAGGTGTCGCGCGGCTCAGCTGGCGAGTATCAGGCAGATGAGCAGGCAGGTGTCGCGCGGCTCAGCTGGCGAGTATCAGGCAGATGAGCAGGCAGGTGTCGCGCGGCTCAGCTGGCGAGTATCAGGCAGATGAGCAGGCAGGTGTCGCGCGGCTCAGCTGGCGAGTATCAGGCAGATGAGCAGGCAGGTGTCGCGCGGCTCAGCTGGCGAGTATCAGGCAGATGAGCAGGCAGGTGTCGCGCGGCTCAGCTGGCGAGTATCAGGCAGATGAGCAGGCAGGTGTCGCGCGGCTCAGCTGGCGAGTATCAGGCAGATGAGCAGGCAGGTGTCGCGCGGCTCAGCTGGCGAGTATCAGGCAGATGAGCAGGCAGGTGTCGCGCGGCTCAGCTGGCGAGTATCAGGCAGATGAGCAGGCAGGTGTCGCGCGGCTCAGCTGGCGAGTATCAGGCAGATGAGCAGGCAGGTGTCGCGCGGCTCAGCTGGCGAGTATCAGGCAGATGAGCAGGCAGGTGTCGCGCGGCTCAGCTGGCGAGTATCAGGCAGATGAGCAGGCAGGTGTCGCGCGGCTCAGCTGGCGAGTATCAGGCAGATGAGCAGGCAGGTGTCGCGCGGCTCAGCTGGCGAGTATCAGGCAGATGAGCAGGCAGGTGTCGCGCGGCTCAGCTGGCGAGTATCAGGCAGATGAGCAGGCAGGTGTCGCGCGGCTCAGCTGGCGAGTATCAGGCAGATGAGCAGGCAGGTGTCGCGCGGCTCAGCTGGCGAGTATCAGGCAGATGAGCAGGCAGGTGTCGCGCGGCTCAGCTGGCGAGTATCAGGCAGATGAGCAGGCAGGTGTCGCGGGCTCAGCTGGCGAGTATCAGGCAGATGAGCAGGCAGGTGTCGCGCGGCTCAGCTGGCGAGTATCAGGCAGATGAGCAGGCAGGTGTCGCGCGGCTCAGCTGGCGAGTATCAGGCAGATGAGCAGGCAGGTGTCGCGCGGCTCAGCTGGCGAGTATCAGGCAGATGAGCAGGCAGGTGTCGCGCGGCTCAGCTGGCGAGTATCAGGCAGATGAGCAGGCAGGTGTCGCGCGGCTCAGCTGGCGAGTATCAGGCAGATGAGCAGGCAGGTGTCGCGCGGCTCAGCTGGCGAGTATCAGGCAGATGAGCAGGCAGGTGTCGCGCGGCTCAGCTGGCGAGTATCAGGCAGATGAGCAGGCAGGTGTCGCGCGGCTCAGCTGGCGAGTATCAGGCAGATGAGCAGGCAGGTGTCGCGCGGCTCAGCTGGCGAGTATCAGGCAGATGAGCAGGCAGGTGTCGCGCGGCTCAGCTGGCGAGTATCAGGCAGATGAGCAGGTAGGTGTCGCGCGGCTCAGCTGGCGAGTATCAGGCAGATGAGCAGGCAGGTGTCGCGCGGCTCAGCTGGCGAGTATCAGGCAGATGAGCAGGCAGGTGTCGCGCGGCTCAGCTGGCGAGTATCAGGCAGATGAGCAGGCAGGTGTCGCGCGGCTCAGCTGGCGAGTATCAGGCAGATGAGCAGGCAGGTGTGTAGCGGCTCAGCTGGCGAATATCAGGCAGATGAGCAGGCAGGTGTCGCGCGGCTCAGCTGGCGAGTATCAGGCAGATGAGCAGGCAGGTGTCGCGCGGCTCAGCTGGCGAGTATCAGGCAGATGAGCAGGCAGGTGTCGCGCGGCTCAGCTGGCGAGTATCAGGCAGATGAGCAGGCAGGTGTCGCGCGGCTCAGCTGGCGAGTATCAGGCAGATGAGCAGGCAGGTGTCGCGCGGCTCAGCTGGCGAGTATCAGGCAGATGAGCAGGCAGGTGTCGCGCGGCTCAGCTGGCGAGTATCAGGCAGATGAGCAGGCAGGTGTCGCGCGGCTCAGCTGGCGAGTATCAGGCAGATGAGCAGGCAGGTGTCGCGCGGCTCAGCTGGCGAGTATCAGGCAGATGAGCAGGCAGGTGTCGCGGGCTCAGCTGGCGAGTATCAGGCAGATGAGCAGGCAGGTGTCGCGCGGCTCAGCTGGCGAGTATCAGGCAGATGAGCAGGCAGGTGTCGCGCGGCTCAGCTGGCGAGTATCAGGCAGATGAGCAGGCAGGTGTCGCGCGGCTCAGCTGGCGAGTATCAGGCAGATGAGCAGGCAGGTGTCGCGCGGCTCAGCTGGCGAGTATCAGGCAGATGAGCAGGCAGGTGTCGCGCGGCTCAGCTGGCGAGTATCAGGCAGATGAGCAGGCAGGTGTCGCGCGGCTCAGCTGGCGAGTATCAGGCAGATGAGCAGGCAGGTGTCGCGCGGCTCAGCTGGCGAGTATCAGGCAGATGAGCAGGCAGGTGTCGCGCGGCTCAGCTGGCGAGTATCAGGCAGATGAGCAGGCAGGTGTCGCGCGGCTCAGCTGGCGAGTATCAGGCAGATGAGCAGGCAGGTGTCGCGCGGCTCAGCTGGCGAGTATCAGGCAGATGAGCAGGCAGGTGTCGCGCGGCTCAGCTGGCGAGTATCAGGCAGATGAGCAGGCAGGTGTCGCGCGGCTCAGCTGGCGAGTATCAGGCAGATGAGCAGGCAGGTGTCGCGCGGCTCAGCTGGCGAGTATCAGGCAGATGAGCAGGCAGGTGTCGCGCGGCTCAGCTGGCGAGTATCAGGCAGATGAGCAGGCAGGTGTCGCGCGGCTCAGCTGGCGAGTATCAGGCAGATGAGCAGGCAGGTGTCGCGCGGCTCAGCTGGCGAGTATCAGGCAGATGAGCAGGCAGGTGTCGCGCGGCTCAGCTGGCGAGTATCAGGCAGATGAGCAGGCAGGTGTCGCGCGGCTCAGCTGGCGAGTATCAGGCAGATGAGCAGGCAGGTGTCGCGCGGCTCAGCTGGCGAGTATCAGGCAGATGAGCAGGCAGGTGTCGCGCGGCTCAGCTGGCGAGTATCAGGCAGATGAGCAGGCAGGTGTCGCGCGGCTCAGCTGGCGAGTATCAGGCAGATGAGCAGGCAGGTGTCGCGCGGCTCAGCTGGCGAGTATCAGGCAGATGAGCAGGCAGGTGTCGCGCGGCTCAGCTGGCGAGTATCAGGCAGATGAGCAGGCAGGTGTCGCGCGGCTCAGCTGGCGAGTATCAGGCAGATGAGCAGGCAGGTGTCGCGCGGCTCAGCTGGCGAGTATCAGGCAGATGAGCAGGCAGGTGTCGCGCGGCTCAGCTGGCGAGTATCAGGCAGATGAGCAGGCAGGTTTCGCGGGCTCAGCTGGCGAGTATCAGGCAGATGAGCAGGCAGGTGTCGCGCGGCTCACCTGGCGAGTATCAGGCAGATGAGCAGGCAGGTGTCGCGCGGCTCAGCTGGCGAGTATCAGGCAGATGAGCAGGCAGGTGTCGCGCGGCTCAGCTGGCGAGTATCAGGCAGATGAGCAGGCAGGTGTCGCGCGGCTCAGCTGGCGAGTATCAGGCAGATGAGCAGGCAGGTGTCGCGCGGCTCAGCTGGCGAGTATCAGGCAGATGAGCAGGCAGGTGTCGCGCGGTTCAGCTGGCGAGTATCAGGCAGATGAGCAGGCAGGTGTCGCGCGGCTCAGCTGGCGAGTATCAGGCAGATGAGCAGGCAGGTGTCGCGCGGCTCAGCTGGCGAGTATCAGGCAGATGAGCAGGCAGGTGTCGCGCGGCTCAGCTGGCGAGTATCAGGCAGATGAGCAGGCAGGTGTCGCGCGGCTCAGCTGGCGAGTATCAGGCAGATGAGCAGGCAGGTGTCGCGCGGCTCAGCTGGCGAGTATCAGGCAGATGAGCAGGCAGGTGTCGCGCGGCTCAGCTGGCGAGTATCAGGCAGATGAGCAGGCAGGTGTCGCGCGGCTCAGCTGGCGAGTATCAGGCAGATGAGCAGGCAGGTGTCGCGCGGCTCAGCTGGCGAGTATCAGGCAGATGAGCAGGCAGGTGTCGCGCGGCTCAGCTGGCGAGTATCAGGCAGATGAGCAGGCAGGTGTCGCGCGGCTCAGCTGGCGAGTATCAGGCAGATGAGCAGGCAGGTGTCGCGCGGCTCAGCTGGCGAGTATCAGGCAGATGAGCAGGCAGGTGTCGCGCGGCTCAGCTGGCGAGTATCAGGCAGATGAGCAGGCAGGTGTCGCGCGGCTCAGCTGGCGAGTATCAGGCAGATGAGCAGGCAGGTGTCGCGCGGCTCAGCTGGCGAGTATCAGGCAGATGAGCAGGCAGGTGTCGCGCGGCTCAGCTGGCGAGTATCAGGCAGATGAGCAGGCAGGTGTCGCGCGGCTCAGCTGGCGAGTATCAGGCAGATGAGCAGGCAGGTGTCGCGGGCTCAGCTGGCGAGTATCAGGCAGATGAGCAGGCAGGTGTCGCGCGGCTCAGCTGGCGAGTATCAGGCAGATGAGCAGGCAGGTGTCGCGCGGCTCAGCTGGCGAGTATCAGGCAGATGAGCAGGCAGGTGTCGCGCGGCTCAGCTGGCGAGTATCAGGCAGATGAGCAGGCAGGTGTCGCGCGGCTCAGCTGGCGAGTATCAGGCAGATGAGCAGGCAGGTGTCGCGCGGCTCAGCTGGCGAGTATCAGGCAGATGAGCAGGCAGGTGTCGCGCGGCTCAGCTGGCGAGTATCAGGCAGATGAGCAGGCAGGTGTCGCGCGGCTCAGCTGGCGAGTATCAGGCAGATGAGCAGGCAGGTGTCGCGCGGCTCAGCTGGCGAGTATCAGGCAGATGAGCAGGCAGGTGTCGCGCGGCTCAGCTGGCGAGTATCAGGCAGATGAGCAGGCAGGTGTCGCGCGGCTCAGCTGGCGAGTATCAGGCAGATGAGCAGGCAGGTGTCGCGCGGCTCAGCTGGCGAGTATCAGGCAGATGAGCAGGCAGGTGTCGCGCGGCTCAGCTGGCGAGTATCAGGCAGATGAGCAGGCAGGTGTCGCGCGGCTCAGCTGGCGAGTATCAGGCAGATGAGCAGGCAGGTGTCGCGGGGCTCAGCTGGCGAGTATAAGGCAGATGAGCAGGCAGGTGTCGCGCGCCTCAGCTGGCGAGTATCAGGCAGATGAGCAGGCAGGTGACGTGGGCTCAGCTGGAGAGTATCAGGCAGATGAGCAGGCAGGTGTCGCGCGGCTCAGCTGGCGAGTATCAGGCAGATGAGCAGGCAGGTGTCGCGCGGCTCAGCTGGCGAGTATCAGGCAGATGAGCAGGCAGGTGTCGCGCGGCTCAGCTGGCGAGTATCAGGCAGATGAGCAGGCAGGTGTCGCGCGGCTCAGCTGGCGAGTATCAGGCAGATGAGCAGGCAGGTGTCGCGCGGCTCAGCTGGCGAGTATCAGGCAGATGAGCAGGCAGGTGTCGCGCGGCTCAGCTGGCGAGTATCAGGCAGATGAGCAGGCAGGTGTCGCGCGGCTCAGCTGGCGAGTATCAGGCAGATGAGCAGGCAGGTGTCGCGGCTCAGCTGGCGAGTATCAGGCAGATGAGCAGGCAGGTGTCGCGCGGCTCAGCTGGCGAGTATCAGGCAGATGAGCAGGCAGGTGTCGCGCGGCTCAGCTGGCGAGTATCAGGCAGATGAGCAGGCAGGTGTCGCGCGGCTCAGCTGGCGAGTATCAGGCAGATGAGCAGGCAGGTGTCGCGCGGCTCAGCTGGCGAGTATCAGGCAGATGAGCAGGCAGGTGTCGCGCGGCTCAGCTGGCGAGTATCAGGCAGATGAGCAGGCAGGTGTCGCGCGGCTCAGCTGGCGAGTATCAGGCAGATGAGCAGGCAGGTGTCGCGCGGCTCAGCTGGCGAGTATCAGGCAGATGAGCAGGCAGGTGTCGCGCGGCTCAGCTGGCGAGTATCAGGCAGATGAGCAGGCAGGTGTCGCGCGGCTCAGCTGGCGAGTATCAGGCAGATGAGCAGGCAGGTGTCGCGCGGCTCAGCTGGCGAGTATCAGGCAGATGAGCAGGCAGGTGTCGCGCGGCTCAGCTGGCGAGTATCAGGCAGATGAGCAGGCAGGTGTCGCGCGGCTCAGCTGGCGAGTATCAGGCAGATGAGCAGGCAGGTGTCGCGCGGCTCAGCTGGCGAGTATCAGGCAGATGAGCAGGCAGGTGTCGCGCGGCTCAGCTGGCGAGTATCAGGCAGATGAGCAGGCAGGTGTCGCGCGGCTCAGCTGGCGAGTATCAGGCAGATGAGCAGGCAGGTGTCGCGCGGCTCAGCTGGCGAGTATCAGGCAGATGAGCAGGCAGGTGTCGCGCGGCTCAGCTGGCGAGTATCAGGCAGATGAGCAGGCAGGTGTCGCGCGGCTCAGCTGGCGAGTATCAGGCAGATGAGCAGGCAGGTGTCGCGCGGCTCAGCTGGCGAGTATCAGGCAGATGAGCAGGCAGGTGTCGCGCGGCTCAGCTGGCGAGTATCAGGCAGATGAGCAGGCAGGTGTCGCGCGGCTCAGCTGGCGAGTATCAGGCAGATGAGCAGGCAGGTGTCGCGCGGCTCAGCTGGCGAGTATCAGGCAGATGAGCAGGCAGGTGTCGCGCGGCTCAGCTGGCGAGTATCAGGCAGATGAGCAGGCAGGTGTCGCGCGGCTCAGCTGGCGAGTATCAGGCAGATGAGCAGGCAGGTGTCGCGCGGCTCAGCTGGCGAGTATCAGGCAGATGAGCAGGCAGGTGTCGCGCGGCTCAGCTGGCGAGTATCAGGCAGATGAGCAGGCAGGTGTCGCGCGGCTCAGCTGGCGAGTATCAGGCAGATGAGCAGGCAGGTGTCGCGCGGCTCAGCTGGCGAGTATCAGGCAGATGAGCAGGCAGGTGTCGCGCGGCTCAGCTGGCGAGTATCAGGCAGATGAGCAGGCAGGTGTCGCGGGCTCAGCTGGCGAGTATCAGGCAGATGAGCAGGCAGGTGTCGCGCGGCTCAGCTGGCGAGTATCAGGCAGATGAGCAGGCAGGTGTCGCGCGGCTCAGCTGGCGAGTATCAGGCAGATGAGCAGGCAGGTGTCGCGCGGCTCAGCTGGCGAGTATCAGGCAGATGAGCAGGCAGGTGTCGCGCGGCTCAGCTGGCGAGTATCAGGCAGATGAGCAGGCAGGTGTCGCGCGGCTCAGCTGGCGAGTATCAGGCAGATGAGCAGGCAGGTGTCGCGCGGCTCAGCTGGCGAGTATCAGGCAGATGAGCAGGCAGGTGTCGCGCGGCTCAGCTGGCGAGTATCAGGCAGATGAGCAGGCAGGTGTCGCGCGGCTCAGCTGGCGAGTATCAGGCAGATGAGCAGGCAGGTGTCGCGCGGCTCAGCTGGCGAGTATCAGGCAGATGAGCAGGCAGGTGTCGCGCGGCTCAGCTGGCGAGTATCAGGCAGATGAGCAGGCAGGTGTCGCGCGGCTCAGCTGGCGAGTATCAGGCAGATGAGCAGGCAGGTGTCGCGCGGCTCAGCTGGCGAGTATCAGGCAGATGAGCAGGCAGGTGTCGCGCGGCTCAGCTGGCGAGTATCAGGCAGATGAGCAGGCAGGTGCGCGGCTCAGCTGGCGAGTATCAGGCAGATGAGCAGGCAGGTGTCGCGCGGCTCAGCTGGCGAGTATCAGGCAGATGAGCAGGCAGGTGTCGCGCGGCTCAGCTGGCGAGTATCAGGCAGATGAGCAGGCAGGTGTCGCGCGGCTCAGCTGGCGAGTATCAGGCAGATGAGCAGGCAGGTGTCGCGCGGCTCAGCTGGCGAGTATCAGGCAGATGAGCAGGCAGGTGTCGCGCGGCTCAGCTGGCGAGTATCAGGCAGATGAGCAGGCAGGTGTCGCGCGGCTCAGCTGGCGAGTATCAGGCAGATGAGCAGGCAGGTGTCGCGCGGCTCAGCTGGCGAGTATCAGGCAGATGAGCAGGCAGGTGTCGCGGGCTCAGCTGGCGAGTATCAGGCAGATGAGCAGGCAGGTGTCGCGCGGCTCAGCTGGCGAGTATCAGGCAGATGAGCAGGCAGGTGTCGCGCGGCTCAGCTG
Source organism: Bos javanicus (assembly GCF_032452875.1). Classification (NCBI taxonomy): domain Eukaryota; kingdom Metazoa; phylum Chordata; class Mammalia; order Artiodactyla; family Bovidae; genus Bos; species Bos javanicus. The sequence goes on from NW_026893888.1 coordinate 265,256, forward strand.
GCGAGTATCAGGCAGATGAGCAGGCAGGTGTCGCGCGGCTCAGCTGGCGAGTATCAGGCAGATGAGCAGGCAGGTGTCGCGCGGCTCAGCTGGCGAGTATCAGGCAGATGAGCAGGCAGGTGTCGCGCGGCTCAGCTGGCGAGTATCAGGCAGATGAGCAGGCAGGTGTCGCGCGGCTCAGCTGGCGAGTATCAGGCAGATGAGCAGGCAGGTGTCGCGCGGCTCAGCTGGCGAGTATCAGGCAGATGAGCAGGCAGGTGTCGCGCGGCTCAGCTGGCGAGTATCAGGCAGATGAGCAGGCAGGTGTCGCGCGGCTCAGCTGGCGAGTATCAGGCAGATGAGCAGGCAGGTGTCGCGCGGCTCAGCTGGCGAGTATCAGGCAGATGAGCAGGCAGGTGTCGCGCGCTCAGCTGGCGAGTATCAGGCAGATGAGCAGGCAGGTGTCGCGCGGCTCAGCTGGCGAGTATCAGGCAGATGAGCAGGCAGGTGTCGCGCGGCTCAGCTGGCGAGTATCAGGCAGATGAGCAGGCAGGTGTCGCGCGGCTCAGCTGGCGAGTATCAGGCAGATGAGCAGGCAGGTGTCGCGCGGCTCAGCTGGCGAGTATCAGGCAGATGAGCAGGCAGGTGTCGCGCGGCTCAGCTGGCGAGTATCAGGCAGATGAGCAGGCAGGTGTCGCGCGGCTCAGCTGGCGAGTATCAGGCAGATGAGCAGGCAGGTGTCGCGCGGCTCAGCTGGCGAGTATCAGGCAGATGAGCAGGCAGGTGTCGCGCGGCTCAGCTGGCGAGTATCAGGCAGATGAGCAGGCAGGTGTCGCGCGGCTCAGCTGGCGAGTATCAGGCAGATGAGCAGGCAGGTGTCGCGCGGCTCAGCTGGCGAGTATCAGGCAGATGAGCAGGCAGGTGTCGCGCGGCTCAGCTGGCGAGTATCAGGCAGATGAGCAGGCAGGTGTCGCGCGGCTCAGCTGGCGAGTATCAGGCAGATGAGCAGGCAGGTGTCGCGCGGCTCAGCTGGCGAGTATCAGGCAGATGAGCAGGCAGGTGTCGCGCGGCTCAGCTGGCGAGTATCAGGCAGATGAGCAGGCAGGTGTCGCGCGGCTCAGCTGGCGAGTATCAGGCAGATGAGCAGGCAGGTGTCGCGCGGCTCAGCTGGCGAGTATCAGGCAGATGAGCAGGCAGGTGTCGCGCGGCTCAGCTGGCGAGTATCAGGCAGATGAGCAGGCAGGTGTCGCGGCTCAGCTGGCGAGTATCAGGCAGATGAGCAGGCAGGTGTCGCGCGGCTCAGCTGGCGAGTATCAGGCAGATGAGCAGGCAGGTGTCGCGCGGCTCAGCTGGCGAGTATCAGGCAGATGAGCAGGCAGGTGTCGCGCGGCTCAGCTGGCGAGTATCAGGCAGATGAGCAGGCAGGTGTCGCGCGGCTCAGCTGGCGAGTATCAGGCAGATGAGCAGGCAGGTGTCGCGCGGCTCAGCTGGCGAGTATCAGGCAGATGAGCAGGCAGGTGTCGCGCGGCTCAGCTGGCGAGTATCAGGCAGATGAGCAGGCAGGTGTCGCGCGGCTCAGCTGGCGAGTATCAGGCAGATGAGCAGGCAGGTGTCGCGGGCTCAGCTGGCGAGTATCAGGCAGATGAGCAGGCAGGTGTCGCGGCTCAGCTGGCGAGTATCAGGCAGATGAGCAGGCAGGTGTCGCGCGGCTCAGCTGGCGAGTATCAGGCAGATGAGCAGGCAGGTGTCGCGCGGCTCAGCTGGCGAGTATCAGGCAGATGAGCAGGCAGGTGTCGCGCGGCTCAGCTGGCGAGTATCAGGCAGATGAGCAGGCAGGTGTCGCGCGGCTCAGCTGGCGAGTATCAGGCAGATGAGCAGGCAGGTGTCGCGCGGCTCAGCTGGCGAGTATCAGGCAGATGAGCAGGCAGGTGTCGCGCGGCTCAGCTGGCGAGTATCAGGCAGATGAGCAGGCAGGTGTCGCGCGGCTCAGCTGGCGAGTATCAGGCAGATGAGCAGGCAGGTGTCGCGCGGCTCAGCTGGCGAGTATCAGGCAGATGAGCAGGCAGGTGTCGCGCGGCTCAGCTGGCGAGTATCAGGCAGATGAGCAGGCAGGTGTCGCGCGGCTCAGCTGGCGAGTATCAGGCAGATGAGCAGGCAGGTGTCGCGCGGCTCAGCTGGCGAGTATCAGGCAGATGAGCAGGCAGGTGTCGCGCGGCTCAGCTGGCGAGTATCAGGCAGATGAGCAGGCAGGTGTCGCGCGGCTCAGCTGGCGAGTATCAGGCAGATGAGCAGGCAGGTGTCGCGCGGCTCAGCTGGCGAGTATCAGGCAGATGAGCAGGCAGGTGTCGCGCGGCTCAGCTGGCGAGTATCAGGCAGATGAGCAGGCAGGTGTCGCGCGGCTCAGCTGGCGAGTATCAGGCAGATGAGCAGGCAGGTGTCGCGCGGCTCAGCTGGCGAGTATCAGGCAGATGAGCAGGCAGGTGTCGCGCGGCTCAGCTGGCGAGTATCAGGCAGATGAGCAGGCAGGTGTCGCGCGGCTCAGCTGGCGAGTATCAGGCAGATGAGCAGGCAGGTGTCGCGCGGCTCAGCTGGCGAGTATCAGGCAGATGAGCAGGCAGGTGTCGCGCGGCTCAGCTGGCGAGTATCAGGCAGATGAGCAGGCAGGTGTCGCGCGGCTCAGCTGGCGAGTATCAGGCAGATGAGCAGGCAGGTGTCGCGCGGCTCAGCTGGCGAGTATCAGGCAGATGAGCAGGCAGGTGTCGCGCGGCTCAGCTGGCGAGTATCAGGCAGATGAGCAGGCAGGTGTCGCGCGGCTCAGCTGGCGAGTATCAGGCAGATGAGCAGGCAGGTGTCGCGCGGCTCAGCTGGCGAGTATCAGGCAGATGAGCAGGCAGGTGTCGCGCGGCTCAGCTGGCGAGTATCAGGCAGATGAGCAGGCAGGTGTCGCGCGGCTCAGCTGGCGAGTATCAGGCAGATGAGCAGGCAGGTGTCGCGCGGCTCAGCTGGCGAGTATCAGGCAGATGAGCAGGCAGGTGTCGCGCGGCTCAGCTAGCGAATATCAGGCAGATGAGCAGGCAGGTGTCGCGCGGCTCAGCTGGCGAGTATCAGGCAGATGAGCAGGCAGGTGTCGCGCGGCTCAGCTGGCGAGTATCAGGCAGATGAGCAGGCAGGTGTCGAGGGCTCAGCTGGAGAGTATCAGGCTGATGAGCAGGCAGGTGTCGCGCGGCTCAGCTGGCGAGTATCAGGCAGATGAGCAGGCAGGTGTCGCGCGGCTCAGCTGGCGAGTATCAGGCAGATGAGCAGGCAGGTGTCGCGCGGCTCAGCTGGCGAGTATCAGGCAGATGAGCAGGCAGGTGTCGCGCGGCTCAGCTGGCGAGTATCAGGCAGATGAGCAGGCAGGTGTCGCGCGGCTCAGCTGGCGAGTATCAGGCAGATGAGCAGGCAGGTGTCGCGCGGCTCAGCTGGCGAGTATCAGGCAGATGAGCAGGCAGGTGTCGCGCGGCTCAGCTGGCGAGTATCAGGCAGATGAGCAGGCAGGTGTCGCGCGGCTCAGCTGGCGAGTATCAGGCAGATGAGCAGGCAGGTGTCGCGCGGCTCAGCTGGCGAGTATCAGGCAGATGAGCAGGCAGGTGTCGCGGGCTCAGCTGGCGAGTATCAGGCAGATGAGCAGGCAGGTGTCGCGCGGCTCAGCTGGCGAGTATCAGGCAGATGAGCAGGCAGGTGTCGCGCGGCTCAGCTGGCGAGTATCAGGCAGATGAGCAGGCAGGTGTCGCGCGGCTCAGCTGGCGAGTATCAGGCAGATGAGCAGGCAGGTGTCGCGCGGCTCAGCTGGCGAGTATCAGGCAGATGAGCAGGCAGGTGTCGCGCGGCTCAGCTGGCGAGTATCAGGCAGATGAGCAGGCAGGTGTCGCGCGGCTCAGCTGGCGAGTATCAGGCAGATGAGCAGGCAGGTGTCGCGCGGCTCAGCTGGCGAGTATCAGGCAGATGAGCAGGCAGGTGTCGCGCGGCTCAGCTGGCGAGTATCAGGCAGATGAGCAGGCAGGTGTCGCGCGGCTCAGCTGGCGAGTATCAGGCAGATGAGCAGGCAGGTGTCGCGCGGCTCAGCTGGCGAGTATCAGGCAGATGAGCAGGCAGGTGTCGCGCGGCTCAGCTGGCGAGTATCAGGCAGATGAGCAGGCATGTGTCGCGCGGCTCAGCTGGCGAGTATCAGGCAGATGAGCAGACAGGTGTCGCGCGGCTCAGCTGGTGAGTATCAGGCAGATGAGCAGGCAGGTGTCGCGCGGCTCAGCTGGCGAGTATCAGGCAGATGAGCAGGCAGGTGTCTCATGCTCAGCTGGCGAGTATCAGGCAGATGAGCAGGCAGGTGTCGCGCGGCTCAGCTGGCGAGTATCAGGCAGATGAGCAGGCAGGTGTCTCATGCTCAGCTGGCGAGTATCAGGCAGATGAGCAGGCAGGTGTCGCGCGACTCAGCTGGCGAGTATCAGGCAGATGAGCAGGCAGGTGTCTCGCGCTCAGCTGGCGAGTATCAGGCAGATGAGCAGGCAGGTGTCGCGCGGCTCACCTGGCGAGTATCAGGCAGATGAGCAGGCAGGTGTCGCGCGGCTCAGCTGGCGAGTATCAGGCAGATGAGCAGGCAGGTGTCGCGCGGCTCAGCTGGCGAGTATCAGGCAGATGAGCAGGCAGGTGTCGCGCGGCTCAGCTGGCGAGTATCAGGCAGATGAGCAGGCAGGTGTCGCGCGGCTCAGCTGGCGAGTATCAGGCAGATGAGCAGGCAGGTGTCGCGCGGCTCAGCTGGCGAGTATCAGGCAGATGAGCAGGCAGGTGTCGCGCGGCTCAGCTGGCGAGTATCAGGCAGATGAGCAGGCAGGTGTCGCGCGGCTCAGCTGGCGAGTATCAGGCAGATGAGCAGGCAGGTGTCGCGCGGCTCAGCTGGCGAGTATCAGGCAGATGAGCAGGCAGGTGTCGCGCGGCTCAGCTGGCGAGTATCAGGCAGATGAGCAGGCAGGTGTCGCGCGGCTCAGCTGGCGAGTATCAGGCAGATGAGCAGGCAGGTGTCGCGCGGCTCAGCTGGCGAGTATCAGGCAGATGAGCAGGCAGGTGTCGCGCGGCTCAGCTGGCGAGTATCAGGCAGATGAGCAGGCAGGTGTCGCGCGGCTCAGCTGGCGAGTATCAGGCAGATGAGCAGGCAGGTGTCGCGCGGCTCAGCTGGCGAGTATCAGGCAGATGAGCAGGCAGGTGTCGCGCGGCTCAGCTGGCGAGTATCAGGCAGATGAGCAGGCAGGTGTCGCGCGGCTCAGCTGGCGAGTATCAGGCAGATGAGCAGGCAGGTGTCGCGCGGCTCAGCTGGCGAGTATCAGGCAGATGAGCAGGCAGGTGTCGCGCGGCTCAGCTGGCGAGTATCAGGCAGATGAGCAGGCAGGTGTCGCGCGGCTCAGCTGGCGAGTATCAGGCAGATGAGCAGGCAGGTGTCGCGCGGCTCAGCTGGCGAGTATCAGGCAGATGAGCAGGCAGGTGTCGCGCGGCTCAGCTGGCGAGTATCAGGCAGATGAGCAGGCAGGTGTCGCGCGGCTCAGCTGGCGAGTATCAGGCAGATGAGCAGGCAGGTGTCGCGCGGCTCAGCTGGCGAGTATCAGGCAGATGAGCAGGCAGGTGTCGCGCGGCTCAGCTGGCGAGTATCAGGCAGATGAGCAGGCAGGTGTCGCGCGGCTCAGCTGGCGAGTATCAGGCAGATGAGCAGGCAGGTGTCGCGCGGCTCAGCTGGCGAGTATCAGGCAGATGAGCAGGCAGGTGTCGCGCGGCTCAGCTGGCGAGTATCAGGCAGATGAGCAGGCAGGTGTCGCGCGGCTCAGCTGGCGAGTATCAGGCAGATGAGCAGGCAGGTGTCGCGCGGCTCAGCTGGCGAGTATCAGGCAGATGAGCAGGCAGGTGTCGCGCGGCTCAGCTGGCGAGTATCAGGCAGATGAGCAGGCAGGTGTCGCGCGGCTCAGCTGGCGAGTATCAGGCAGATGAGCAGGCAGGTGTCGCGCGGCTCAGCTGGCGAGTATCAGGCAGATGAGCAGGCAGGTGTCGCGCGGCTCAGCTGGCGAGTATCAGGCAGATGAGCAGGCAGGTGTCGCGCGGCTCAGCTGGCGAGTATCAGGCAGATGAGCAGGCAGGTGTCGCGCGGCTCAGCTGGCGAGTATCAGGCAGATGAGCAGGCAGGTGTCGCGCGGCTCAGCTGGCGAGTATCAGGCAGATGAGCAGGCAGGTGTCGCGCGGCTCAGCTGGCGAGTATCAGGCAGATGAGCAGGCAGGTGTCGCGCGGCTCAGCTGGCGAGTATCAGGCAGATGAGCAGGCAGGTGTCGCGCGGCTCAGCTGGCGAGTATCAGGCAGATGAGCAGGCAGGTGTCGCGCGGCTCAGCTGGCGAGTATCAGGCAGATGAGCAGGCAGGTGTCGCGCGGCTCAGCTGGCGAGTATCAGGCAGATGAGCAGGCAGGTGTCGCGCGGCTCAGCTGGCGAGTATCAGGCAGATGAGCAGGCAGGTGTCGCGCGGCTCAGCTGGCGAGTATCAGGCAGATGAGCAGGCAGGTGTCGCGCGGCTCAGCTGGCGAGTATCAGGCAGATGAGCAGGCAGGTGTCGCGCGGCTCAGCTGGCGAGTATCAGGCAGATGAGCAGGCAGGTGTCGCGCGGCTCAGCTGGCGAGTATCAGGCAGATGAGCAGGCAGGTGTCGCGCGGCTCAGCTGGCGAGTATCAGGCAGATGAGCAGGCAGGTGTCGCGCGGCTCAGCTGGCGAGTATCAGGCAGATGAGCAGGCAGGTGTCGCGCGGCTCAGCTGGCGAGTATCAGGCAGATGAGCAGGCAGGTGTCGCGCGGCTCAGCTGGCGAGTATCAGGCAGATGAGCAGGCAGGTGTCGCGCGGCTCAGCTGGCGAGTATCAGGCAGATGAGCAGGCAGGTGTCGCGCGGCTCAGCTGGCGAGTATCAGGCAGATGAGCAGGCAGGTGTCGCGCGGCTCAGCTGGCGAGTATCAGGCAGATGAGCAGGCAGGTGTCGCGCGGCTCAGCTGGCGAGTATCAGGCAGATGAGCAGGCAGGTGTCGCGCGGCTCAGCTGGCGAGTATCAGGCAGATGAGCAGGCAGGTGTCGCGCGGCTCAGCTGGCGAGTATCAGGCAGATGAGCAGGCAGGTGTCGCGCGGCTCAGCTGGCGAGTATCAGGCAGATGAGCAGGCAGGTGTCGCGCGGCTCAGCTGGCGAGTATCAGGCAGATGAGCAGGCAGGTGTCGCGCGGCTCAGCTGGCGAGTATCAGGCAGATGAGCAGGCAGGTGTCGCGCGGCTCAGCTGGCGAGTATCAGGCAGATGAGCAGGCAGGTGTCGCGCGGCTCAGCTGGCGAGTATCAGGCAGATGAGCAGGCAGGTGTCGCGCGGCTCAGCTGGCGAGTATCAGGCAGATGAGCAGGCAGGTGTCGCGCGGCTCAGCTGGCGAGTATCAGGCAGATGAGCAGGCAGGTGTCGCGCGGCTCAGCTGGCGAGTATCAGGCAGATGAGCAGGCAGGTGTCGCGCGGCTCAGCTGGCGAGTATCAGGCAGATGAGCAGGCAGGTGTCGCGCGGCTCAGCTGGCGAGTATCAGGCAGATGAGCAGGCAGGTGTCGCGCGGCTCAGCTGGCGAGTATCAGGCAGATGAGCAGGCAGGTGTCGCGCGGCTCAGCTGGCGAGTATCAGGCAGATGAGCAGGCAGGTGTCACGCGGCTCAGCTGGCGAGTATCAGGCAGATGAGCAGGCAGGTGTCGCGGGGCTCAGCTGGCGAGTATCAGGCAGATGAGCAGGCAGGTGTCGCGCGGCTCAGCTGGCGAGTATCAGGCAGATGAGCAGGCAGGTGTCCGCGGCTCAGCTGGCGAGTATCAGGCAGATGAGCAGGCAGGTGTCGCGGGGCTCAGCTGGCGAGTATCAGGCAGATGAGCAGGCAGGTGTCGCGCGGCTCAGCTGGCGAGTATCAGGCAGATGAGCAGGCAGGTGTCGCGCGGCTCAGCTGGCGAGTATGAGGCAGATGAGAAGGCAGGTGTCGCGCGGCTCAGCTGGCGAGTATCAGGCAGATGAGCAGGCAGGTGTCGCGCGGCTCAGCTGGCGAGTATCAGGCAGATGAGCAGGCAGGTGTCGCGCGGCTCAGCTGGCGAGTATCAGGCAGATGAGCAGGCAGGTGTCGCGCGGCTCAGCTGGCGAGTATCAGGCAGATGAGCAGGCAGGTGTCGCGCGGCTCAGCTGGCGAGTATCAGGCAGATGAGCAGGCAGGTGTCGCGCGGCTCAGCTGGCGAGTATCAGGCAGATGAGCAGGCAGGTGTCGCGCGGCTCAGCTGGCGAGTATCAGGCAGATGAGCAGGCAGGTGTCGCGCGGCTCAGCTGGCGAGTATCAGGCAGATGAGCAGGCAGGTGTCGCGCGGCTCAGCTGGCGAGTATCAGGCAGATGAGCAGGCAGGTGTCGCGCGGCTCAGCTGGCGAGTATCAGGCAGATGAGCAGGCAGGTGTCGCGCGGCTCAGCTGGCGAGTATCAGGCAGATGAGCAGGCAGGTGTCGCGCGGCTCAGCTGGCGAGTATCAGGCAGATGAGCAGGCAGGTGTCGCGCGGCTCAGCTGGCGAGTATCAGGCAGATGAGCAGGCAGGTGTCGCGCGGCTCAGCTGGCGAGTATCAGGCAGATGAGCAGGCAGGTGTCGCGCGGCTCAGCTGGCGAGTATCAGGCAGATGAGCAGGCAGGTGTCGCGCGGCTCAGCTGGCGAGTATCAGGCAGATGAGCAGGCAGGTGTCGCGCGGCTCAGCTGGCGAGTATCAGGCAGATGAGCAGGCAGGTGTCGCGCGGCTCAGCTGGCGAGTATCAGGCAGATGAGCAGGCAGGTGTCGCGCGGCTCAGCTGGCGAGTATCAGGCAGATGAGCAGGCAGGTGTCGCGCGGCTCAGCTGGCGAGTATCAGGCAGATGAGCAGGCAGGTGTCGCGCGGCTCAGCTGGCGAGTATCAGGCAGATGAGCAGGCAGGTGTCGCGCGGCTCAGCTGGCGAGTATCAGGCAGATGAGCAGGCAGGTGTCGCGCGGCTCAGCTGGCGAGTATCAGGCAGATGAGCAGGCAGGTGTCGCGCGGCTCAGCTGGCGAGTATCAGGCAGATGAGCAGGCAGGTGTCGCGCGGCTCAGCTGGCGAGTATCAGGCAGATGAGCAGGCAGGTGTCGCGCGGCTCAGCTGGCGAGTATCAGGCAGATGAGCAGGCAGGTGTCGCGCGGCTCAGCTGGCGAGTATCAGGCAGATGAGCAGGCAGGTGTCGCGCGGCTCAGCTGGCGAGTATCAGGCAGATGAGCAGGCAGGTGTCGCGCGGCTCAGCTGGCGAGTATCAGGCAGATGAGCAGGCAGGTGTCGCGCGGCTCAGCTGGCGAGTATCAGGCAGATGAGCAGGCAGGTGTCGCGCGGCTCAGCTGGCGAGTATCAGGCAGATGAGCAGGCAGGTGTCGCGCGGCTCAGCTGGCGAGTATCAGGCAGATGAGCAGGCAGGTGTCGCGCGGCTCAGCTGGCGAGTATCAGGCAGATGAGCAGGCAGGTGTCGCGCGGCTCAGCTGGCGAGTATCAGGCAGATGAGCAGGCAGGTGTCGCGCGGCTCAGCTGGCGAGTATCAGGCAGATGAGCAGGCAGGTGTCGCGCGGCTCAGCTGGCGAGTATCAGGCAGATGAGCAGGCAGGTGTCGCGCGGCTCAGCTGGCGAGTATCAGGCAGATGAGCAGGCAGGTGTCGCGGCTCAGCTGGCGAGTATCAGGCAGATGAGCAGGCAGGTGTCGCGCGGCTCAGCTGGCGAGTATCAGGCAGATGAGCAGGCAGGTGTCGCGGCTCAGCTGGCGAGTATCAGGCAGATGAGCAGGCAGGTGTCGCGCGGCTCAGCTGGCGAGTATCAGGCAGATGAGCAGGCAGGTGTCGCGCGGCTCAGCTGGCGAGTATCAGGCAGATGAGCAGGCAGGTGTCGCGCTCAGCTGGCGAGTATCAGGCAGATGAGCAGGCAGGTGTCGCGCGGCTCAGCTGGCGAGTATCAGGCAGATGAGCAGGCAGGTGTCGCGCGGCTCAGCTGGCGAGTATCAGGCAGATGAGCAGGCAGGTGTCGCGCGGCTCAGCTGGCGAGTATCAGGCAGATGAGCAGGCAGGTGTCGCGCGGCTCAGCTGGCGAGTATCAGGCAGATGAGCAGGCAGGTGTCGCGCGGCTCAGCTGGCGAGTATCAGGCAGATGAGCAGGCAGGTGTCGCGCGGCTCAGCTGGCGAGTATCAGGCAGATGAGCAGGCAGGTGTCGCGCGGCTCAGCTGGCGAGTATCAGGCAGATGAGCAGGCAGGTGTCGCGCGGCTCAGCTGGCGAGTATCAGGCAGATGAGCAGGCAGGTGTCGCGCGGCTCAGCTGGCGAGTATCAGGCAGATGAGCAGGCAGGTGTCGCGCGGCTCAGCTGGCGAGTATCAGGCAGATGAGCAGGCAGGTGTCGCGCGGCTCAGCTGGCGAGTATCAGGCAGATGAGCAGGCAGGTGTCGCGGGCTCAGCTGGCGAGTATCAGGCAGATGAGCAGGCAGGTGTCGCGCGGCTCAGCTGGCGAGTATCAGGCAGATGAGCAGGCAGGTGTCGCGCGGCTCAGCTGGCGAGTATCAGGCAGATGAGCAGGCAGGTGTCGCGCGGCTCAGCTGGCGAGTATCAGGCAGATGAGCAGGCAGGTGTCGCGCGGCTCAGCTGGCGAGTATCAGGCAGATGAGCAGGCAGGTGTCGCGCGGCTCAGCTGGCGAGTATCAGGCAGATGAGCAGGCAGGTGTCGCGCGGCTCAGCTGGCGAGTATCAGGCAGATGAGCAGGCAGGTGTCGCGGGCTCAGCTGGCGAGTATCAGGCAGATGAGCAGGCAGGTGTCGCGGCTCAGCTGGCGAGTATCAGGCAGATGAGCAGGCAGGTGTCGCGCGGCTCAGCTGGCGAGTATCAGGCAGATGAGCAGGCAGGTGTCGCGCGGCTCAGCTGGCGAGTATCAGGCAGATGAGCAGGCAGGTGTCGCGCGGCTCAGCTGGCGAGTATCAGGCAGATGAGCAGGCAGGTGTCGCGCGGCTCAGCTGGCGAGTATCAGGCAGATGAGCAGGCAGGTGTCGCGCGGCTCAGCTGGCGAGTATCAGGCAGATGAGCAGGCAGGTGTCGCGCGGCTCAGCTGGCGAGTATCAGGCAGATGAGCAGGCAGGTGTCGCGCGGCTCAGCTGGCGAGTATCAGGCAGATGAGCAGGCAGGTGTCGCGCGGCTCAGCTGGCGAGTATCAGGCAGATGAGCAGGCAGGTGTCGCGCTCAGCTGGCGAGTATCAGGCAGATGAGCAGGCAGGTGTCGCGCGGCTCAGCTGGCGAGTATCAGGCAGATGAGCAGGCAGGTGTCGCGCGGCTCAGCTGGCGAGTATCAGGCAGATGAGCAGGCAGGTGTCGCGCGGCTCAGCTGGCGAGTATCAGGCAGATGAGCAGGCAGGTGTCGCGCGGCTCAGCTGGCGAGTATCAGGCAGATGAGCAGGCAGGTGTCGCGCGGCTCAGCTGGCGAGTATCAGGCAGATGAGCAGGCAGGTGTCGCGCGGCTCAGCTGGCGAGTATCAGGCAGATGAGCAGGCAGGTGTCGCGCGGCTCAGCTGGCGAGTATCAGGCAGATGAGCAGGCAGGTGTCGCGCGGCTCAGCTGGCGAGTATCAGGCAGATGAGCAGGCAGGTGTCGCGCGGCTCAGCTGGCGAGTATCAGGCAGATGAGCAGGCAGGTGTCGCGCGGCTCAGCTGGCGAGTATCAGGCAGATGAGCAGGCAGGTGTCGCGCGGCTCAGCTGGCGAGTATCAGGCAGATGAGCAGGCAGGTGTCGCGCGGCTCAGCTGGCGAGTATCAGGCAGATGAGCAGGCAGGTGTCGCGCGGCTCAGCTGGCGAGTATCAGGCAGATGAGCAGGCAGGTGTCGCGCGGCTCAGCTGGCGAGTATCAGGCAGATGAGCAGGCAGGTGTCGCGCGGCTCAGCTGGCGAGTATCAGGCAGATGAGCAGGCAGGTGTCGCGCGGCTCAGCTGGCGAGTATCAGGCAGATGAGCAGGCAGGTGTCGCGCGGCTCAGCTGGCGAGTATCAGGCAGATGAGCAGGCAGGTGTCGCGCGGCTCAGCTGGCGAGTATCAGGCAGATGAGCAGGCAGGTGTCGCGCGGCTCAGCTGGCGAGTATCAGGCAGATGAGCAGGCAGGTGTCGCGCGGCTCAGCTGGCGAGTATCAGGCAGATGAGCAGGCAGGTGTCGCGCGGCTCAGCTGGCGAGTATCAGGCAGATGAGCAGGCAGGTGTCGCGCGGCTCAGCTGGCGAGTATCAGGCAGATGAGCAGGCAGGTGTCGCGCGGCTCAGCTGGCGAGTATCAGGCAGATGAGCAGGCAGGTGTCGCGCGGCTCAGCTGGCGAGTATCAGGCAGATGAGCAGGCAGGTGTCGCGCGGCTCAGCTGGCGAGTATCAGGCAGATGAGCAGGCAGGTGTCGCGCGGCTCAGCTGGCGAGTATCAGGCAGATGAGCAGGCAGGTGTCGCGCGGCTCAGCTGGCGAGTATCAGGCAGATGAGCAGGCAGGTGTCGCGCGGCTCAGCTGGCGAGTATCAGGCAGATGAGCAGGCAGGTGTCGCGCGGCTCAGCTGGCGAGTATCAGGCAGATGAGCAGGCAGGTGTCGCGCGGCTCAGCTGGCGAGTATCAGGCAGATGAGCAGGCAGGTGTCGCGCGGCTCAGCTGGCGAGTATCAGGCAGATGAGCAGGCAGGTGTCGCGCGGCTCAGCTGGCGAGTATCAGGCAGATGAGCAGGCAGGTGTCGCGCGGCTCAGCTGGCGAGTATCAGGCAGATGAGCAGGCAGGTGTCGCGCGACTCAGCTGGCGAGTATCAGGCAGATGAGCAGGCATGTGTCGCGCGGCTCAGCTGGCGAGTATCAGGCAGATGAGCAGGCAGGTGTCGCGCGGCTCAGCTGGCGAGTATCAGGCAGATGAGCAGGCAGGTGTCGCGCGGCTCAGCTGGCGAGTATCAGGCAGATGAGCAGGCAGGTGTCGCGCGGCTCAGCTGGCGAGTATCAGGCAGATGAGCAGGCAGGTGTCGCGCGGCTCAGCTGGCGAGTATCAGGCAGATGAGCAGGCAGGTGTCGCGCGGCTCAGCTGGCGAGTATCAGGCAGATGAGCAGGCAGGTGTCGCAGGGCGAGTATCAGGCAGATGAGCAGGCAGGTGTCGCGCGTCTCAGCTGGCGAGTATCAGGCAGATGAGCAGGCAGGTGTCGCGCGGCTCAGCTGGCGAGTATCAGGCAGATGAGCAGGCAGGTGTCGCGCGGCTCAGCTGGCGAGTATCAGGCAGATGAGCAGGCAGGTGTCGCGCGGCTCAGCTGGCGAGTATCAGGCAGATGAGCAGGCAGGTGTCTCGCGCTCAGCTGGCGAGTATCAGGCAGATGAGCAGGCAGGTGTCGCGCGGCTCAGCTGGCGAGTATCAGGCAGATGAGCAGGCAGGTGTCGCGCGGCTCAGCTGGCGAGTATCAGGCAGATGAGCAGGCAGGTGTCGCGCGGCTCAGCTGGCGAGTATCAGGCAGATGAGCAGGCAGGTGTCGCGCGGCTCAGCTGGCGAGTATCAGGCAGATGAGCAGGCAGGTGTCGCGCGGCTCAGCTGGCGAGTATCAGGCAGATGAGCAGGCAGGTGTCGCGCGGCTCAGCTGGCGAGTATCAGGCAGATGAGCAGGCAGGTGTCGCGCGGCTCAGCTGGCGAGTATCAGGCAGATGAGCAGGCAGGTGTCGCGGCTCAGCTGGCGAGTATCAGGCAGATGAGCAGGCAGGTGTCGCGCGGCTCAGCTGGCGAGTATCAGGCAGATGAGCAGGCAGGTGTCGCGCGGCTCAGCTGGCGAGTATCAGGCAGATGAGCAGGCAGGTGTCGCGCGGCTCAGCTGGCGAGTATCAGGCAGATGAGCAGGCAGGTGTCGCGCGGCTCAGCTGGCGAGTATCAGGCAGATGAGCAGGCAGGTGTCGCGCGGCTCAGCTGGCGAGTATCAGGCAGATGAGCAGGCAGGTGTCGCGGCTCAGCTGGCGAGTATCAGGCAGATGAGCAGGCAGGTGTCGCGCGGCTCAGCTGGCGAGTATCAGGCAGATGAGCAGGCAGGTGTCGCGCGGCTCAGCTGGCGAGTATCAGGCAGATGAGCAGGCAGGTGTCGCGCGGCTCAGCTGGCGAGTATCAGGCAGATGAGCAGGCAGGTGTCGCGCGGCTCAGCTGGCGAGTATCAGGCAGATGAGCAGGCAGGTGTCGCGCGGCTCAGCTGGCGAGTATCAGGCAGATGAGCAGGCAGGTGTCGCGCGGCTCAGCTGGCGAGTATCAGGCAGATGAGCAGGCAGGTGTCGCGCGGCTCAGCTGGCGAGTATCAGGCAGATGAGCAGGCAGGTGTCGCGCCGCTCAGCTGGCGAGTATCAGGCAGATGAGCAGGCAGGTGTCGCGCGGCTCAGCTGGCGAGTATCAGGCAGATGAGCAGGCAGGTGTCGCGCGGCTCAGCTGGCGAGTATCAGGCAGATGAGCAGGCAGGTGTCGCGCGGCTCAGCTGGCGAGTATCAGGCAGATGAGCAGGCAGGTGTCGCGCGGCTCAGCTGGCGAGTATCAGGCAGATGAGCAGGCAGGTGTCGCGGCTCAGCTGGCGAGTATCAGGCAGATGAGCAGGCAGGTGTCGCGCGGCTCAGCTGGCGAGTATCAGGCAGATGAGCAGGCAGGTGTCGCGCGGCTCAGCTGGCGAGTATCAGGCAGATGAGCAGGCAGGTGTCGCGCGGCTCAGCTGGCGAGTATCAGGCAGATGAGCAGGCAGGTGTCGCGCGGCTCAGCTGGCGAGTATCAGGCAGATGAGCAGGCAGGTGTCGCGCGGCTCAGCTGGCGAGTATCAGGCAGATGAGCAGGCAGGTGTCGCGCGGCTCAGCTGGCGAGTATCAGGCAGATGAGCAGGCAGGTGTCGCGCGGCTCAGCTGGCGAGTATCAGGCAGATGAGCAGGCAGGTGTCGCGCGGCTCAGCTGGCGAGTATCAGGCAGATGAGCAGGCAGGTGTCGCGCGGCTCAGGGCGAGTATCAGGCAGATGAGCAGGCAGGTGTCGCGGCTCAGCTGGCGAGTATCAGGCAGATGAGCAGGCAGGTGTCGCGCGGCTCAGCTGGCGAGTATCAGGCAGATGAGCAGGCAGGTGTCGCGGCTCAGCTGGCGAGTATCAGGCAGATGAGCAGGCAGGTGTCGCGCGGCTCAGCTGGCGAGTATCAGGCAGATGAGCAGGCAGGTGTCGCGCGGCTCAGCTGGCGAGTATCAGGCAGATGAGCAGGCAGGTGTCGCGCGGCTCAGCTGGCGAGTATCAGGCAGATGAGCAGGCAGGTGTCGCGCGGCTCAGCTGGCGAGTATCAGGCAGATGAGCAGGCAGGTGTCGCGCGGCTCAGCTGGCGAGTATCAGGCAGATGAGCAGGCAGGTGTCGCGCGGCTCAGCTGGCGAGTATCAGGCAGATGAGCAGGCAGGTGGGCGCGGGCTGGCGAGTATCAGGCAGATGAGCAGGCAGGTGTCGCGCGGCTCAGCTGGCGAGTATCAGGCAGATGAGCAGGCAGGTGTCGCGCGGCTCAGCTGGCGAGTATCAGGCAGATGAGCAGGCAGGTGTCGCGGCTCAGCTGGCGAGTATCAGGCAGATGAGCAGGCAGGTGTCGCGCGGCTCAGCTGGCGAGTATCAGGCAGATGAGCAGGCAGGTGTCGCGCGGCTCAGCTGGCGAGTATCAGGCAGATGAGCAGGCAGTGTCGCGCGGCTCAGCTGGCGAGTATCAGGCAGATGAGCAGGCAGGTGTCGCGCGGCTCAGCTCGAGTATCAGGCAGATGAGCAGGCAGGTGTCGCGCGGCTCAGCTGGCGAGTATCAGGCAGATGAGCAGGCAGGTGTCGCGCGGCTCAGCTGGCGAGTATCAGGCAGATGAGCAGGCAGGTGTCGCGCGGCTCAGCTGGCGAGTATCAGGCAGATGAGCAGGCAGGTGTCGCGCGGCTCAGCTGGCGAGTATCAGGCAGATGAGCAGGCAGGTGTCGCGCGGCTCAGCTGGCGAGTATCAGGCAGATGAGCAGGCAGGTGTTGCAGGGTTCAGCTGGCGAGTATCAGGCAGATGAGCAGGCAGGTGTCGCGCGGCTCAGCTGGCGAGTATCAGGCAGATGAGCAGGCAGGTGTAGCGGCTCAGCTGGCGAGTATCAGGCAGATGAGCAGGCAGGTGTCGCGGGGCTCAGCTGGTGAATATCAGGCAGATGAGCAGGCAGGTGTCGCGCGACTGAGCTGTCGAGTATCAGGCAGATGAGCAGGCAGGGTCGCGCGGCTCAGCTGGCGAGTATCAGGCAGATGAGCAGGCAGGTGTCGCGCGGCTCAGCTGCGAGTATGAGGCAGATGAGCAGGCAGGTGTCGCGGCTCAGCTGGCGAGTATCAGGCAGATGAGCAGGCAGGTGTCGCGCGGCTCAGCTGGCGAGTATCAGGCAGATGAGCAGGCAGGTGTCGCGCGGCTCAGCTGGCGAGTATCAGGCAGATGAGCAGGCAGGTGTCGCGAGGCTCAGCTGGCGAGTATCAGGCAGATGAGCAGGCAGGTGTCGCGCGGCTCAGCTGGCGAGTATCAGGCAGATGAGCAGGCAGGTGTCGCGCGGCTCAGCTGGCGAGTATCAGGCAGATGAGCAGGCAGGTGTCGCGCGGCTCAGCTGGCGAGTATCAGGCAGATGAGCAGGCAGGTGTCGCGCGGCTCAGCTGGCGAGTATCAGGCAGATGAGCAGGCAGGTGTCGCGCGGCTCAGCTGGCGAGTATCAGGCAGATGAGCAGGCAGGTGTCGCGCGGCTCAGCTGGCGAGTATCAGGCAGATGAGCAGGCAGGTGTCGCGCGGCTCAGCTGGCGAGTATCAGGCAGATGAGCAGGCAGGTGTCAGCGGCTCAGCTGGCGAGTATCAGGCAGATGAGCAGGCAGGTGTCGCGCGGCTCAGCTGCCAAATATCAGGCAAATGAGCAGGCAGGTCGCGTGGCTCAGCTGGCGAGTATCAGGCAGATGAGCAGGCAGGTGTCGCGCGGCTCAGCTGGCGAGTATCAGGAAGATGAGCAGGCAGGTGTCGCTTGGCTCAGCTGGCGAGTATCAGGCAGATGAGCAGGCAGGTGTCGCGCGGCTCAGCTGGCGAGTATCAGGCAGATGAGCAGGCAGGTGTCGCGCGGCTCAGCTGGCGAGTATCAGGCAGATGAGCAGGCAGGTGTCGCGCGGCTCAGCTGGCGAGTATCAGGCAGATGAGCAGGCAGGTGTCGCGCGGCTCAGCTGGCGAGTATCAGGCAGATGAGCAGGCAGGTGTCGCGCGGCTCAGCTGGCGAATATCAGGCAGATGAGCAGGCAGGTGTCGCGCGGCTCAGCTGGCGAGTATCAGGCAGATGAGCAGGCAGGTGTCACGCGGCTGAGCTGGCGAGTATCAGGCAGATGAGCAGGCAGGTGTCGCGCGGTTCAGCTGGCGAGTATCAGGCAGATGAGCAGGCAGGTGTCGCGCGGCTCAGCTGGCGAGTATCAGGCAGATGAGCAGGCAGGTGTCGCGCGGCTCAGCTGGCGAGTATCAGGCAGATGAGCAGGCAGTCGCGCGGCTCAGCTGGCGAGTATCAGGCAGATGAGCAGGCAGGTGTCGCGCGGCTCAGCTGGCGAGTATCAGGCAGATGAGCAGGCAGGTGTCGCGCGGCTCAGCTGGCGAGTATCAGGCAGATGAGCAGGCAGGTGTCGCGCGGCTCAGCTGGCGAGTATCAGGCAGATGAGCAGGCAGGTGTCGCGCGGCTCAGCTGGCGAGTATCAGGCAGATGAGCTGGCAGGTGTCGCGGCTCAGCTGGCGAGTATCAGGCAGATGAGCAGGCAGGTGTCGGCGGCTCAGCTGGCGAGTATCAGGCAGATGAGCAGGCAGGTGTCGCGCGGCTCAGCTGGCGAGTATCAGGCAGATGAGCAGGCAGGTGTCGCGCGGCTCAGCTGGCGAGTATCAGGCAGATGAGCAGGCAGGTGTCGCGCGCGGCAGATGATATCAGGTGTCGCGCGGCTGAGTATCAGGCAGATGAGCAGCCAAGTGTCGCCTCTCTGAGGTGGCGAGTATCAGGCAGATGAGCAGGCAGGTGTCGCGCGGCTCAGCTGGCGAGTATCAGGCAGATGAGCAGGCAGGTGTCGCGCGGCTCAGCTGGCGAGTATCAGGCAGATGAGCAGGCAGGTGTCGCGGCGGCTCAGCGAGTATCAGGCAGATGAGCAGGCAGGTGTCGCGCGGCTCAGCTGGCGAGTATCAGGCAGATGAGCAGGCAGGTGTCGCGCGGCTCAGCTGGCGAGTATCAGGCAGATGAGCAGGCAGGTGTCGCGCGGCTCAGCTGGCGAGTATCAGGCAGATGAGCAGGCAGGTGTCGCGCGGCTCAGCTGGCGAGTATCAGGCAGATGAGCAGGCAGGTGTCGCGCGGCTCAGCTGGCGAGTATCAGGCAGATGAGCAGGCAGGTGTCGCGCGGCTCAGCTGGCGAGTATCAGGCAGATGAGCAGGCAGGTGTCGCGGCTCAGCTGGCGAGTATCAGGCAGATGAGCAGGCAGGTGTCGCGCGGCTCAGCTGGCGAGTATCAGGCAGATGAGCAGGCAGGTGTCGCGCGGCTCAGCTGGCGAGTATCAGGCAGATGTGCAGGCAGGTGTCGCGCGGCTCAGCTGGCGAGTATCAGGCAGATGAGCAGGCAGGTGTCGCGCGGCTCAGCTGGCGAGTATCAGGCAGATGAGCAGGCAGGTGTCGCGCGGCTCAGCTGGCGAGTATCAGGCAGATGAGCAGGCAGGTGTCGCGCGGCTCAGCTGGCGAGTATCAGGCAGATGAGCAGGCAGGTGTCGCGCGGCTCAGCTGGCGAGTATCAGGCAGATGAGCAGGCAGGTGTCGCGCGGCTCAGCTGGCGAGTATCAGGCAGATGAGCAGGCAGGTGTCGCGCGGCTCAGCTGGCGAGTATCAGGCAGATGAGCAGGCAGGTGTCGCGCGGCTCAGCTGGCGAGTATCAGGCAGATGAGCAGGCAGGTGTCGCGCGGCTCAGCTGGCGAGTATCAGGCAGATGAGCAGGCAGGTGTCGCGCGGCTCAGCTGGCGAGTATCAGGCAGATGAGCAGGCAGGTGTCGCGCGGCTCAGCTGGCGAGTATCAGGCAGATGAGCAGGCAGGTGTCGCGCGGCTCAGCTGGCGAGTATCAGGCAGATGAGCAGGCAGGTGTGGCGCGGCTCAGCTGGCGAGTATCAGGCAGATGAGCAGGCAGGTGTCACGCGGCTCAGTTGGCGAGTATCAGGCGGCTCAGCTGGCGAGTATCAGGCAAATGAGCAGGCAGGTGTCGCGCGGCTCAGCTGGCGAGTATCAGGCAGATGAGCAGGCAGGTGTCGCGCGGCTCAGCTGGCGAGTATCAGGCAGATGAGCAGGCAGGTGTCGCGCGGCTCAGCTGGCGAGTATCAGGCAGATGAGCAGGCAGGTGTCGCGCGGCTCAGCTGGCGAGTATCAGGCAGATGAGCAGGCAGGTGTCGCGCGGCTCAGCTGGCGAGTATCAGGCAGATGAGCAGGCAGGTGTCGCGCGGCTCAGCTGGCGAGTATCAGGCAGATGAGCAGGCAGGTGTCGCGCGGCTCAGCTGGCGAGTATCAGGCAGATGAGCAGGCAGGTGTCGCGCGGCTCAGCTGGCGAGTATCAGGCAGATGAGCAGGCAGGTGTCGCGCGGCTCAGCTGGCGAGTATCAGGCAGATGCAGGTGTCGCGCGGCTCAGCTGGCGAGTATCAGGCAGATGAGCAGGCAGGTGTCGCGCGGCTCAGCTGGCGAGTATCAGGCAGATGAGCAGGCAGGTGTCGCGCGGCTCAGCTGGCGAGTATCAGGCAGATGAGCAGGCAGGTGTCGCGCGGCTCAGCTGGCGAGTATCAGGCAGATGAGCAGGCAGGTGTCGCGCGGCTCAGCTGGCGAGTATCAGGCAGATGAGCAGGCAGGTGTCGCGCGGCTCAGCTGGCGAGTATCAGGCAGATGAGCAGGCAGGTGTCGCGCGGCTCAGCTGGCGAGTATCAGGCAGATGAGCAGGCAGGTGTCGCGCGGCTCAGCTGGCGAGTATCAGGCAGATGAGCAGGCAGGTGTCGCGCGGCTCAGCTGGCGAGTATCAGGCAGATGAGCAGGCAGGTGTCGCGGCTCAGCTGGCGAGTATCAGGCAGATGAGCAGGCAGGTGTCGCGCGGCTCAGCTGGCGAGTATCAGGCAGATGAGCAGGCAGGTGTCGCGCGGCTCAGCTGGCGAGTATCAGGCAGATGAGCAGGCAGGTGTCGCGCGGCTCAGCTGGCGAGTATCAGGCAGATGAGCAGGCAGGTGTCGCGCGGCTCAGCTGGCGAGTATCAGGCAGATGAGCAGGCAGGTGTCGCGCGGCTCAGCTGGCGAGTATCAGGCAGATGAGCAGGCAGGTGTCGCGCGGCTCAGCTGGCGAGTATCAGGCAGATGAGCAGGCAGGTGTCGCGCGGCTCAGCTGGCGAGTATCAGGCAGATGAGCAGGCAGGTGTCGCGGCTCAGCTGGCGAGTATCAGGCAGATGAGCAGGCAGGTGTCGCGGGCTCAGCTGGCGAGTATCAGGCAGATGAGCAGGCAGGTGTCGCGCGGCTCAGCTGGCGAGTATCAGGCAGATGAGCAGGCAGGTGTCGCGCGGCTCAGCTGGCGAGTATCAGGCAGATGAGCAGGCAGGTGTCGCGCGGCTCAGCTGGCGAGTATCAGGCAGATGAGCAGGCAGGTGTCGCGCGGCTCAGCTGGCGAGTATCAGGCAGATGAGCAGGCAGGTGTCGCGCGGCTCAGCTGGCGAGTATCAGGCAGATGAGCAGGCAGGTGTCGCGCGGCTCAGCTGGCGAGTATCAGGCAGATGAGCAGGCAGGTGTCGCGCGGCTCAGCTGGCGAGTATCAGGCAGATGAGCAGGCAGGTGTCGCGCGGCTCAGCTGGCGAGTATCAGGCAGATGAGCAGGCAGGTGTCGCGCGGCTCAGCTGGCGAGTATCAGGCAGATGAGCAGGCAGGTGTCGCGCGGCTCAGCTGGCGAGTATCAGGCAGATGAGCAGGCAGGTGTCGCGCGGCTCAGCTGGCGAGTATCAGGCAGATGAGCAGGCAGGTGTCGCGCGGCTCAGCTGGCGAGTATCAGGCAGATGAGCAGGCAGGTGTCGCGCGGCTCAGCTGGCGAGTATCAGGCAGATGAGCAGGCAGGTGTCGCGCGGCTCAGCTGGCGAGTATCAGGCAGATGAGCAGGCAGGTGTCGCGCGGCTCAGCTGGCGAGTATCAGGCAGATGAGCAGGCAGGTGTCGCGCGGCTCAGCTGGCGAGTATCAGGCAGATGAGCAGGCAGGTGTCGCGCGGCTCAGCTGGCGAGTATCAGGCAGATGAGCAGGCAGGTGTCGCGCGGCTCAGCTGTCGAGTATCAGGCAGATGAGCAGGCAGGTGTGCGCGGCTCAGCTGGAAAGTATCAGGCAGATGAGCAGGCAGGTGTCGCGCGGCTCAGCTGGCGAGTATCAGGCAGATGAGCAGGCAGGTGTCGCGCGGCTCAGCTGGCGAGTATCAGGTAGATGAGCAGGCACGTGTCGCGCGGCTCAGCTGGCGAGTATCAGGCAGATGAGCAGGCAGGTGTCGCGCGGCTCAGCTGGCGAGTATCAGGCAGATGAGCAGGCAGGTGTCGCGCGGCTCAGCTGGCGAGTATCAGGCAGATGAGCAGGCAGGTGTCGCGCGGCTCAGCTGGCGAGTATCAGGCAGATGAGCAGGCAGGTGTCGCGCGGCTCAGCTGGCGAGTATCAGGCAGATGAGCAGGCAGGTGTCGCGCGGCTCAGCTGGCGAGTATCAGGCAGATGAGCAGGCAGGTGTCGCGCGGCTCAGCTGGCGAGTATCAGGCAGATGAGCAGGCAGGTGTCGCGCGGCTCAGCTGGCGAGTATCAGGCAGATGAGCAGGCAGTGTCGCGCGGCTCAGCTGGCGAGTATCAGGCAGATGAGCAGGCAGGTGTCCCCCGGCTCAGCTGGCGAGTATCAGGCAGATGAGCAGGTAGGTGTCGCGCGGCTCAGCTGGCGAGTATCAGGCAGATGAGCAGGCAGGTGTCGCGGCTCAGCTGGCGAGTATCAGGCAGATGAGCACGCACGTGTCGCGCGGCTCAGCTGGCGAGTATCAGGCAGATGAGCAGGCAGGTGTCGCGCGGCTCAGCTGGCGAGTATCAGGCAGATGAGCAGGCAGGTGTCGCGCGGCTCAGCTGGCGAGTATCAGGCAGATGAGCAGGCAGGTGTCGCGCGGCTCAGCTGGCGAGTATCAGGCAGATGAGCAGGCAGGTGTCGCGCGGCTCAGCTGGCGAGTATCAGGCAGATGAGCAGGCAGGTGTCGCGCGGCTCAGCTGGCGAGTATCAGGCAGATGAGCAGGCAGGTGTCGCGCGGCTCAGCTGGCGAGTATCAGGCAGATGAGCAGGCAGGTGTCGCGCGGCTCAGCTGGCGAGTATCAGGCAGATGAGCAGGCAGGTGTCGCGCGGCTCAGCTGGCGAGTATCAGGCAGATGAGCAGGCAGGTGTCGCGGCTCAGCTGGCGAGTATCAGGCAGATGAGCAGGCAGGTGTCGCGCGGCTCAGCTGGCGAGTATCAGGCAGATGAGCAGGCAGGTGTCGCGCGGCTCAGCTGGCGAGTATCAGGCAGATGAGCAGGCAGGTGTCGCGCGGCTCAGCTGGCGAGTATCAGGCAGATGAGCAGGCAGGTGTCGCGCGGCTCAGCTGGCGAGTATCAGGCAGATGAGCAGGCAGGTGTCGCGCGGCTCAGCTGGCGAGTATCAGGCAGATGAGCAGGCAGGTGTCGCGCGGCTCAGCTGGCGAGTATCAGGCAGATGAGCAGGCAGGTGTCGCGCGGCTCAGCTGGCGAGTATCAGGCAGATGAGCAGGCAGGTGTCGCGGCTCAGCTGAGTATCAGGCAGATGAGCAGGCAGGTGTCGCGCGGCTCAGCTGGCGAGTATCAGGCAGATGAGCAGGCAGGTGTCGCGCGGCTCAGCTGGCGAGTATCAGGCAGATGAGCAGGCAGGTGTCGCGCGGCTCAGCTGGCGAGTATCAGGCAGATGAGCAGGCAGGTGTCGCGCGGCTCAGCTGGCGAGTATCAGGCAGATGAGCAGGCAGGTGTCGCGCGGCTCAGCTGGCGAGTATCAGGCAGATGAGCAGGCAGGTGTCGCGCGGCTCAGCTGGCGAGTATCAGGCAGATGAGCAGGCAGGTGTCGCGCGGCTCAGCTGGCGAGTATCAGGCAGATGAGCAGGCAGGTGTCGCGCGGCTCAGCTGGCGAGTATCAGGCAGATGAGCAGGCAGGTGTCGCGCGGCTCAGCTGGCGAGTATCAGGCAGATGAGCAGGCAGGTGTCGCGGCTCAGCTGGCGAGTATCAGGCAGATGAGCAGGCAGGTGTCGCGCGGCTGAGCTGGCGAGTATCAGGCAGATGAGCAGGCAGGTGTCGCGAGCTCAGCTGGCGAGTATCAGGCAGATGAGCAGGCAGATGTCGCGCGGCTCAGCTGGCGAGTATCAGGCAGATGAGCAGGCAGGTGTCGCGGGGCTCAACTGGCGAGTATCAGGCAGATGAGCAGGCAGGTGTCGCGCGGCTCAGCTGGCGAGTATCAGGCAGATGAGCAGGCAGGTGTCGCGCGGCTCAGCTGGCGAGTATCAGGCAGATGAGCAGGCAGGTGTCGCGCGGCTCAGCTGGCGAGTATCAGGCAGATGAGCAGGCAGGTGTCAGCGGCTCAGCTGGCGAGTATCAGGCAGATGAGCAGGCAGGTGTCGCGCGGCTCAGCTGGCGAGTATCAGGCAGATGAGCAGGCAGGTGTCGCGCGGCTCAGCTGGCGAGTATCAGGCAGATGAGCAGGCAGCTGTCGCGCGGCTCAGGTGGCGAGTATCAGGCAGATGAGCAGGCAGGTGTCGCGCGGCTCAGCTGGCGAGTATCAGGCAGATGAGCAGGCAGGTGGCGCGGCTCAGCTGGCGAGTATCAGGCAGATGAGCAGGCAGGTGTCGCGCGGCTCAGCTGGCGAGTATCAGGCAGATGAGCAGGCAGGTGTCGCGCGGCTCAGCTGGCGAGTATCAGTCAGATGAGCAGTCAGGTGTCGCGCGGCTCAGCTGGTGAGTATCAGGCAGATGAGCAGGCAGGTGTCGCGCGGCTCAGCTGGCGAGTATCAGGCAGATGAGCAGGCAGGTGTCGCGGCTCAGCTGGCGAGTATCAGGCAGATGAGCAGGCAGGTGTCGCGCGGCTCAGCTGGCGAGTATCAGGCAGATGGCAGGTGTGTCGCGGCTCAGCTGGCGAGTATCAGGCAGATGAGCAGGCAGGTGTCGCGCGGCTCAGCTGGCGAGTATCAGGCAGATGAGCAGGCAGGTGTCGCGCTCAGCTGGCGAGTATCAGGCAGATGAGCAGGCAGGTGTCGCGCGGCTCAGCTGGCGAGTATCAGGCAGATGAGCAGGCAGGTGTGCTCAGCTGGCGAGTATCAGGCAGATGAGCAGGCAGGTGTCGCAGGAGCTGGCGAGTATCAGGCAGATGAGCAGGCAGGTGTCTCGCGGCTCAGCTGGCGAGAATCAGGCAGATGAGCAGGCAGGTGTCGCGCGGCTCAGCTGGCGAGTATCAGGCAGATGAGCAGGCAGGTGTCGCGCGGCTCAGCTGGCGAGTATCAGGCAGATGAGCAGGCAGGTGTCGCGCGGCTCAGCTGGCGAGTATCAGGCAGATGAGCAGGCAGGTGTCGCGCGGCTCAGCTGGCGAGTATCAGGCAGATGAGCAGGCAGGTGTCGCGCGGCTCAGCTGGCGAGTATCAGGCAGATGAGCAGGCAGGTGTCGCGGGCTCAGCTGGCGAGTATCAGGCAGATGCAGGCAGGTGTCGCGCGGCTCAGCTGGCGAGTATCAGGCAGATGAGCAGGCAGGTGTCGCGCGGCTCAGCTGGCGAGTATCAGGCAGATGAGCAGGCAGGTGTCGCGGCTCAGCTGGCGAGTATCAGGCAGATGAGCAGGCAGGTGTCGCGCGGCTCAGCTGGCGAGTATCAGGCAGATGAGCAGGCAGGTGTCGCGCGGCTCAGCTGGCGAGTATCAGGCAGATGAGCAGGCAGGTGTCGCGCGGCTCAGCTGGCGAGTATCAGGCAGATGAGCAGGCAGGTGTCGCGCGGCTCAGCTGGCGAGTATCAGGCAGATGAGCAGGCAGGTGTCGCGCGGCTCAGCTGGCGAGTATCAGGCAGATGAGCAGGCAGGTGTCGCGCGGCTCAGCTGGCGAGTATCAGGCAGATGAGCAGGCAGGTGTCGCGCGGCTCAGCTTTCGAGTATCAGGCAGATGAGCAGGCAGGTGTCACGCGGCTCAGATGGCGAGTATCAGGCAGATGATCAGGCAGGTGTGGCGCGGCTCAGCTGGCTAGTATCAGGCAGATGAACAGGCAGGTGTCGCGAGGCTCAGCTGGCGAGTATCAGGCAGATGAGCAGGCAGGTGTCGTGCGCTCAGCTGGCGAGTATCAGGCAGATGAGCAGGCAGGTGTCGCGCGGCTCAG
Source organism: Bos javanicus (assembly GCF_032452875.1). Lineage (NCBI taxonomy): Eukaryota > Metazoa > Chordata > Mammalia > Artiodactyla > Bovidae > Bos > Bos javanicus. Next base: position 290,738 of record NW_026893888.1, read on the forward strand.
CTGGCGTGTATCAGGCAGATGAGCACGCAGGTAATGTGCGGCTCAGCTGGCGAGTATCAGGCAGATGAGCAGGCAGGTGTCGCGCGGCTCAGCTGGCGAGTATCAGGCAGATGAGCACGCAGGTGTCGCGCGGCTCAGCTGGCGAGTATCAGACAGATGAGCAGGCAGGTGTCGCGCGGCTCAGCTGGCGAGTATCAGGCAGATGAGCAGGCAGGTGTCGCGCGGCTCAGCTGGCGAGTATCAGGCAGATGAGCAGGCAGGTGTCGCGCGGCTCAGCTGGCGAGTATCAGGCAGATGAGCAGGCAGGTGTCGCGCGGCTCAGCTGGCGAGTATCAGGCAGATGAGCAGGCAGGTGTCGCGCGGCTCAGCTGGCGAGTATCAGGCAGATGAGCAGGCAGGTGTCGCGCGGCTCAGCTGGCGAGTATCAGGCAGATGAGCAGGCAGGTGTCGCGCGGCTCAGCTGGCGAGTATCAGGCAGATGAGCAGGCAGGTGTCGCGCGGCTCAGCTGGCGAGTATCAGGCAGATGAGCAGGCAGGTGTGCGCGGCTCAGCTGGCGAGTATCAGGCAGATGAGCAGGCAGGTGTCGCGCGGCTCAGCTGGCGAGTATCAGGCAGATGAGCAGGCAGGTGTCGCGCGGCTCAGCTGGCGAGTATCAGGCAGATGAGCAGGCAGGTGTCGCGCGGCTCAGCTGGCGAGTATCAGGCAGATGAGCAGGCAGGTGTCGCGCGGCTCAGCTGGCGAGTATCAGGCAGATGAGCAGGCAGGTGTCGCGCGGCTCAGCTGGCGAGTATCAGGCAGATGAGCAGGCAGGTGTCGCGCGGCTCAGCTGGCGAGTATCAGGCAGATGAGCAGGCAGGTGTCGCGCGGCTCAGCTGGCGAGTATCAGGCAGATGAGCAGGCAGGTGTCGCGCGGCTCAGCTGGCGAGTATCAGGCAGATGAGCAGGCAGGTGTCGCGGCTCAGCTGGCGAGTATCAGGCAGATGAGCAGGCAGGTGTCGCGCGGCTCAGCTGGCGAGTATCAGGCAGATGAGCAGGCAGGTGTCGCGCGGCTCAGCTGGCGAGTATCAGGCAGATGAGCAGGCAGGTGTCGCGCGGCTCAGCTGGCGAGTATCAGGCAGATGAGCAGGCAGGTGTCGCGCGGCTCAGCTGGCGAGTATCAGGCAGATGAGCAGGCAGGTGTCGCGCGGCTCAGCTGGCGAGTATCAGGCAGATGAGCAGGCAGGTGTCGCGCGGCTCAGCTGGCGAGTATCAGGCAGATGAGCAGGCAGGTGTCGCGCGGCTCAGCTGGCGAGTATCAGGCAGATGAGCAGGCAGGTGTCGCGCGGCTCAGCTGGCGAGTATCAGGCAGATGAGCAGGCAGGTGTCGCGCGGCTCAGCTGGCGAGTATCAGGCAGATGAGCAGGCAGTGTCGCGCGGCTCAGCTGGCGAGTATCAGGCAGATGAGCAGGCAGGTGTCGCGCGGCTCAGCTGGCGAGTATCAGGCAGATGAGCAGGCAGGTGTCGCGCGGCTCAGCTGGCGAGTATCAGGCAGATGAGCAGGCAGGTGTCGCGCGGCTCAGCTGGCGAGTATCAGGCAGATGAGCAGGCAGGTGTCGCGCGGCTCAGCTGCCGAGTATCAGGCAGATGAGCAGGCAGGTGTCGCGCGGCTCAGCTGGCGAGTATGAGGCAGATGAGCAGGCAGGTGTCGCGGCTCAGCTGGCGAGTATCAGGCAGATGAGCAGGCAGGTGTCGCGCGGCTCAGCTGGCGAGTATCAGGCAGATGAGCAGGCAGGTGTCGCGCGGCTCAGCTGACGAGTATCAGGCAGATGAGCAGGCAGGTGTCGCGCGGCTCAGCTGGCGAGTATCAGGCAGATGAGCAGGCAGGTGTCGCGCGGCTGAGCTGGCGAGTATCAGGCAGATGAGCAGGCAGGTGTCGCGCGGCTCAGCTGGCGAGTATCAGGCAGATGAGCAGGCAGGTGTCGCGCGGCTCAGCTGGCGAGTATCAGGCAGATGAGCAGGCAGGTGTTGCGCGGCTCAGCTGGCGAGTATCAGGCAGATGAGCAGGTAGGTGTCGCGCGGCTCAGCTGGCGAGTATCAGGCAGATGAGCAGGCAGGTGTCGCGCGGCTCAGCTGGCGAGTATCAGGCAGATGAGCAGGCAGGTGTCGCGCGGCTCGGCTGGCGAGTATCAGGCAGATGAGCAGGCAGGTGTCGCGCGGCTCAGCTGGCGAGTATCAGGCAGATGAGCAGGCAGGTGTCGCGCGGCTCAGCTGGCGAGTATCAGGCAGATGAGCAGGCAGGTGTCGCGCCGCTCAGCTGGCGAGTATCAGGCAGATGAGCAGGCAGGTGTCGCGGGGCTCAGCTGGCGAGTATCAGGCAGATGAGCAGGCAGGTGTCGCGCGGCTCAGCTGGCGAGTATCAGGCAGATGAGCAGGCAGGTGTCGCGCGGCTCAGCTGGCGAGTATCAGGCAGATGAGCAGGCAGGTGTCGCGCGGCTCAGCTGGCGAATATCAGGCAGATGAGCAGGCAGGTGTCGCGCGGCTCAGCTGGCGAGTATCAGGCAGATGAGCAGGCAGGTGTCGCGCGGCTCAGCTAGCGAGTATCAGGCAGATGAGCAGGCAGGTGTCGCGGGGTTCAGCTAGCGAATATGAGGCAGATGAGCAGGTAGGTGTGTAGCGGCTCAGCTGGCGAGTATCAGGCAGATGAGCAGGCAGGTGTCGCGCGGCTCAGCTGGCGAGTATCAGGCAGATGAGCAGGCAGGTGTCGCGCGGCTCAGCTGGCGAGTATCAGGCAGATGAGCAGGCAGGTGTCGCGCGGCTCAGCTGGCGAGTATCAGGCAGATGAGAAGGCAGGTGTCGCGCGGCTCAGCTGGCGAGTATCAGGCAGATGAGCAGGCAGGTGTCGCGCGGCTGAGCTGGCGAGTATCAGGCAGATGAGCAGGCAGGTGTCGCGCGGCTCAGCTGGCGAGTATCAGGCAGATGAGCAGGCAGGTGTCGCGGGCTCAGCTGGCGAGTATCAGGCAGATGAGCAGGCAGGTGTCGCGCGGCTCAGCTGGCGAGTATCAGGCAGATGAGCAGGCAGGTGTCGCGCGGCTCAGCTGGCGAGTATCAGGCAGATGAGCAGGCAGGTGTCGCGCGGCTCAGCTGGCGAGTATCAGGCAGATGAGCAGGCAGGTGTCGCGCGGCTCAGCTGGCGAGTATCAGGCAGATGAGCAGGCAGGTGTCGCGCGGCTCAGCTGGCGAGTATCAGGCAGATGAGCAGGCAGGTGTCGCGCGGCTCAGCTGGCGAGTATCAGGCAGATGAGCAGGCAGGTGTCGCGCGGCTCAGCTGGCGAGTATCAGGCAGATGAGCAGGCAGGTGTCGCGCGGCTCAGCTGGCGAGTATCAGGCAGATGAGCAGGCAGGTGTCGCGCGGCTCAGCTGGCGAGTATCAGGCAGATGAGCAGGCAGGTGTCGCGCGGCTCAGCTGGCGAGTATCAGGCAGATGAGCAGGCAGGTGTCGTGCGGCTCAGCTGGCGAGTATCAGGCAGATGAGCAGGCAGGTGAGCGGGGCTCAGCTGGCGAGTATCAGGCAGATGAGCAGGCAGGTGTCGCGCGGCTCAGCTGGCGAGTATCAGGCAGATGAGCAGGCAGGTGTCGCGCGGCTCAGCTGGCGAGTATCAGGCAGATGAGCAGGCAGGTGTCGCGCGGCTCAGCTGGCGAATATCAGGCAGATGAGCAGGCAGGTGTCGCGCGGCTCAGCTGGCGAGTATCAGGCAGATGAGCAGGCAGGTGTCGCGCGGCTCAGCTGGCGAGTATCAGGCAGATGAGCAGGCAGGTGTCGCGCGGCTCAGCTGGCGAGTATCAGGCAGATGAGCAGGCAGGTGTCGCGCGGCTCAGCTGGCGAGTATCAGGCAGATGAGCAGGCAGGTGTCGCGCGGCTCAGCTGGCGAGTATCAGGCAGATGAGCAGGCAGGTGTCGCGCGGCTCAGCTGGCGAGTATCAGGCAGATGAGCAGGCAGGTGTCGCGCGGCTCAGCTGGCGAGCATCAGGCAGATGAGCAGGCAGGTGTCGCGCGGCTCAGCTGGCGAGTATCAGGCAGATGAGCAGGCAGGTGTCGCGCGGCTCAGCTGGCGAGTATCAGGCAGATGAGCAGGCAGGTGTCGCGCGGCTCAGCTGGCGAGTATCAGGCAGATGAGCAGGCAGGTGTCGCGCGGCTCAGCTGGCGAGCATCAGGCAGATGAGCAGGCAGGTGTCGCGCGGCTCAGCTGGCGAGTATCAGGCAGATGAGCAGGCAGGTGTCGCGCGACTGAGCTGGCGAGTATCAGGCAGATGAGCAGGCAGGTGTCGCGCGGCTCAGCTGGCGAGTATCAGGCAGATGAGCAGGCAGGTGTCGCGCGGCTCAGCTGGCGAGTATCAGGCAGATGAGCAGGCAGGTGTCTCTGGGCTCAGCTGGCGAGTATCAGGCAGATGAGCAGGCAGGTGTCGCGCGGCTCAGCTGGCGAGCATCAGGCAGATGAGCAGGCAGGTGTCGCGCGGCTCAGCTGGCGAGTATCAGGCAGATGAGCAGGCAGGTGTCGCGCGGCTCAGCTGGCGAGTATCAGGCAGATGAGCAGGCAGGTGTCGTGCGGCTCAGCTGGCGAGCATCAGGCAGATGAGCAGGCAGGTGTCGCGCGGCTCAGCTGGCGAGTATCAGGCAGATGAGCAGGCAGGTGTCGCGCGGCTCAGCTGGCGAGTATCAGGCAGATGAGCAGGCAGGTGTCGCGCGGCTCAGCTGGCGAGTATCAGGCAGATGAGCAGGCAGGTGTCGCGCAGCTCAGCTGGCGAGTATCAGGCAGATGAGCAGGCAGGTGTCGCGCGCTCAGCTGGCGAGTATCAGGCAGATGAGCAGGCAGGTGTCGCGCGGCTCAGCTGGCGAGTATCAGGCAGATGAGCAGGCAGGTGTCGCGCGGCTCAGCTGGCGAGTATCAGGCAGATGAGCAGGCAGGTGTCGCGCGGCTGAGCTGGCGAGTATCAGGCAGATGAGCAGGCAGGTGTCGCGCGGCTCAGCTGGCGAGTATCAGGCAGATGAGCAGGCAGGTGTCGCGCGGCTCAGCTGGCGAGTATCAGGCAGATGAGCAGGCAGGTGTCGCGCGGCTCAGCTGGCGAGTATCAGGCAGATGAGCAGGCAGGTGTCGCGTGGCTCAGCTGGCGAGCATCAGGCAGATGAGCAGGCAGGTGTCGCGCGGCTCAGCTGGCGAGTATCAGGCAGATGAGCAGGCAGGTGTCGCGCGGCTCAGCTGGCGAGTATCAGGCAGATGAGCAGGCAGGTGTCGCGCGGCTCAGCTGGCGAGTATCAGGCAGATGAGCAGGCAGGTGTCGCGCGGCTCAGCTGGCGAGCATCAGGCAGATGAGCAGGCAGGTGTCGCGCGGCTCAGCTGGCGAGTATCAGGCAGATGAGCAGGCAGGTGTCGCGCGGCTCAGCTGGCGAGTATCAGGCAGATGAGCAGGCAGGTGTCGCGCGGCTCAGCTGGCGAGTATCAGGCAGATGAGCAGGCAGGTGTCGCGCGGCTCAGCTGGCGAGTATCAGGCAGATGAGCAGGCAGGTGTCGCGCGGCTCAGCTGGCGAGTATCAGGCAGATGAGCAGGCAGGTGTCGCGCGGCTCAGCTGGCGAGTATCAGGCAGATGAGCAGGCAGGTGTCGCGCGGCTCAGCTGGCGAGTATCAGGCAGATGAGCAGGCAGGTGTCGCGCGGCTCAGCTGGCGAGCATCAGGCAGATGAGCAGGCAGGTGTCGCGCGGCTCAGCTGGCGAGTATCAGGCAGATGAGCAGGCAGGTGTCGCGCGGCTCAGCTGGCGAGTATCAGGCAGATGAGCAGGCAGGTGTCGCGCGGCTCAGCTGGCGAGTATCAGGCAGATGAGCAGGCAGGTGTCGCGCGGCTCAGCTGGCGAGTATCAGGCAGATGAGCAGGCAGGTGTCGCGCGGCTCAGCTGGCGAGTATCAGGCAGATGAGCAGGCAGGTGTCGCGCGGCTCAGCTGGCGAGTATCAGGCAGATGAGCAGGCAGGTGCTGCAGGGTTCAGCTAGCGAATATCAGGCAGATGAGCAGGCAGGTGTCGTGCGGCTCAGCTGGCG